>NC_044905.1:58582902-58904071 GCF_001633185.2 Quercus lobata | reverse complement strand
GCTGGCTTGAAGAGAACCAAGGCGCTCCTCTAACTGTGTACCTGAAGTCTGAAGAGTACCATTGACTTGGGTTCTGTAACTATGGAGCTGGTGGCCCTAACCATGGAGCTTGTGGCTGTGGAGCTGGAGCTTGTAGCTGTGACCCTGCTGCCTGGTTGGATGAGGCCATAGTGTAAGGCTGATGTATTGGTGGGGGCTGAGCTGAGGATTGGGTCTGTGATGAAGATGGGGCCTGGGATCCTTGTCTGTGTGTAGAAGGCCTTCCATTTCCCTGTAACCAAATATGAACATGTTTTTACAGTGTCAGTTATTGGAATTTTGCATTTGAATAAAAAATTTTTTAAAAACTTACAGATTTCCCTTTCTGCAATCTCTGCCTCCTCTCCCATGCTATCTCACCAGTGACATTGGCCTTGCATCCCCTTGCATTGTGCCCTTCCTGTTGACACCTTCCACATCTCACTGGCCTGTTTCCTCTAGACACCTTATAAGGGTTCGGCTCATCAGCATCTCTCTTCCTTTTCATGGGTGGCCTGCCTGGTGGCTTATAGACAGTAGGTGCAACAGGCTTGGGTTGGCCACTTGACATCCACTCAGACTGGCCAGGCATGGGAGGTATGGGTGTCTTGTATGTCTCCACATAAGCATCCTTGTAGTAGCATGGATGGGTGTAGTCTTCTGGTTTCTCACGATTCACAAAAATGGCTGCAACTCCATGCTTGCAAGGGATTCCTGTCAAGTCCCATACTCTACAACTGCATGTCCTATTTACCAAGTCCACCACATGCCTTTCCCTCTCATTGTCAACCTCATACACAAACCTCCCAGAAGGAACTGCATAGAAACTTTTACACTCTAATTTTAACTGCTCCAACTTTTTTTGTATGCTTGGACACAAATTGCCACCATACTTTTCTATGCCAGCCTTCTTTATATACAGCCTGCTCATAAGCCTAACTCTGATCCACTCCAGCATTGATAAGATGGGCTTGTCTCTAGCCTTCACAATCATAGAGTTAAAACTCTCACTCAGATTGTTTACCATACAATCTGTCAAAGCTCTTGAAGAAAAGTGGGATCTGGTCCACTGTGCAGGCTCTATATCAGCCAGGTACTGCCAAGCTTCTTTATCCAAACTCTTAAGATGGTCCATCCCTCTCTCAAATTCCCTAGCTGATGTTGTGCCAGCACACCTCCACAGTACACTCTTCAACTCCATGCCCTTGTGGTTAACCTTGAAATTGTTGTATATGTGCTTCACACAATACCTGTGCTCCACAGTTGGGAATAGAGTCTCCATTGCAGGTAAAAGGCCCTGTAATTAAGTAAGCATTCAATGTTAGCAAGTAAGCATGTAAAAAGGTAAGCATGTAAAAAGGTAAGCATGTAATGAAGTCATGAACATGAGCTAGATGATAATACCTTCTGCCTGTCACTGATGAATACCAGATTGAGCTCATCTGGCCTGCCAATGTTATCAGCAAACTGCTCCAAGAACCAGGTCCAACTATCCTTGTTCTCTTGCTCAACCACAGCCATTGCCACTGGGAATATATTGTCATTTCCATCCTTGGCAGTGGCAGACAACAATTGCCCACCAAACCTACCCTTCAAGTGGCATCCATCCAGCCCAACAAAGGGTCTACAACTACCTAGAAAGCCAACTTTCTGAGCATTGTACCTAATGTACATCCTTTTAAACTTGGGCTCTGCATTCTCATTTTCCATCTCTGTTTGCAGAATCACCCTACTTTCTACATTTGTCCTTAATATCATTTCTGCATAATCTCTAAGTAGGCCATACTGAGCCTCTTCATTCCCAGTAATCAGCCCCCTAGCTGCCTTCCTTGATCTATACACCTGACTAAGACTTAAATCAACTGAAATCTTCTACATCACATGGTGCTTAACACTTGAGACCTCCCAATTAGGATTCTTACCAAAATCCTCCAAATACCTCTTTGCCACATAGGCTGATGTAACTTGCCCATTTTTAAATGATAGGGGGCAGGTACACTCAGGATAAAGTGTCTTGATCTCAAATGTGCACTCTCCAGTCACCATTGAGGTATAACACCTCCATCCACAATTGTTCTTACAATGTACAGAATCTTCTTCTTCTCATTCAACTTCCACTTGACATCAATGTGATTCTGAATCACATACTCCCTCAAAGCCTTCCTAAACACCTGGGAGTTTGGGAACTTCATCCCTTTTGCCAACCTAACATTTTCTATATCAGTCCTCTCATTGAACTCCAAATTGCGAGGCCCCTACTCATTATCAGAACTATCCATACTTGCAATATCATCCTCTAAAGCTGGTTCAGCCCACTCTTCATCTAAATCTATGTTTGGAGGAGGAACATTGCTTGGGCCAGTGTATCAGTGTTTGGATGAGGTGTATCAGTGGTTGGAACAGTGTTAGGCTCATGTGGCACTGTGTGAGGTGGAGAAGACTCACCAAAAATGTCATCAGCAAAGTCTTCTCCTTCCAGGCCTTCATTCAACCAATCAAACTCCTCCTCCACACCATCACCCCCTGTAGCAGCTCCTGCACCACCCCTTACACCAGCCCCTGCACCCCCTATAGAAGCCCCTGCACCAGCTCCTACACCAACTCTTGCACCATCAGGAACTTCAACTGTAAGTGGAGCACTACCACTCTCCACATACAGTATGATGGTGTCTCTTGGCCCTCCCTCATTAGGCTTCCACAAGGGTTCCACATCTTGATCATCTTCTATGAGCCTTAAGTCTTGCTCCAAGTTGCCCCCAGGACCTAAATAATGAACCCTACACGGTTCATCAATCTCCAATTCCTCACATATACCTTTTATTTCAAAATAACCAAGCAAATCAGCATCCCTATACACTATTTCAACTTTCCCACCAAAGTACTCTAAACTAGGGTTCCACACAAAAGCACCCCCATAATGTACCTCCAATTTCACTTCAACATCCATCTGTAATAACAAATTACAAGTTGACACGTATACAATTAACAATTAAAGAATTGTAAACAACAAAAGAGGCAAAAGAGTAAACAGTTGCATGTTTCAGTTTTGCTTTTGGGATGCAACGCACACAGAGGGACCACATTTTCTGCTTTTCTTTTGATTTTGATTCTGTTTTACTAAATAGCACATGCAAACACTAAAAATTTCAACCCAATAGAAACTTGGGTCCACTGAGAGACACAATGACCACGACAGACAAAGTGCCCACAGACAAAATGCCCACAGACAAAATGCCCATAAACAAACACAAATCCAAAGAATAGGTGGTCACATTTTTCATAAATATCAACAAACACAACCAATATTCTCATTCCATTACATGTAACATTGACCATTGATTGATTACTCAAAAAAAAATAAAACAACCAGAAGCCCAAAGTAAAAACCCAAAGAGTGACTGATTTCTTACCAGGATTTTAGTCACTCGAACAACCCATTGCTCGTCTAGGTTTACTCTTGCAGCAGTATGTCAATATCAGATGCAGAATGGATTTTTCGCGTTTGTAGGGCTCGTGAGGAAAAGAGAGTGAGTTCGTGTTGTTTGATCCGTGTAATGTTCTAATTTGGCATAAAAGGGTGTTTTTCTAACTTCTGAGGGTGAGGTGGGTAACGGGGGGGGGGGGTAACGGATTGATGTACAGGTGGGCAAAGTGATAAGTTTTGAACCACAAGTAGGCAACATGAAAACGGGCTAAATCTCAGGTGGGTTTACTGTAATTATCCCTTAAAGTAAACTTTCTAGTTCTAAAACCATGCCGTGTTATAGGCTTATAGCATGTACATCCCTTTTTATAATCCCTTCCAATTGGAGGAATTTGGAGAATGAGTAGAGGGGAGATGTTCCACTTATATTAAAAACATTTTATCATAAAATCTGGGTATCACAATGTGAGGGTTATCCATGTGTATGCATGTGTAAAAATCTACATGTATTTAGTGTGTGCATGTCTTTAAATATGTGCACTAAACTATTAGAGGAATTCACCATTTGCAATTTGGATATGTCATCAGTTCTCTTAAGTGGTATGACCATTTATCTGTTACCTTAATATCTGTATAGTGGGGTGACATTGGTCTGAATATGGTTGAATCTTCCAGTCTTTCATGGGATCGAATTTTGTTGTTGTTGTTGTATAGATTGACAGGTGGGACTAAAAACACAGTCAGCAAATTGCAATAAGCTATGACATCCATTTTTTATTTTTCTATTCTAAGTTTCCTTTAATTTTATCACTCAGATAAATTTTGAACATTTGAATTGGGTTTTATTTTTATTTTTTTGGTAAAAAGGGAATTCATTCAACAACTAAACAAAAGCAGCAACTACATCCAAGTCAGGACATATCCTGGCATGACCAAGGCCATAGAGGTCCAATAGAAAAGAGATCAAAAGCACAGGGGGAGGGGAGTTATAATACAAAATATCCAAGTCCTGGAAAGTTCCTATTCTAGCAAGAGCATCAGCACAACAGTTTGCTTCCCTAAAACAGTGCACCACCTTGACCTGTGGAATTTGGGAGAGAAGGAGCCTGCAATCAGCCACAAGGGAGGCATTAGTCGCGATAGACAAGCTGTCATTGTTAATCAAATCAACAAAAACTTTAGCATCTGACTCTACTATTAGTGCATAAATCCTTAGATCTAAACACATGCTTAATCCATCTCTTATTTCCCAAAGTTCAGCTAATAGGCTAGTAGTGATTCCAATGCTACTTGAGAAGGCTTTGATCCAGGCCCCGGTATAAGCGTGAATAACACCTCCTCCAATTGGGTTTTACTTTAGACCAAGACCATGCAAAATATTTTCAGTTTTTGACCATAATGAGCCATTAAGAAAGGTTTACACACACACATATATATATATATAGAGAGAGAGAGAGAACCTTAAGATCAGATAACTCCAGTGAAATAAGCAAGATTTTGTTCCATAGCAAGTGCAAAAGTCAAGTCTTTTTCTTCCTTTAGTTCTGCTGCAAACTTTTGGTAAACCCGTTCAGCACCCAAACTTTCACACATTTGAAGAATAATCGACGAAGCATGACTAGAAGAAAACACAGGAAGAGAGTGAGAGAGAGAAAATGCCCTGCAAGTTCCTAAAAATGTTGTTTCTAAATAAAAATATTGACTAGAAGAAAATTTGATAATGTTGAGGGGAGGGGAAGGGTGAACTTACGTTTGAAGCAGGGAGTGTTGAACCCGAAATCTATCCAGTAAAAATGCAATAAGACGGTTGAAGTACTGGACATCCTCAGCCATTCTTGCATGCACCCGAAGTACCAGCCGCACTGCCTGTGTATAATCAAATGTTTTAAAACCGCAATTACAGGTGTGAAACACTCTTGATGAATTCAGTCCACTGATATTTTAAAAAGGGGATGCACTAAAACTACAAAATATAATTAGGAAAAAGGAAAGTTAACCAAGAAAATGATGGTACCTCAGTTGATGGATCTAATAACATTTTAAGAAGCTTGTCCAACAAGTCATCTTGTGAAGATAAAATCTGTTTCAACAATAAGCACTAAAAATTTCATTACATGAAGAAGGGGGTCCTTGCAAAAAATATCATAACAAATGGTACACATTGAAAAAGAAAACTAGTTCTGAGAAAAATAATATTAAATATTGCCAACTTTGTCACACGGTTCATATAATAAGAATAAAACAATTACCTCCGCAAATTTTTTAGACAAGGTTGCAATCCATCTCAATGATTGGATTCTGATTTTGGTACATTCACTAGATAGATTCCTGAATGGCCAAACACAACCAATTAATAACCATCTAGTCCATTCATAAAACCAATTGCAATATATAGAACAAACATATTGTTTCATTGTCCTGTTGCTACTAATGATTTAAGGAAAGATCTTGATTGGCAATAGAAACAGTACCTAGCAACAACAGAGAATATTGCTCTTACTACATCCCGGTCCGCATTTGAAGATTTCAAAATTTTTCTAAACATTTTGTTAGTCTGATTGGCAACCTGAAAAATAAGTGTAAGCAAAAGGCATGAAATATGATGCAAAATAATTTAGGAAAACTATGAATATGTGTATCATAAAACTAGAAGTGTAAATTGAACCCTAAACTATGAAGTCATTCCATGTCCACCACAAAAATACAATTTTTGTTGTGAAATTAACAAAGTAGTGGACTGATAGAGGGTGGGTATTGTAAGGTTATAGGAACTAATCTATTAATTTTGACATGTTAGTGCACCATACCATTCCAACCAACCACTAATTTGGACAGGGGATGGACATTGCAGACTAATCTCAAAGTCTGAAATTAATATGTTATTGCAGCAAATTTATAGTTTAGGGTGGACATAGCAAATGACCTTATAAACTAAAAATTGAGGAAACAAATAAAGATTTTACCTTTCTTATTGCATAATCATTATCTGATATGCTATCCAATATGACTCCCACAACTTTAGCAGAATAAGGAACAAGCTCTTCTTTACCAAGTTGTACGAACTCACTAATCTGTAAAGTCATATATCATTGGACTGAATTTAAATATCTAACTCCACATCTAAATGGATGGTGAGACATCACAAGTATTAATAAACCAAGAAGGATGCCAATCCTTCATTAGAGGAAGAAAAGTAATATGAAAACTCATAAGGTTTTTGTGAGAAATAAATAGATTTATATCTAGCTACTAACCCATGAGATAGCTGTCAACCGAGTCAATTTGTCTGGAAGAGCTGCTTTACGTAATAAAACTTGACTCACACCAACATAGTCTACAGACTATTAGAGGAGCAAAGTCAAAAACTTGACATGGGTGAATCATGAAAACAGAAAGTTAAAAAGAAGAAGAAGAATAAAAGTATTTCATTTATCCTCAGCTGAACACAGAATAGTCTGAACCCATTTGGCTATATATGTCTGTTTAGAGATAATTTTGCAGAATGCAATGCTAAATTGCGTGCCTTATCTAAGCTTTTCATGCTTATTATTATACGAGAAAATGATTGGATAATAAAGGATGTCTAATCCATTAGTGTTTAAAATTATTGCATTCGTTTTTCTGAAACAAACTAAATGGCATGACTCATGAATGAAATAGTAAATGAGATTAACTTAAACTAATCAGGCTTGCAAGGCAAGAATAAATAGAATATATAATTCAACAGTGGATATGGCAGAACAAAAGACATACTCGTGAGATCTTAGTTTCTTGGAGAAAATTGCACAACATCGTAGCAGCTTCGTTTTTCACTTCATGATCAGGATCACTCAACATGTTGAACATACCTGAAGTTTCAGTTCATTATTTCCCATATCATCTTAAAAATCCAACTAAAAAAAGGCTTGTATTCAAAACCTCAAGCACAATTAATAGTTGCCATCAATAATATTTGGAAGATAACTAAGCATATCAACTTCTGGATCGTTGTGCATTACTTTAATCCAGGATAACAAAATTTTACGTCCAAAGGGATTCGGTGTATTTATATGCTCAACCAACAAGTGCATGAATTCTTCAGTGCTGTAAATCACATAAATAATAAAGTTAGACAAAATTCAGCAACAAAATATGGCAGAAATGTTTTGCAATATGAAACTAACATGTAAAATAAAAGGAGGCTTACCGGGGCTCACTATGATTTCTCACAATATCCTGTTTATCAATTGGCAGAAAATTCTTTTTGTAAGACAAGAGTAGTGCGAATTCAACTGTTACCCCTTTTTTTTTCCAAGCATAACATGAAAAGGAAAAATCAAATCAGAATATACCAGAAGACTGTCATTGAGTGTACGAGTGGCATTTTGTACAGCCAGATCAGAGTAAGCAAAAAGCTTGCAGATTGCTCCAAAAATCTCATTGAGGAACTTAAAGATACTTTGTTTTGCTACCTAATCATCAAAAAGTAGAAGAATCGATTATGTTAAGTATAAAAATGGAATTACTTCCGAAATAAAAAATTAACGATTACGAAGATAAATTAATAATTGAACATTAAGATATAAATTCCCAATTAATTCAATATAATCCATAATAATGAAAAAAAAAAAAAAACCCCTAGTTTATAGCAAATAATTAAACATTTAACTATGCAAAAGCTATCAATATGACAAGTTTAGTTCTTAACAGGATGAATCATGGTAGCAGGGTACACCAAGAACAAGATAGTTTTGATTGACATAAATTGTGTACCTCAAGATAAGGTACAGCAGCAGGGTCCAACACATTTGTATCTGTAGCCAGCCCGCCCACAACAGCAGCAAGTCCCATTAGTCCTCCCTGATACAAGAAACTAACTTTAATAAATAAACAATTAAACAACATAGATAGATACAAAGATAAATGATGAATTCATCATCACCTTTATATGGTTTTCCACTGTCGAGGCTACGAATTTTGTCACCAACAAGTTGATTATATCTTTAATAACTTTCTCTTTCTCATTAGGACTGTCAAAAATCTTCTTCTGAACCTTTTCCACGATTTTTTTTATCTGCAGAAATATTTCATGCATATAAAATCAACCAATGCCCCCAACACAAGAACGTGTGTGCATATATTTTATACCCAGATTGGGAAAAAGAAAAAAGAAAAAAAATCAAGAAAAAAGAAAGTTTCTTTTTTCTTGAAGGGCATAAAACACCACATCCAGACAGAAATGCCGCTCAGAAACAGAGGGATACTGAGAAATAATAGCTAGCAAGAAAAGAAGCGAAAAAGAACATGCATGCTCTGTTTGCGTTTGGTGTCTGAGAAAATAGTATTACACAAACGAAACGAGAAAAAAGATACCATATATAAAACTAATTGACTACTGCTTGAGTTGAGTGAGTCACATTAATAATACCCACGCATGCACACTGACACACATATATACATATTCCTTTCTTTTTCTTTCTTAATTGTTATATATGTTTTTATTTTCTATTCTTTTAGTATATTATTTTCTCAGTAATCAAGCAGAGATAGAAATAGTGAAAAAGGCGGCAAAAAGATCAAAAACAGAAGAATTTAGGTTGTGGAAGGAAAAACCTCATTAGCAGCATGCACTCTGATCTCGGAATTCCTTTTGCAGAGATTTCGACGTATATGTCGTGGAATCAGCGCCATTGTGAACTGTATAAAGTAAAAACCTTTTCTTTCTCTTTGAAAAGTTTGCTTTTTTTTTTCTCTTTCTCTTTCTCTTTCTGAATTCTATAGCGCTTCCATTCCACAAGACGATTACTCCTATTTATACGATTCTGTACTATAGTTTAATCGTGTTATTTACAGATTTGCCACTGATAGTTAGTTAGTTAAGATCACAACTGAAATTTGGCTTTCTTTCCGTTTTGGTCATAGTTAAGTAAATTACTAACTTAATTAATTCATAAAAAATAAATATATATATATATATATATTTTTTTTTTTTTAACATGTGGAATATTTTTTCTCGAAATTAATAAAGTCTTTCCCATGATTTTGTCATGGCCCCATGGTCATTGACTCATTGCAAAACATTAATAGATCATAATTATATTAGTTATTTATAAAGGAAACATTTGTTTCACACATTTTGTGTGCAAACACACTACCCATTAAAACTGAAAAATGACCTTTTTTTAGTTTGAAACAGTGACTTGAAAATCACGTTTTAAGTTATAATGGGTAGTGTGAACAATGTGTGCAACTAGTATTAGCTTATGTATCTATATATTCTAGCATGAGACATTTTTGAAAAATTGGCACATCATGATTTCTTTATACTTGTAAGGGACCAAGAGATCACCAAAGCGATCACTTTAAACTTTATGAACTAATTAAAACTGGCCATGGGCTAAATTTAGGGACTCTATATATTAATTTGATTGTGTCAATTTAAACATTACATTTTAATTACCATAACAATTAAAACCCCCATCATGGATCCACTGAGTTTTGCACGAGAAATATAACAATGGTACACACGAAAAAGATATTGTCTTGTTCAACCAATAGAACTCATCATTTTAATCCTCACATTAGAGAGAGACAAATACTTTATCAAATAGACAAAATCTCCTGTGGATATTGATGATGATGTACTAAGTTCTAATTATCAAGAGTTTAGTAGTTCAATTAACACGTCTTGGTGTTTTTAAAAGAGACGCCCAGGACTTCATGTTATAATTATATATATATATATATATTTATATATATAGGGTAAAGTTTAGGTACTGTTTTTTAGGTCCACCTCTTAAAATTCAGCCATATGACTGTACTTAACTAAAAATACACTTCCATCTTATGAGAAAAAAGCCACATGGTTGAATTTTAAGAAGGAAACCTAAGAAACAATATCTAAGCTTTACCATATTTATATACTTCAACTAAAATTCTATTATTAAACAAAAAAAAAAAAAAAATATCAATCTTTGCATGGAGCCTTAAATGCTTTTTCTTTTACATTAAGGCATGATATTTACTAGTTTTTATAAATTTTACTAATTATTATTCCATCTTATGAGAAAAAAGTCACATGGTTGAATTTTAAGAAGGGAATCTAAGAAACAATATCTAAACTTTACCATATTTATATACTTCAACTAAAATTCTATTATTAAACCAAAAAAAAAAAAATATCAATCTTTGCGTGGAGCCTTAAAATGTTTTTTCTTTTACATTAAGGCAAGATATTATTAGTTTTTATAAATTTTACTAATTATTATTGCATACGTTGAGTTATTCATTGTCATACACAATTTTACAATTACAAATAATTTCTAATTATCACCACTCTATAAATTTATGCAAGCTCTCTTTATATAATTACACTCTATAGTCTATTCCCTCAAAATTCAATGTACCCACACAGTACATAAAGAATTAAATCAGTATACAATGCAAATTGGATGGTCAGTGCATCTAACCAGGCTTAAATTTAGCCAAAAAATTACAATGTTACTAATAGCTAATATAAAACTTGTTCTCATATATATCAGATTACAGATTATTATTATAAATCCAACCACTAAGTTGGCCATCCAGCATTGCTGCTGAACCTGATGTATTTGCCTTTTGTTCTATGTTTAATGAAAGTACCCAAAAAAAAAAAAATCCAACCAAGAATTGAACTTTGATAAATTTGAAAACCCCCCAATTGATACTGTATAGCATATGATCTCAAGCTTAAATCTGTAAACAAATCCCTAATCTACGAGCTAAAAAGATTACAGATTATAATAAATCCAACCAAAAATTGAAGTTTGATAAATCTGAAATGCCCACAATTGATATTGAATAGCACACGATCACAATGGTTAAACTTGTAAACAAATCCTTAATCCTAAACGAAAGCAATAAAAATTAGAACTACATATAGCCATAAACATCTACTACGAACTAAAAAGATCAAATCTTTTCGTTGTCTTCCTAATCTCACATGAACTGAGCTCCTGGGGGGAATTTCATGTTGGGATTCTGAGCCATGAATTGTTTCATCAGCTGTCCTTGTTTAATCTCATCGCTTGTTGGAAGTCCCTTCTGTTTCTGCGTCTGATCAAACATCGTCTTCTCCACTGCAGAACGGGTCTCGGAGTCCGAGTCAGACAACTTGCTTGGCTCCGGTTCAGCTTTTTGTGTCAATCTCTGGATAACCCTTCAACAAAGATTTTCACTACTCGCTCTGATCTCACAAAAGAACGGGTCTCGGAGTCCAAGTCAGACAAGCTGACCCTTGAGCCCAACCTTCAAAGTTCGTCTTTATGTCACACAAAAGAAGGCTGGATTTAGTGCCTTGTGGTACTGGTACGTTTACAGTGACTTCTTAAAGGGATTGATCCCATGAATAATTCTCTATATCTAGGCCGTTGTCTTTGTTAGAAACAGGTTTGTTCTCTTTCTGCTGCTTCCCCTCCTCCTCTGACTTTTTGGCCTCGGCTTCTTTCTCAGCAAGAATGATCTCTTCATAAACAGAGAGGATGGCCATGACTGACAAAGTTTTGGATTCACTGGGTTTGTTGGGAAACTAGTAAGGAAACGCTAGGAGGCTAGGATATCCATGGAGGGTTTTGTGAATTTTTGTGTGTATTAGGTTCTGACAGGATTCTGGGGATTTTTTTTTGAAAATAACACTAAAAGGCAAACTATTTTGTTAGTTCGCAGACTTTTGAAACTGATTTGGTATCTAACAACTTGAGAGCAAAGGACTCAATTTTGGAGTTATAAATCGAGTATAACTTACTTGATTTTTCCATCGCGGCAACAGCTGAGGTGGACATCTGGTCCACATAGGCACAGAACTCAAGTTTATTGGACTGGGTTTGGTTCAAAGGAAATTGAGTCCTTTGGACTCAATTTAGTTTAAATGGAAACCGAGTTTTCTGAACTCGATTTCATTTCAGCCCTGCACGTGTCCAGATCACTCAAAACACAGATCACTTAAACTGAAACACACTCAAACTCAAACACACCGAGTCTTCTCACAGTCTCTCACTCTCACTCTTCAAACTTGGTTTTCTCTCTCATTCTCACTCTTCAAATTGGGTTTTCCCTCTGCTTCAAACTTCACGGTCTTTCTTAGTCTCATTCCCTCTCAGTCTTCAAAGACTCTTCGCTCCGTCGCTCCGCCTCGCTCCGTTGCTCAGCCTCGTTCCGTCGCTCCGTCTTTTTCTCCCTCAGACATTGATTTTGGGTGGCTTCACTGGTAGGGACTCCACGTCTCTCTCTCTCTCTCTCTCTCTCTCTCTCTCTCTCTCTCTCTCTCTCTCTCTCTCCGTTGGTGTTTGAAACTTTTTTGTTTTTTTAGTGCTATTTGTTTGTTTGTTTATGATTTTATGTGGTAGAAGTAAAATTTTCTGGGCAAACTTTGTTTTATTATTATTATTTTTATATGACATTGGGTTTCTGATTTTGCTGGTCATTATTGTAGAAATGTTTTTTATTCCAAATATGTTGAGGAATAGAATCTGGGTGTTTTAGATCGATGTAGAAGGTTTTGGGTTTATGATCATTTCAAGATCATTTTAAAAAATATGGCAACTTTTTTTGATGGTTTATCATGGTGGCTTTGGATCATCTGTATAAAGTTGTTTCATTGTTGAGAAAAAGGGGTTGATCCTTGCATGATCTGTTAATCCCTTTTACTTTTTCTTAATCAAAATATTTGAGCATCAAATATGTGGTATATATATATTTTTTCCATCTATGTAGAACAAATTTTGTTACTTGATTCCTATAGGTTAAGTCCAAATCAAATTTTGTGGTATATATTTGGCACAAGTGAAGCTCATTTCATCACACTTCCATGGAAATAGTAAAACTGATTCTGAATTCCTTTAAAGTTTGAACAACTAGATGTAAAGCACCCTGATTTGTTATGCAGTAATAGATTTTAATTGTTTCTGTCTGTGACAGACCAAATATTTTAAGCCAATTTGTATATCCTGGCCGTGGGAACACGAGCACTAGTCTGTAGCTAACTCTTGTCACATCATTTATTTATTTTTCTTGCTTTTTAAGAAGAAAAGAGGAAATATATATTAAGGAGAGAGAGAGAGAGAGAGAGAGGTCAGTGTTCTAGTTTTGACTATTTTTGGTTTTGTAAATTAATCACCTAATATATTGAGTGGTTAAAAGTTTAACAGGAGGTCCCCCAACTTCTCTCATAATTAGAGAAAGAAGGGTGAGGGGTTGGGGTGTCAGAATTGGGTTTCATAATAAGCATAATAAACATAAAAGAGTTCGGTGTCAGAATTGTGCTACAAATTAAGCTTTCTTTCTTTAATTTTAACATAAAGCTTTGCTTTTACAATTGTTGGCAGCATACTAAGTTTTTTATATGTATCTTTATTCCCTGTGGTTGATTGTCATACTTATTGTTTGTGCAAGAAATTAGGCTATACATTGAGATCCTTGCCAATTTATCTTGAACATGTGCTTATATTACTCTTGACTCCCTAAACTTCGTGCAGTATGGCTGCTGTTTCTGCTAAGGAGGTTGATGAGTTCGGTCCTAGTCCCATTGTGCGTTCGGTGTTAAGGTTTCTAAAAGAACATCGATCGTGCACTGTTTGGGAAGGCGAGCTAAAATTAAAACCGACTACCTGCTGAATTTCTATATTCTCTTCTTATCCTTTTACATTATGTTGATTTTTTTTTTTCATTTCTAAAATTCTAAGTTTGTCAATGGTATTACTAGCTTTGAATGCATAGTCATGCCCATTAGTTGGGTTGAGTTAGATTGGTTGACTGTTGCACACCCTTACATAAAGGTTACACAGATTCATGCCCTACCTATATAATAATAATAATAATAATAATAATAATAATAAAACCAGATTCATGCCCATCACTAATTGGGCCTCCATAGCCCATCAAAACTAGTGGTAAATTAGATAGGGTTATATTGGGTGCAAAGCCCACCTATCATGTATTGTTCAATGTCAGTGGCTTAGTGCAACAAAAAAATTTATTAAAAAACATGTTGAATTCAATTCATTTTCTATTTCTAGTAAGGGACAAAAAAAACCTTGGACATGAAGAAAATAAAAAAATAAATTGGCAAATTACATATACTTTATACTTTATACTTTATACTCTTCCCATTACTCGTCAAAGTCTCCAAGATGGGATTGAAAAAAGGAATAGCTGGCATGATAGAAATTTTCACAAAGGTCTAGTTGAAATTAAGCTCTATGGGTCCCCATTTGGCCATTCCCCACTTCAAAAATTTATAAAAGTAAAATAGGATTAGTGTGAGGAGCTTGTTGAGTGAATGGGTTGAGATTTATTTAAAATAGGATTTTGTGTTTAAACATCAGTTCTCGGAATGGGTTGGAGTTGGACTTAGCAGACTAGGCATCACTCTAAAAACTGAACCCAACCTAAGTCTATTTTCTCTAAAATGCCCATATACCCTATTCTAGATCAACTCTCTCAGATTGGAGGTCCTAGGCAACTAAGTTTGGGAGTTTTTTTTTCTGGAACATGTGGATTTCTGTATGGGTATGGCTGTGAACTAGCTTAGTTTGAATAGGGTTTCTGAAAGTGTGTGATGGGTTTAAGATTTATTGTGTGTGTGTGTGGTGTACATGTGTTTTGCCAATTTGTGTGTGGAAGAGTGATTTTTTCTGTTGTATGTAAGGTTTGTTGCACACATACGGACACACGGCCTTAAATTATAATTTTGGAATCAACAATTTCAAAATTATACTTGAAATCAACTGGCGTGACAAACACACTCCACACACACTAGTATGTAACAGTCAGCGCTTAAATGTGAATTAGTATGCTCTTTGTTTTGTGTGTGTTAATATGCATTTAGGAGAGAAACAATAGGTGTACGACAGAGAGGAAATATCACACAAAAATTAATTGGCTGGTGGCTAGCATTTAGGAAATTTTCTCTCTGTTCTTTGATTCTAAATCTTCATGCTCTTTGAAATGTTTTATGTTGCCTCTGTTGCCGTGCTTTTCATGGTTGCTGCTTCCCTTTGTTTACACAATAGCATGCACGGCTTAAGTAGCAGGATAAACGGCTAAAAACAAATGTATCAAGTGCATTGCATCCTTTTATTTTCTCCCTTTGTTGCTTTTTTTTTTTTGGGATGATATTTTTAATTTCCCTTGATAACCATTTTATTTTTGTTTTTTTGGAATAATAGCTACAATAATATATAAAAAGGTTATGACATATTGCATCTCATCACCATGGTTCTATCATGTGCAGGTTCCGAGGGCATTGAAATGCTGTGGTCGTAATGATGAGTTCCGAAAACGACGCCCGATTGTGGATGATCGTGTCCTCGACATTGTCAAGAGAACTGGATTAGAGGGGCTGCATAGGACCCCATCTAGAGAGATTGATCACAACTTGATAGCCTTTGTTGAGCGATGGCGGCCTAAAACCCACACCTTCCACCTGCTACATGGTGAGATGAAGATCACATTACAAGATGTGGGGGTTATTTTGGGGATTCTAATCGATGGTGAGGCAATTGTTGGAACTTGTGACTTGGGGTGGGCTCATGAATGTCAGAATATGCTTGGAATTGTTACTAATCCTATGGTGCTTCAAGGACAAAGGATCCAAATTAACAAGCTACTTGAAAAAGTTGACCAAGGGTTGCCCGATGGTGTAACAGAGGTTGTTGTGCTTCAGTATGCATGGTGTTATATTCTAGCACTCCTAGGGGACACAATTTTCGCCAGCAAGTCTGGCGATAGGGTGCATACGATGTGGTTGCAGATGTTGAGGGACCTTCGCAATCCACCTCGGTACAGTTGGGGCAGCGCTTGCCTTGCATAGTTGTACAAAGAGTTGTGCAGGGCAACCGACAGAGGTGCCAATCAGATTAGTAGGGCCTTGATACTGGTTCAATATTGGGCATGGTTCAGATTTCCATTTTTGTGCCCATGGATGGACCTCCCACCAGATGATGCATATGGCCCACCATTAGCACCTTCTCCATTGTCCATTATGTAAGTCTCTTCCTTGACCGATTCTCTCTATTGGAAATGGATCCATAATTTTAAACGACATGACACATTGTTAGACATAGAAAATAAAATTTTAACCTTGATATTCCTCAAATTTTGAAAAGTAATAGGATTTTTATTTATTTTTATATATTATTTTACAACCACTGAGGTCATATGTTATGATTGATGTATAATAAAAGTGTTATTAATTTCTAACTCCACCACTAATCATATGTTTAGATAATCATTTATTGGTATAAACTTAGTGGTATGTAATGTTAAATTTACGATTACCCATCATTTATTGTTGTTGATTACTTCAAATTCTCAATTCCAAGTATTAATTATTCCAGTGCTATCTAATTTGAGATAATGAAGCTTGTATCTTATTAATTTTTCCTTTCAGCTATATATGATACAACGCTTCATGAATGGGAAGTTCTAAATTAGAATATTGTAGGAAGAATGGACCATATATATGAAACAAAGCTTGTATCTCTCTCTCAGTTTTATTTTTTGCTAATTAGATACTTTCTTTCAATTTCTTCTTCTCTTTTTATTTCTTTCATAACTCATCCTTTTGTTGGAATAATTTTGTTGAGTTTTGTGGATAAATAGCATAGGAAAAAAATTAATTGAATTCCACAACTATTGATAAGGAAAAGAATTAAAATAAAGTTTTTTTTTTTTTTTTTTTTTCACTCTTGCTAGTCTATAAGAAGTAATCATTATTTTGTGAGCTAGCGTGCCAACAAAATTATAATCATTGAATGATGAACAAAAAACCATTTTATTATAGTCTCTCTCTCTCCCTTTCTCTCACCAATTAAATTTATGTCTTCGGATAAAGAAGTCTAGACCTACTTGTCCCAAATACTTAAGTTGGTAAAAAAATAATTGAACTTAGCATTATTCAAGTATTATTCTACAACTAAGGATGCTTATGTAGTATAGTAGTAGTATTTGAAAGAAAAATAAACAATATGGATTTTTTTAACCTTCCATCAGCATACAATTCCTTTTTCTTTTTTATTAGATTGCATAATTGATAGATAGACTCCCTCTTTCTTAATTGTAGGTGGTTTGGATCGTGAGCACGAAGAATAGCCCTGCTGAGATCTGTTTGGTCCGGTACCGTCAGCTTCTAGATTCTATACATCCCAACCAGGTACCCAAATTGTGTTTCTTGTAATGTTTATGAATAGTGTATGCTGTTGTAAAATATCTCATAGTTGAAAATAATGGAACATTGCATAATGTGCTGCCCCTTTTTTTGGCTATATCAAGTGGTGTGGCAACCATATGAAGTTGAATTAGGTCACCTGCTTGCGTTTTGTTTCACAGGAAGGGACATGTGGACGGCGAGGGTGCCGCTTGTATGTTTCTGGCTAGTAGAGAAACATACACCGGATTGTGTTCTTTGTCAGTTTGGGATGGTACAGGAAATTCCCATCGATGTTGATACTAATGATGCCCTTCATGCCATAGACCTGAGAGGGAAGACCAAAGTGAATTGGAGGGCCAAACATCTTGGCCATATCCAAGTATGGAATGGTCGAGCACAATTACTATGTCATGGAGCACGACTAAAGGGTGCTATGTCGAGTGATCATCCATACTTCCACTGGTACGGTAGGGTCACTTGGAGGTTTGTTGACCACACTAGCGCCACACTTCTTATTACGGTAATCGTTTCGACCTTTTTTTTCAAATTTTGTTACGTATTAACATTTTTGTGTTAGATGTACTAATTGTATTTATTTACTTGCAGGTTGCCAATCACAAGTAGATGTTGATGCGTTATGTAGTAGGCAGTCCTGAGTACAAGCAGATTATAGCTGTGCTTAAGGTAGTGGATCGCCTTCACTGGTAGCTACCCATCTTCCCTTGGAAGATACCGATGGGGCAATTCCAGAAACGCCAGAAGATGCTGGACGACCAAGCACGAGCTCAACTTTTGCCAGCCATAGGCATGTTCAGCGTGCTGTACCCCATCAGGTTATGAGTAGGCCGAATCCCCCTCCACCCCCACATGCATCTTTTGCCCCAGAGTTCCCTCCACCTCCCCATGCATCTCCTTCCCCAAAGATCCCTCCACATACTACTCATGCATTTCTTGACCTAGAGAACCCTGTACCCACTGCTCATGCATCTTCTCACCCCGAGATCCCTTCACCCACCCCACGTACATTTTCTGACCCTGCTCATCTTTCACTTACTCCGCCATCCTTTGATCTTGGCATTGATTTCAATTAGACCCCTCATGTCATGCACATTGAATCCCCCTCGTACAGCATTGATCATATAGACCATGTACCACCCCATAGTGACTCCATGTCATTCATGCCCACTCCTGGATTGCATACAGATCCTATGACTACAGGCCTCACTCACGTTTCATCTGCTACACCATCCTCCCTGGCAGTTGTAGTATCTTTAGTTGTTGGGATTCAAGCGAAACAGCTAGATGTACATGTCGAGAATGAGCAAGTAGTTGGGTTACACTCACCCCCACAAGGTCGACCTAAACGCACAACAAAAACACCTCCTTATGGGACAGGTGGTCATAAAGCAGGACACAAAGCTGGACGCATGGTATGACAAGTCATTTAATGTAATGAATAATTTCGTGACACTATTATGGTTGGTATTAGAATTCATTCAATCCATTGTTTGGTTGTAACTTCATCTTTGCAACAATGCAAGGAGCCTGACCTAAGGAGATGCAGTACCCCCTCCCCCACATACCAGACACTATACAAGACAACATAAGCGTGTAATGCATTAGGGTCAGCACCCCATCTGAATTTGTAAATCATGGTATTAGTGAAGGGAACATTTATTCACATATGTGCATGCATACATGTGTGTGTATATTTATATATGTCATTGTAAATAATTTGATAGAACTCTTCTTTTTGGCTTTTTTGAAATCTGGGTTTGTTTCAATAGGTTGAGAATGTGAAAGCTTTGCTTGAAGTGGAGGTGAGATCTCTTTAATTTGTTTTTTATTATGCTGTTTTTTAATTTTCCTTTTGTAATTTGATCTCAATAATTGTTATGTACTAAATAGGAATCTAAAGCTTTATTCTGACCCTTATTATTTGAAATTATTTTAGTGCACCTACCAATAATTCGAGCTTTAATCCAGATGGGTTTGCTATGAACCCTAGAGCTTTCCAGCAGCATATTCGAAGTGATTCTAATCTTATGGCTCAGTTGTTTCAGGTAAAACTGTGGTCTTTTTCGGAGAATCTAGCCTTTTGCCCCTATTTGGCAAAATATTTGGCATAATGCCCCTGTTCGCAAACTATTTAGGGGCGTGCTCCTGTTTCAATACTCGATGACCCTAAAATCGAGTTATTAAAAGTACTCGATTATGCTAAGGCCGAGTTATAGGCAGGTTCCTGCCACACTGGCAATCCAGCGTGGCTTTTGGGCAATAAAATATTCCCCCGTTACTGTTTGTAACTCGGCAATGGAGAAACCGAGTTATGTGCAGAGTAAATTGCAATTTTGAATGTAACGTCTCCAAAACAGTTTGTCTCCTTCCCTTAGTCTGATCAGTAGCCACCCTCAATTCGTTCTGTGTCCCACTCTTAATCTGTTGTCTCCCACCCTCAATACGTTCAGAGTAGAGAAAGCGAAGTTCGCATCTTGAAGTTCTCTTATTTCTACCCGTAGGCCGAAGCACAACGCAAACCCACACCCAAAACTCTCACCATAACCCTCACCATAGCAGAAAGTCAACCCAATCCATCTTCAGAGTTAAAGGATTAGAAACGTATTAAGGTAATTTGTAAATGCTGAGTTCAATTTTTTTCCCCTTGCATTTAATCTGAGTTAAGTGTGGCTTGTGCATGTACTCTGATTTGAGTGTGGCTTCTTCAGTTTTTCTCTGTTAGATTTTTCTCTATTCATTATTATTGTTGCTGTTTGAGCTTTGTTGGGTTTGGTTTTGAACTGGGTTTTGATGCGTAACTAGGGCACAAATTCATGTAAAATACAGTTGGCATGTATTAGGGAAAATTTCTTTTTAATTCATATAGTTTATTTCAACAGAAAGTTAAAAAAAACAAAAAAAATCTAATCTTTACCCTGGAACTATATTGTATTTGGGCTTTAATATGGATTGTGGGTCTAATTTGTTCTCTTAAAGTAGGAGCTTTAAAATATAATTTTTCCACATACTCATAATAAACTGACTAGAGACTCAATAAAGCTATAGACACATCTTATGGCAGGAAATGTGAATTGTGTCTCAATTGGGTTTCTTGATTTCTCTAACAAAAGGTATAGCTAGCCTGAATTTTATGATTTAAAAAATAATATTCATCTTGAAAGGTAGCTAGAGGCTTCACTTTCATGACCCGACTTTGTGGATGCTTTTGACAATGGGATTGCATTTTAGATAGCATGTACTCCACATTCCATCCAAGTTTCTTATTATGAATCTTGAAAGACTGAATTGTAATGCAAAAAAGTTTAGTTTGGTTTGATGATCTTGTATACTATGTAAAATATTGAGCTGCTGTAGGCTTTTCGATTTGTGTGGTTGCCTCTTCAAAATTAGGGGTAAGACTATCTACCAACCACCTGTCATAGACCTTATAGAAGTGGGAAGCCTTATGCACTATATACAACCTTTTTAGTATATCTAAGCGCAGCAGTGAGTTTCTCATCTTAATCAGTCAGGCCATTGGTACTAAGGAAAAATGGCTTGCAGAGAGAAAGGTATAGAACCTTTCAGTAGCACAAACATCACAAAAAGTAATCTTCTTTGACCAGTGGGGCAATCCAATAGTTGAGAATGATCTTGTGGATACATCAATTTGACAAGTGAGTGGTTAGATGAAGCTTTAGTAAATATTCTGAACTAAAAATAAAATGAAAGGATGATTATTAGAACAAGGTACTGGGAACAACATTGAATTGTTTCTGCAAAATCTCTTTAAATTGCTTCAAAAAAGTAATGACCCGTTGCTTTGTGTGAAAGTTCTTGCACGTTTTCATGCAAGCTAGAATTCTATTTTAAACATAGTAAAAACTTCTAATATGGCTATATATTCTTGATGTATTTCTTATGTTGGTAATTTAAATATGACCTTGAATGTGCATCAATGGCAAAGATTAGAAGGCTTTGTGTAATGAAGGGTTGACAATGTAAGTTTCCTAATGGGCTATTGCAAACTAGTCTCTTAAGAGCGTTAGTATAAAGTTTTTGCCACGTAATGTCAAAGAAATTCAGACTTCTTTAGTCTTGAACCCTTCAACTCATCCTTTGAAGTTTCAACCTTTCTTTTTCTATTCTCCATTATTTTGCTGTTGCATCTTTCCTCTTAATGCCTATTGTTGCATTTATCAGATAGAAAGTTAATACTTTTTTGCTACATCAATTATATATAAGTTTCTTTTCACTACATCAATGAGAATGCTTCAATCATCACAAGTTTAAAAAGAGGAAGAAAACGTCTTAAATGATAGTTGTATGGAGAGTACATATACAGTGCATTTTCTGTGCCATATGTTCTGTACGCATCTTTTTCTTAGCATAGGACCATCTATTTCACCCCTCTTTGGTCAAGAGATGACTATAAGCCTTAAACAACATTAATTTTTTGTCACCTAACCGGCTCATCAAAATAAATTTGTTCAAATGATAATGAATACCTGCATTAAAAAAGTATACGTGTTTATACTCTTAAAATGATACTCAAGCTTGAGAGCTAACAAGATAGGATATAGATGTATACAAATGACAAGATAGAATATTTTTAGGTTTAAACTCTAGTGCTTTTTCTTTTTTTAAATGTAAACCTATTTTGTAAAGGTAAGTACAATGCACACCATATTGGATTCAAACTTTGAGTTTAAAAGCTATAGCTACATATGTACTCACTCTTGAGTTAGTTGAGACTCAAAAAAAGGGGGGGGGGGTGTAAGTATGAGCTAAACTTTCATTGCATTGCCTACCAATCACCTTTCCTTGACTCCGTATAAGTGAACAACCTATTTTACGTCCTTTTTATATGTTTATAAAGCACATGGGTTTGGGTTGTATGATTATAATCTGGCTCTGATAAAGTCCTAAGTTAAACATCCACTGCAGTGGACTTTATTGGTTTTAGTTTAGTCCTGGTGTTGATATGCGGGAATTCAACCTGAATTGTTGTTATCTTTTACCTGAATCTTAAGTATGTCCATCGTCTTCATATATGTAATGGTCTTGACAGTTTAAAAACATAATTTCTATAGTAAGTTTCCCCTCCAAATTTCATGGTGATTGGTTCTGATGGAAATTCTGTTCTGCCATATTTGAACCTCATGCATGTTCAATTTTAACCTCATGCATGTTTTCTGTCTAAAGTTGCATGTTAGTTGTTATGATACTTTCATAGTTAATATGCAAGTTCTATGTTTTTTGCAAGTCCTAGGTGTATTGAAAATTATGAATGTTCATAATTGCAAGTCCTGGCTATATTGTTAATGTTTGCCTGCGATCAATGGTTTATTAACTAGATTGCATGCGTGTCAGATATGCAGCAATTGCCAAATATGGACCCTGGACCCATGGTTGGTACACAGTTGACGCAGCAGCTGGCTCATCGATCCATGGCACTGTAGGAGACGCCTGCCGCCGGTCAGGTACGTAGTTGTATTGAACTTCGGATGTGTCGAAGTCATTAATTTTTCTTTCTGTAGGGTTCATTGATTATTTGAAAATAGAAGTTGGAAATGGTATCATTACTGTTTTGGTTTAGGCAGAATTTTATTTAATCCAAAGAGAAAATGATTGCGAAACTACTAATGCTAAAAAAAATATTAAACATCAGTAGTGGTTGATGAAAAGGTATATTCAGTATTAGTAGATCTCATTTAAAAGTTATAGTAATCAATTAAAATGAACCTGCTGCCATTATTTTCCGAAACATAATGCTAATTTTAAACAATGTCATTGATCTTGAGTTGATCCTATCTACTATTGAGCTGAGTGAATAACCAGTTAACATCTTAACTAACATATCGCAAAATGTTCGTAACTAGAGATGAACCTACTGTTTCTTGCATATTATTATTATGTAGCATTCTTATAGTTATTTTTTGTGCACTATCCTAAGACAACGCTCTTTCGTGTGCAGGTAGTGCCAGGCGTGCTAAAGTGTAGACGTCGATCTTGCGAGTTACCCCGGCATGGGCTAGACCCACGGATTGCCCATTACGTAGCTGAGGCGGGTTTGAAAGGGTTATTTAAGGTTCCAAACATGGAACTTGATCACGCATTGATCACAGCACTGGTTGAGCGTTGGCGTCCGGAGACGCACACGTTCCACTTACCGCATGGAGAGATGGCTATCACCTTACAAGACATTGAGGTGATGCTAGGGGTTCCTGTTGATGGGTTGCCTGACTGGGGGTGTGAAGCTGGATTGGCCTGCGTTGTGCCGTGAGTTACTGGGTCATCGTCCTCCAGACCCCGTACCGCATCCCCATGAGAACATGTCTATCCTTGCTAGGGCGATGATAAGAGTCAGCTGGCTGAAGGAACAGTTTAGAGGTCCCCTACCTACGGATGCTATTGACGAGGTAGTGCAGTAACATGCGCGCTATCACATACTGGTGTGGTTGGGGTCGATTTTGTTTATGGATAAGTCAGTAGACCGGGTGTCGGTGATGCCTCTACAGTTCCTGAACCCAATTAGCGATGCGAAGAAGTATAGTTGGGGCAGTGGAGCATTAGCCTGGCTGTACAGGCACCTATGCAAGGCATCAGAGATGAAGGCGAAGCAGTTTGGAGGAGCACTGATGTTGGTGCAGCTATGGGCGTATTCAAGGTTCCCACTTATATGCCCTGTTACGAGGTCGCCACAACCGCCGGTGGAGGCAGGTCCCCTTGCTAGGAGGTATGTTATTTGATTACTTTGATACAATTATCATTCCATTTGTCATTCACCATGCATGTGTCTATAGTTGACTTTAATAATAAATCCATGTTGGCACTAATCTCGTTTAGCACATGTAAGGTTGAATTTTATCAACCATCTTGTTGGCTTTATTCCGTGCCAAATTTGTTTGTATTTTAGCAATTAGTAACCTTGTATTTAGGTGGGAATCATGTAAGGGTAATGAGTGAGAGAGTGTGAAGAAATGCTCAAGGTTGTGCAAGGATGCAGAGAATCGCGGCTGGGGCTCGCAGCTGACTCGTGACTGGCAAGCCGCCAAAGCTGGCACACATGCGAAGCATGCAGGGGAGCTAAAGAGTTATGCCAGCTGTTGCACTACAGGACAAAAGTCCCAGGATGGCCAGGCCATTAGCTCGCGACTTGAACTCGCGACTCAGTCCAGTTGCGAGGCCAAGTCGCCAGACCACCCTGTTTAGGAAAAACTGACTCTTCCCATTCCTTTCTCACCCCACTATATATAAACCCTTATACCCACGAAATATAGAGAGCTTCCAGAGAGAATTTTAAGAGAGAAACCCTAGAGAAAAACAAGATTGATTCATCCACAATCTTCACATAGAGACTCTTCAAATTCCTTTACTCTCTTCCTCTCCATTGTTACATCCTTGAGAGGTACATTACCAAAAGCTTTTCTCACCATACCCATATCTGTGAGAAGGCCATTTGGTGATTTGGGAAGCAGTTAAGAAATGATCAATTTCATATTAGTTGATGCTATGGTCAAGTAGCGGAATCCGGTAAGCTAAAGAAGAAATAGGTTTGGCGTAACCTCGTTGGAGTAGGAGCTTGGAGGGCTTAGGTACATTGGGTAGATTAGGCCTGGAGGGTCTTCTGCTGTTCATGTATCCCAACTACATTCTTTAGTGGATTATTTACCGCTTGGAGGGCGGCGGAGAGGTTTTACGCCGAGGGCTTCGGTTTCCTCTTCGATAACACATCGTTGTGTTGTCCTTGTATTTGCATCTCTCTTCCCCTAATCTTTGCCATTTAATTTCTACTGTGGATGTGATTTTATTTGGTTTAGATTTTTTATCAATTATATATTAAGCTTATGTTCATATTCCGCACATCAATTGTTTGATATTAAGCTTGAATTGGTAATTTGTAAATTGGGGGTCTAAACGTTCAAGGTGTTTTATACACTAATTGAACTTTCAGCACATGATAGGTTTTGATTGACATATGATTTTCTTTATTTTGTGAAAATTATATTATAATTTTTAATATAATATAATTCTGGAAAAATACTGCTTACATTAGTAAATCTGTTATTTTCGATCATTTTGTCAAGATATCCTAGCTTGTAGCCTAGTAACATAATTGGCGCATCATGGGGCAATATTTACCTGAACCTTGAGTCAAACAAAAGGGACACTCAAGAGAATTGTGTATCAAAACACACGCATAAAATTCAAGCTATGTTCCTGACTTTTTGATTTTTGATGTTTTCTTTGGGCTTTTGCCCAAAAATAACAGCCATTTATTTATTTTCTTCTTGTCTTTTCCCATTATACTAATAAAAAAATATTTTTGCCTTTTCTTCTTTCGGTGTTGTAACAAAAATGAATGAGGAATAGGTATGAGAATGGACTCTTGTCTAGTAATTGATACAAGTGCATCAAATATTCAATAAAGTACCCAGTAAAGATTTGCTGCATCAAATATTCAATAGAGTAACCTCAACATTAATTGTCTCAGAAGTGTTTTTTTTTTTTTCAAATAAATTTAACAAGTATCAAAAGAACTCAAATAGATACTCCACATTCACATTTTTTAACAATGTTACACTTATCTTTATCCTTAACTAGTAAGTTTCCCGTGCGATGCACGAATAATGTTATAATGTTTTATGTAAATTTGTTTTTTGGATAATATTATACATATTTTATAGCATATTTATTATAAAACTTTGTTAGTAATGAGTTCATCATAAAAAGTAACAATTATAAATTGCTCACATATATCTATTATAATTATTTTGTTTAAGTAATAAGCAATAATGAAAAAAACTTGGAGTAATATTGTATAATAAAAGTTGATAAAAGCATATTAATTCATTCTATATTATTGATTTTTATTATGTGATGTAATAAAAAGTTTCATTTCGAATTTTTTTTTCTTCAATGCTTTGTTATTGTGGTATGGTGACGCTTGTTGTCATCATCAGTTTCTCCATCTTCATCATTTGAAATTTAGTCCATCCATATTTGTTCAATTTTTGAGCTTTCATCATTTTTTCTTTTTGTTGCATCATTTGTGTTAATTACTAATGAATTGGCACCGAGAGATTCTTGATTAGATCTTACAAAGTTTGGACTTTGTCGCTAAGATTTTTCATAGGTATCATTTATATTAAATTTCAATGATGTGACAGTTTTTTATAATTTTTTTTTGTTAATTTTGGAATAGTGCAGCAAAAAGAATTAATATAGCATGTTGAATTGTGTTTTTTTTTTTCTTCTTCCATACCTTTTTATCATTTGAAGGCGCATCAAAAATCTTAGCAACTATGTAATTTTCAAAACCATATTTTAGATTGAATTCATTCAAATGAAGTAGAGAAATCCATTTTTTTCCAATTTTTTTTTTTTTTTTTTCAAATCACGTGGGATTCCTTCTCCAATATCAATATTTTTACAATAATTTAAATAAGTTGTATCTTAGTTTATTTTTCAGCAAGATCTCAATCTTGTAGATTTATTTAGGATTTTCTCGGCATCTCGATCAAATATCACAAACTTTGTTTTGTTAGTTGCATTAAAAACTTCAATTTGAATCTTGTATCTGAAATAGTTTGCAATTGTATATATATAGTAGTTATAGTGAGATAAATATATTATAAATATTTGGAGAGTATGTAGTTAATGTGAGTGCCTCTAACTTTGGGATAGAAAGATTTATTTTTGTTTTACATTTTGCACACCAAAATGATCCTACTTGTAATTTGACTTTCCTTTCACAAAGTACGCACAAAATGTAATACCAACCCATTGTTGTATCAATGTTACTTATTATTGCAATACCCTAGCAGTTCACATCTTGCAATGAACTTTGAAATTAATATGTATTATTTTTTTAATGTAAATAATATGATGTATTATTATTTTTTTTACATAAATGATGAGTATAATTTGAAATAATTAACAAACCTATTTCGTAGGATCTCATTCAATGCATTTTATCTCTACTATTGTCTTCATATTATTTAAAGAGAAATCCTCCTATGAAAATTGTTTTGCATGTATTTTTGGTATTTCTTGTATAGGATTATGTTTTTGACCATTCCTATCATTGAATTTTTTAAAAGAAAATATTAAGTTAATGGCATTTTGTGAGATAGTATATGCTATTTATTAGACTTTTTTTGTTATTATAAATTTTAGAAATATGCATTTGTCAATTATTTCAGCAACCTGAGGGAACTCAAGATTTATATATATTTTTGTTGCACTGGTCGATGACAGAGAATTTGTCTGCATAAATTGCATAGAATATTATTAATAGACAAAAGCATATTGAATTGAAATTGGGGAAAATGAAGAGATATTTCATGAGAATGAGATTTTCTAGAAGTATCATTTATACGTGAGGGAGGAAGAAGAGAATTTGTAAGAGGGTAAAAGTTTTTTCTTTGATTTACACGTGGGAATGGTCAAACTTGGGTCATAATATGTAAAGTAAGAACTGGGCCTGAGTTTTTCATAAGGCTTGATCTACTTTTAAAAGGTAATCCATTTTATAGTGAATAACTTTTGGTCTAATTGGTCTAATTTTCAAGAACAGTTCATATCAATATAATAGTAAAAATAAGTCACTATGATCTATTGGGTAACAGTAAAAAAAACTTAATAAAAAGAGGTAAAAAATGCTAGTAAAAATAAGTTACTATGATTTATTAGGCAACAGTAAAAAAAAACTTAATGAAAAAAGGTAAAAAAATGTTAAATGCAATAAGTTACTATGATCTATTGGGTAACAGTAAAAAAAAAAAAACTTAATAAAAAGAGGTAAAAAATGCTATATTTATATAATAGTAAAAATAAGTTACTATGATTTATTGGGTAACAGTAAAAAGAATTTAATGGAAAAAGGTAAAAAAGATTAAATGCAATATTAGAGTGCCACATGGCAGGACCTCATGCACTCTCACATGAGGTCTCTGCTTTTATATATATATTGATGTGCCTGCAAAGTTAAGGAATACCTACATGGGCTTGCATGCTTTCAATTAAATGAATGTAATTCATGAAGGCATCAAATTACAAACCCCAAACTACCCAAAGAAAATTTATTGACAGAACAAAGTCACACTGCAGATAATTCTAACTTTGAAAAAAGATCATTGTATACTATGAAATGCAAAATAAAGATCATGCACATACAAAAGCAAGTGCATTAAGCAAAAGCAAATGCATATAGTACCTTCTAGCAGGAAAAAAATCATAATTATTTATCGTCTTCTGTTCGAGCTCATCTCTTCATCAATCATAAATGTGTTCGCAAAATCATTTGACAAGTCACCAGCCATATCTGATGACATTTCCCTGTCTTCAGTCCCATTGACATAATATTCTGTATGCTCCTCTCGTTGTGAGTGGTCTCGGCTTAGTGGACTATAATTGGTTCCACGATCTGAGAACTTGACCCTTCCACAGCCTAATGCTTGTGTTCCACCATTAAAAATAGCACTCATGTCATCACGTTTTGTGTCACTAATAAGTGGTATGACTGGAGTTTCTCTATTTGGTGGTAAGTGCTCCACCAAACTTCCAGCATGTGATGGAAATTCAACATTTTCTTCAGAGTCCTTTCCCATGCAATCCTTAAACATCATTAGACAAATAAAATTAGCCTAAATCATAAATTGGAACAAGACAGTCCAAGTGTCCAATCATAGGAAGGTTAGCATAGATCTACCATCTAGGAGATTAAACTTCAACTGCAAATTTAGCAAACAAAGTTTGGGAAGATTTTGCCTCTACAAAAATATTCTTTTCAGTCAGCTTCAGACAGATCAGGAAGATCTCGTGACAATCAAGGAGATCAAACTCTATGCCCAACAAAAAACTCACTTAAATTTAAAAAGTGTACAAAAGAGTCCATTAAAATGTGAATTAGAAACCTCATTCTTAAATTTAAACTCTACCCCAATTTAGGAAATTTTATGGCTCCAAAACTTCTAGCATAAATGCAATAAGAAACAGAATGATTAAGAGCAACAATAACCATAACGTGAAGAAAATCTACCGGCACTTGAACAGTACTAGCAGTTTGCAGTGCATCAAGGATAAATGGTATATCTGTGCTCATCTTCCTAACCTGCTTAATATATTAAAAAAAAGTGAGATTTGCCATCAATTCAAGCAAAATAACAAGGGAACCTGTTTTTAGTAAATCTCACAAACTAACTTTACATTAGGTACTGGTCATTCTGCAGATTTCCATCACTGCCAAAAGAAAAGGTTATAATGTCAACAGACACAACAAGCAGTCTATATCATACATGTTATTTCACTTATATATATGTTATTTATTTTCTTTTTTTGATAAGTAAATATTTAATTAAAAAACAACAAAGACCACCACCCCGGAAGCAGGACACGTGCTTAAGGGGCACCACAAATCAACAAAGTCAATTGTTGAATGGCCACATAACACAGAGATCCAAACTCATATTCTCTGTAGTAATTAAATTAAAAATAAATCCAGGGGCACATTTTGGTTAACCATTGAATATATGTTAATAATAAATGTGGAACATATTTAGGCAGTCCGATTACTCTCATATCATATAATAAATGGCCTCATTCTTAAAAACCTAAATAGCTCTTTAGCAACTAGAGACACCAAAGCCATTCACTATTGTAGTAGCCCTAGTTAATTGTATATAAAATGGAAAAGAAAAATTACAAACCACAAAGATGGATGAAGTGACTATTTTTTTACCTTTTCTTCTTTTTCTTTGTTTTGCTTAATTACTTACCTATTGGAAATGGGATTTGGACCACTTGGATCTTCATGTTTACTTGCATTGAAGATCTTGTCTTGCCATGTCAATGGTGGTTTACTAGCTTGGTACCTTCCTTTCCTTCTACGTGGTGAAGGAACATGGATAGCATTGGCTGTAGTTGATTCTAGGGTTTTGCCCCTATTGAGCAAAATAACATATATATAAGTGAAATGTCTTTTGCTAAGCATTTTACTCTTATGGCAGCATTGTTGTTTGATATTAACTCGATATCATTGTCCGAAACTGTATGTTTACTAGATGGAAGGGGCTGAAGAGCACGACAGAGCATGCCACACATGTGCTAGCTGCGTATCGTGCATCACTGTCGAGTATACGGGCACACCAGGTCATCTACCTCTTCATGTCATGAGGATATAGTTCTCTTTAGTTTTGTTTTTCACTTGGGAAATTGTTAACTACTGCATGTGTATAGTTAATAACATATTTGATTTGTTTGTTTGTTGATCGTTTATCCAGGTTGTTTGGGAACTGTATAGGGATGTTCTAGACTCGCTGCCCCCATATTGCACTGCCGGCCGACATATATGGAGGGCCATTGATCTATTTTTGGATAGTAGAGGATCATCATCCCGAACGTGTCTTTCGTCAGTTTGGGATGAAGCAAACGCCACTGGATTTTGTGGATACGTTGGTTGATCTCCACAAAATCTCCCTCTAGGGTAAACTAGAGAGGGATTGGGTGCAAGAACATGCTGTCTACATTGACAGATGGGCCCATAGAGGGGAACATCTTGCCGACGCACTGACATTGGATGGGGACACGACGTACCTTGTTGCTTACATGGAGTCGTACCGAAGGATGACCAGGCGGTACATTACGTGAGAGTCGGCGTATTGGGACATCCTGGTAAGGCAACAATTTGATGCTTCTTTTCTGGATTGACAATATATGTGTGTTGCTGCATGCATTCTGAAAATTAAGTCTTGTGGAGCCATTGAATCAATATTTTGACATTTATTCTAGAGAACATTTCATTTCTTGCCATTAGATATGCATTTTTCACAACCAATATATGCTGGTGTGCCATTTCAACAGCATCGGTGTATATGAATAAGCTCATCATGTATAATCTGTTTCCAAATCGGTCATGAATTACCAATCATGACCGATTTGCACTTCAATCTTTAGGCATAGTTTTGCACAACACTGAAGTAACCAAAAAAGTTTTAATGTGACTCCTTTATTTCACCGGTTGAGTCCAATGTTACAGCACTATTGCAATGTGAACCAGGTTCCCAAATGTAAAACCACCTGCTACATACGCTGGATGTTGTCGGAGAGTTGCCTAGTGGCATTGGAGAACGCGCGTGTACAGAGTGAGGCGAGCACACAGGCCACAGGCCGTGGCGGCCGAGGTGGTGGGTTGGCAGGGTGTGGAGGTGCTGGAGGTCGTAGAGGTGGTCGTGGGCCTGCGCCTACGCCCGTACGCTGTTGTGAGAATGAGGATGAGTCGGTTAACTTCCACCTCTAATACCTCCAACTCTTATTGACTTCCAATTCTAGTACTTTTAGTTGTAATTTATTTAGATAAATATTTAAGTAGCGAAGTATATTTTCATCACAGCCACACATGATATCCCATTCTGCTGATTTCACAAATTTCAATGGCTGAAAAGAGGGTAGGCGAGGTTTACATGTTGAATGTTTCTTAGCATTTGACTTCGTTTTTATTTTTTTCAATATGGAGTAAGTGTAAGTCAGAGAACTTTGGGTTATAGGAAATCAAGAAGGAATGAAAGAATCTGCCATGAGAAAATTCAAAAATTGAATCTAGTTTATGGAAATTGAATCAATTTTGAAGGTGCATTTCACACGTGACTTAGTTTTCATCCTGTTGGAGAGGTTTACAGGAAGTACTCTATTGAATGTAACGCTTCAGTCACAATTGTTTTCCATATGCTTATCAAATTAACAAAATATAAAATTTCACAATTGTTTTTCTACAGATGATGAGGCGTTCGAGGGTGATTGGGGCATGTACATGGATGGCGCCGGGTCATTGCGATGCATGCCTGACGCTGCTTAAAGGCCATTCGGTGCTCAAGCCAGCCCTCAGTCCCCACCACCCACTCGGCTGTCTCCCCTATTGTTCACCGACTTTGCCCACGACGGTGGCTGTATATTTGTACCCACACCTAGCTGACCGACCCCACCTGTAGTTCAGGCTGAGCCCACGCAGGACCCTTCGCTTCCTAACCCCGACGAATCGGCTGCACAGATCGAACAAATACGGAGTGAAAATATTATGCCGGTACATGGGTTGCGAAGATCACTCCGCACTGACATACATCCCCCTGGCTATGGGACTGGTGACGGTAAATACCATGATTTATGGAAATATTTATGAAATCCACAGACAAAGCATAATTATAAAAGATTTTTGTTATGATTTATTCCTATGTCTACCTCCGCAGATTTTTGTCCTAGTCTTCTATCTTTAGAATGATAATGTTATTATTTGCACAGCTAGGAAGGCATCTTTCTTAACTGCTATCTGTTAATTAGAATGTTCAGATTAACAATCAAAATGAAGAGTTTGCATTAGATTTTCTTATTTAGCCAGTACACCTCCATGCTATGTAAACCTTTTATCATTTACCTTAATAGAATGTCACAAGATTTGCATATGATGTTGTTCGCTTTAAGTGATGACCATACTCAGATCAAACATTTTTTGATAATGAAATTATTTGTATTTGTGGGTTCATCAACTATTACTCACTTCACTTGGTAGATATTTCAAAGGCTTCATCATCAAACACATAATCCAAGAGTCTTAAGTATATCCTCTATAGTAGTGTATTATTGTTGCCATTGTTGCAATGCAGTTAATCATGTATTCATCAGCATTATTTGTGGTTGTAGAATTTGTAGTAGTCATGTGACATTGGATGGCAACCCAATTCATCACCCAGCTTATTAGTGGTGTCAAGGGTGATCAATCATTGCTATAGAATTTTACTCATTAGTTTTTCTTTTTTAATTCCACAAAATCCTCACAGAATCTGCACAATGATGTAGCCTATTGAGTGTTGACCCCTAAACACACATTTTGCTTTGGTCTATTTAGTGGATGAGTAAGAGAGAAGCTATATAGCTCCTTTCCACATCATTGTGGCCTTAGGGAACGTACGATCCCTTTCTTTAAACTCTACTTTGGCTGTTAGGGAATGCGTGCATTCAAGTAATGTGCTCTGCTTTGAATTTCAGGTAAGACAAGACCGGCCAAGGCAGCTGTGAGGAAGCGAAAAGATTGTTGAGCTGTTGATGATGTGGGGCATATGGGGGTAAAACCTTGCCTAATATCTGGACTTTTTAATCTATTTTAGTTTTTGAGGTTCATTTTTCGATAATTACAACTCACAAGCAAAAAAAAAAGAAAAAAAAAGAAAAGAATATAAAATTTGACAGTTGGGATTTTAGAACATATAAAAGGAACTTGTTACCCTTAAGCAACTGAATTTCTCTCTCCTCTCTCTATATATACGTAAGTCCAGCATGGCTTAGAAATTGAATTGGCTTAGTTTTGTTTATAAATTTTCTTCCTTGCTTTAAACTTTGTTTGATTTGCAAGAAAGTGATTGACACGACTGCAAAAGATGACGCCTAAGTGCTGTTTATACTTCAACCTGACCATGTTTGTATTTGGTTCAGTTACAATGATTTGGAAACTTGTTATTTTGATACTTGTTCAAGTGGCATGTCTGTGCATCTTGTTTCAAAATGAAAATGGAGTTAAAGATGTACTTTTATTATGGAACTCTAGGTCTAGACAGATAATGAGTTATATGTTTTTAGTAATAATATTTCTCAAGTATGACTTTCAAGTGAGTTTACTAATAGTGGATTGCATACATGCATTACTTTAGGTAACTTTGTCTCATTTTTAGTTAGCTATGTGGATTAGCGTTAATGTCTATCAGGCAGTGAGTTGTGAATTTTGAAGTGGAACTTTAAGGCTTATAAGTCTTTATCAATCTAGCTGTAGTATCAAATAAGCATTAATTTTAGTATTCGGTCTTTGAAAGTTTCAGACAAGTTCACTTGTAAAGTAATATTCTCTTTACATTATAAAAGTGCCCTATATATTCAAGAGGAAATGTCCTGTAGTTATGCTTGCCCTTTAACTCTATTATTTTATACTATGCATCAAGGTTAAAGGACGTGGCTGGCAACATTTAGGAGCCTTATATATTATCACACTTGCAGTCTAGTATGTGCCTTTTTGGCCTTCGTAGTACTCTTGAGAGGGAAAGAAAGGCATTTGCATCAGATTATTGACAGGGGAGACGGCTTACTCTTGGAACAAATTTTACTAATAGGCAAAAACTGATTATTAATACCAAAAATAAAATAATAAAACCTTCCTTTCTGTAAATTTGTTCCCCTGACCCGCCATTTCCCTCTTATTGTGCAATTTTTGTTGTTTTCTTTCATTTACTGATTCATATTTGGTGGCATATTTTGCAGGCTTCAGTAGATCCTACTATAGATCTACTTTGAAAACCACCATATTGGTTGTTTTCCTTGTTTTTTGCACGGTAGTTGGACAACGGAGAGGAACAGTTATAACAGCTAGTGGACAAAACAGTGACAAGATTTTTTGGACATAGAAGACTTTGACATATTTTTGGAGAGCATATATGACAATTTGGACAGATTTTTTTGGACAGCTGATTTGAGCTTATAGAATCTTTTTAAACATACTTTGTAGGTGCAAACAAGCTACTTAAACATCTTAGGTCCTATGTGTGCATGTTTGAGTAAGTTTCGAGTTAGGTACCAAAATCCATTGCAAAGGGTGTATATTTTCATATGCAACGGAAAAGTTCATTTCTATATTTTTGTTTCTAGTTAGGTACCAATTATAATTGCAAAGGGTGGATATTTTCATGTGCAATGGAAAAGTTCATATTTTTGTATCTATGTATCTACATATTTGAACAAAGGCAGCTTTAGACGAATGCAATATTATGACGATGGATGGAAATTTGAATTCAAGAAGTTTAATTTTAGCAAACTTTATTAGAAAATGCAGATGATTCTCTTCTCCATGTGATGAAAATGAGAGTCTACATGAAATCTTAAAGATAATAAGTAGACCTGAGTCTTACTCATGTTACTTTATATTTTATAAGTTTTTTTTTAACAAATTGTTGCAATTTTAGCATTTTTCATTAACATAGCTAGCCATTATTTTCTTGAAGTTTGTTGATTATATTAGTAAAATTTCATCTTACTTTCATTGTCAGTGTACAATATGCAGACATGCAGAAGAGTCCTATGTGTATATGATGCTCTTCTGTAATTTGATACATAAACTAATCCAAAACAAACTTGAAAGATATTCTTCGGATATGTTTCATTTTCCTTAAAATGAAAAAGAAAAAAAAAATTTAAGTCCAAATTCTACAAGTTTTTTAACTAAATTGGAACACATTTTAATGTATTGTCCCACACACTTGTCGAGTATCTGTGACTATTAACAATTTACACTTCAATGAATCAACCAACACGACGACAATTGATGCCCAACCCTGTTTTCAACGTAGTACTCGGGTGGAACCAATGTAGCAAATACTAATTATGAAACTCGACACTAGTGTAGTCGAGTATTGATGACGAATTTTGTTTGACCGGTCGAACTGAGATTCGACCCATCGAAAAAATGCTTGAGTCCACCCGAACTTCACTGTAAAAAACGATTGATATTCGATTGATATTGGATCGGTCAGTTTTTATCAAACTCGGCTTCAGAGATAGTGAGTATTATTGTACTTAATTTCCTGACCATCGAGTACTATGCCAGATTGCACAGCGACCAATAACTATAAAACTCGACACTGTTGTAGTCGAGTATTAGAGATAATTAATGCCCAACCCTGTTTTCAACGTAGTACTCGGGTGGAACCAATTTTAAATATACTAATTATGAAACTCGACACTACTGTAGTCGAGTATTGATGACTAATTTTACTTGACTGGTCGAACTGAGATTCGACCCATCAAAAAAATGCTTGAATCCACCCGAACTTCACTGTAAAAAATGATTGGTATTCGATTGATATTGGATCGGTCAGTTTTTATCAAACTCGGCTTTAGAGATGGCGAGTATTATTGTACTCGATTTCCTTACCATCGAGTACTATGCCAGACTGCACAGCGACTAATAACTATAAAACTCGACACCGTTGTAGTCGAGTATTAGATATAATTAATGTAAAACGTTGAACACAACAGATACAGATATTTGGTCTTCCCCTCAGAACTGAACCTGACCTCTGTTTGTGACTTTCAAATCTCAATCTCAAGAGTGTCTCTTAGTTTTCGTCATCAACCTTTACTCTGTCTGTGACTCTTCTTCTTCTTCTTCTCAAAACTCCAACCGCCCCTCTTTCATCTATACTACACTACAGTCATTGATTCTACACTATAAAATCAAAACCCTAGCCTGAACATGTCTCTCAACCTTCTACTCGCTCTTCCCCTCAAATCCCTAGCCGACCCGTCTAATTTATCTTCTCCTCAAAACCGTGGCTGCCCTCTGTTCTTTTTCTTCATCTTTCAACCACCGAATCCACTAGCAAGGTATATATGTTGTATATATTTTTGATTTGTTTACTTACTAATTATATTTTCAATAAGATTTTAAATTTTGTTTACTGTGCTAATCATTATCATGTTGATTGTTTAGTACTAATAGTAGGCTTGTTTGTTTATTTTTTTTATGTTGATTTTAAAATAATTGGGTCTTGCTCTATGATTTCTTTTCAAGTTTGTTTGTATCTGTCATCTTAGAACAAAATAATTGTAGATCCGTTTTGAACGTGGTTAATCGCTATGATGTTGATTTTTTTTTTTTTTAAGATAAAAGATGGAAGTATTATTAGATGGAATTTTTGTCACCTGTAAATATTTAATTAAATTATCATAAACGAAACACTGTTACTAAAATAACAAATGACTTATTAATTAGAGTGCTCATTTTCGAGTGAGATTGGGCTTACACTTATAAGACTTTTAACTACTCATATCCTTCACTTTAATTATCTAGCCAGAAGAAAGGACTTATTAGTTGGTAAGATAGTTTACTTGAGGCAGAACTTTATTACCTCAGTTTCAAAAATAATTTTATAATTTCACATCAACTAAAATTCTATTACAAATAATTTGAAGAAAATAAAAATTTTATAATTTATTTTAAATTATTTTGATAATCTATCATATGTTGCATTTAATATAATAAAAGTTAATCTTATATATTATGTTGTATCATTATCAAGTAATTAACATACGTGTTGTACGTTGCAAATTAATATACTTTTGCCATGTGACTTATTAATTATTAAGATGATTAATTTATTATATATGTGAAATTCTATTAAAGTTTTAATTTTCAAGTGGCACGCTACTGATCAAGATAATATAACTTTGTTTATATTAGTAATATAATTTGTTCATTCACATATAATTTTTATTAAATTGTGTACTGTATGATCATAAAATCAGTTCATATATAAAAATAGAAATAGAATTCATCAATATCATCATAATTGAATAAATAAAGTATTAACAAACTAAGTACAGATAGATGATTAAAATAAATATTGAAACTTCATATAATTAGTTCTTTAGTAGCATTACATTAATTAAAGTACTAATATAAATAAAACTAGTTAGAACTTTGGTAATGGAGTTTGATTTGTAGTAGAATTAAAAATTTTCATGTACTTAGTGAGGTGAGGTGAGAGATTCTTTTGGGATAAGAAGTCTTTTTAGTTGTATAAAAAGACTTTTAGGGTAAAGATTGTCTGCATGGTTATTTGATTGATTAACTTCAGAGAATGCTTTGTTTTGTGTGCAGAAAAACAGACACTGTGCAGAAAGAAAGAATTTGTTTTGTGTTTATCACTATACTGGTGATTTTTAGTACTAATACGAGATCTTGATATAAAAAAATAATATTATATCTGTTTATTTGTTGCTAATTTTAAAATAATCTGTCTTGCTCTATGATTTCTTCTCAAGTTTTTTCTGTTTTTGACATCTTAAAATAAAATAATTAAAGATCCATACAGACTCTGTAATGTTGACTGTTTAGTACTAATAGTAGATTTGTTTGTTTGTAGACATTGATTTTAATTTCATTTGACATTCTTTAATTTTTCTTAGAATAACTAAATTTCTTATCAATAATTTTTCTTTAAATTGGTCTAGATGGAAAGTGATGAGATGATTCCCAAAGGAAAAGACATTGACTTAGATGCCCAACTTGATGAAGTGGATGAACTTCCTCCGCCAAAGAAGGCTAAGACTGAGCTCAACGTCTACAAAAGGAGGACTTCAACTGTTTGGCGTCACTTTTAGATGCTTCCGACAAAAGATGAAGAACAACCTACATGCAAATGCAAGAAGTGTGGAAAGGAATATATTGCTGCCAGCGCATATGTTGGGTTTAATTTGAAGCGCCATTTGGGGTTATGTCCAAGGAAATTTCAAGTGCCATTGAGCATTCCTGGTTCTACAGTGGCAGATACAGGTAATGTTTTTATTTATTTATATGTTGACTGAATGAGTTCTAATATTATGATTTTTTAAAAAGAAAATAATATATATGTCAAAAAGGTTCTGGATTCCCCACAAAATGTCCATATTTATTTTAAATATTAATCATGAAAAGGTGTAGAGAAAACTTTAAATGGCAGAAAAGTTGCTCTATGGACAGAGGATTTGAGTTATCAAAATAGAACATATAGAATATGCACAATATTTATGAGAATTTAAATGGAATAAATTGAGTTGAATGATGCATGATGGTATGGTTGACGACTGTAATACAAATTACATTCATGCATATTCAAAATATAATAGTTTATAGATTGTGTTGGCAGACTTGGTAGACAGTAGACAATACAATTTTATTACCAGTAATTTTTGGTCTTACTACTATGCAAATGACTTATTTATTTAATTGATTCATTGCTTCAATTGCTTGATTACCCAGAATTTTTAAATTTCTTATTTATAATGCATAGATATGTTTTTAATGTTTCATTAAATTTATTTGATGTAGAAGGTGCACAATCACAATTGGAAGAGCTCACTGAAGATAAAATGAGCATGAAGAACAATAATGATGAGCACAAGGAAGACACCTCTTCAATGGAAACCCTCAATCTAGGCTGCGTTAATCAGTGATGTCTTTTACTTTTTCTGTTGTTGCACTTGGATGGTTGGACTTGGATTTTGTCATCAAGGATATTTTGATATGGCATGTAATCATTTTGGGTTTTTATTATCTTAATCTGTTATGTCTTTTAGTTTTTGATATGGAACTTGGATGCCATGTAATAATCTTGGTTATTTATTATGGAACTTTGACATAATAAATAATTTGACAGTATGGAGGGTGGAATCTTTTGGACTAGTAGTTTTATTTTGGAGGAATGAAAGAATTATTTTCTTTTGTTATTATTTTAATTTTGATTACTTGATTTATGGTTGAATTATCTATACTACTATTTAAGCAACTGCACCTGTTTGGACCGGATTTTTTTTTTCAAAAAATACCCCTGCCACCTTAGTTTAAGTAGATATAAAGCTTGAGGATAATATAGTAAAAATACATCTTTAACTTTCACCTATAACTTTGCCTACAAAATAGGCAATATATAACTCCCACGTTTAACTCCAAGCATTACTCCACGTTTTCACTTTTCATTCTTTAGTTTTTTTTTTTTCCTTCCTGTATCAAGACTGAACTTTTTTTTTCTTTGAAAAAAAAAAAAAAACTTAACTTTTTTTTTTCCAATAATCGGTTTCCCTCAATCTCATCTCACGTTTGGTTTTTCTTTTTTTTTTTCTTTTTTTTTTTTCAGAAAAAAATACTAAAAAGTAGAAATCAATCATATCCAAAAGAAATCCAAAAATTTTCAAATACCACATTGAAATTTCAAACCCACGTTCAACTTTTCCCTAAAAAAAAAAAACTTTTCCCTGAAAAAAAAAAAAAAAAAAAAAAACTTTTCCCTAAAAAAAAAAACCCACATTCAAATTTATCCCAAAAAAACCCTACTTTCAAATATTTAACAAAACTTTTAGATAACTACGGCTAAAAAAACTGAAGTTAAAAAATTCATAAAATTTTAAATAACACGTTTAGATCTTTAACAAGAATTTCGGATCTACTTACTAAAAAGACTGAAAGAAGTTAAAAATCTATCCCAACATAAACCGTTATCAAAATATATAGCTCTCCACCCTTTCAAGTTTCAAACATTTAATTCATTCTCCCAAAAACCTCTCTATTTAAACATTTAATTGAATAGAGAGGTTGACAGTGGTTTGTGGGCTATGGAGGATTCTTGGTTAGTGTTCATAGTGGCTAATTTGATATGGTCATAAGCCCGTAATGGAGGCTACTTTAGGATTTCATCATTGCACAAATATGGGAGCAGAATTTGAGTTCCAGCTAGGGGGTTTAATTGGTGGGGTGAGTGTTTAGAGGTATGGGTTTTTACAGATTTTGTGAGTGTGTGTGTTTTTTCAAACCTTCATTTTTTTGCTATTGGCTTTGAATTCAAGTATATACATTTTATTTTATGTTATGTCATATGTGTGTCATGTATTACATATTACAAAATCAAAAAGTTTGTGTTCAAGAGAAAATGAATTTAAGCTAGAGAGTTTTGGTGATTTTTCTGTATACAAGTTTTAGTTTGTAGATCAAAAAATCTGATTGGTGTTAATTTGGCTCACTGTGAACACTTACCATTACTTTGGTTTTATATGCATTTATAAACTTTACTGGCCTCTGAGCACGTGCTCACGCGCGTGCTCAGAGGCTCTTTCTATTTTTTTTAGTAAATATTATTAATTTGTATCCATTATAATTTGGGATTGCTATATTTTCCAATCATAAAAAAAAACTAGGGGTGTGATGAAGAATTATTTCACCACACATAATACTCATCACACCCCTAGGTTTTTTTTTTTTTTTTTTTTTTTTTTTTTTTTTGTGTGATTGGAAGATGTAGCAATCTCAAATTATAATGGATGCAAATTATTAATCTTTACCAAAAAAATAGAAAGAGCCTCACGCGCGTGCTCAGAGGCTAGTTATGAATTTACTTATATGGGAGTTGATAATAGGTTATTCGAGTTAAGTGCACTGAAATTAATTAAACAGGTTGTTCGGTTCATAATCAAACAGGTTGTTAATAGGTTATTTTTAGTCACATTTGCAACTTATATTTCTTTCAATGTCATGACCACAATATATAAGGATCTCAGAAAGTAAACAATGTCTGAATAATAAAAATGTTTTCTAAAAATTTCATCCATAAACCACATATATATATGATACTATATGACAATGAGCATTCCTGGTTCTGCATCTTTTATTAAGCCTTCCAAATGTTTTACAACAACATTTGCAACATTTGCAGTTATCCTGTTATGTTTAAAGACTTTTCTATTTTTGTTAATTATTTATTTATTTTTTGCTAATAAATTTTGTAAGGTTATATGTAATGAATAAATAAGAAAAGAGGAAAATTATCTTATGAGAGATTTTCAACTAAAACCTCTCTCCTACAATATGTGTGGGTTTCCTATGCTGTCGTTACATATCTCCCACAAACCCACCTAAAATGTTTTTCCTTTTGATATGTTCGTAGTCATTTTGTCTGGAATTTTTTATTTTTAAAGCTTCGTAAGATTTATTTGTTACTAAACTTTTGATCCGCCTTATATTTTTCTTTTTCACGATCTCCCTACTAAAATGTTTGGATAATCAAATTACGTTGGTTACTAAAATATACTCAGAATTATCTATATAGCACTATCAAATGACAAAAAATAAAAAAAGGGAATAATATAAAAACATAACAAATCAACAATATAATGCAACATAAAAAAATGAAAAGAATTCTAAAATGAAAGAAACAAAATAATTAAGTACAATTACCAAAACAACCTAGCCAATGTTAACAACAATACAAGCAATTACAGGCCAAGACAGATTCCAAATTAAAGTCCAAAAGGGAAATGAAAAAGCTATTCCACAACATTTTAGCCCATCTGTAGTGCAAACTTTAGGCACAGGGGGCATAAAAACACATGTCATTCGTATTACTAGATTCATAAATGCCACAAGCAGAAGCCATAGTTTCACCTTCATTTTGCGCTTCCTTGTCGTGTTGAATCATGAACTTCATCATCCCCCATAACATGGGCTACCACTTCACTGAGCATGTTAGTACTCAAAGTTGCAATCCTCCTTGCGTGGTCACGCTCCTCAATGGCAACGTCTAACTGATACCTCAACAATCTGTTCCTAACGTCTCCATCGCAATAGCTGGTTCCTTCGCTTTGAGACGGGCCCCCCCAGGCTTGATGTCGACATGGTAGGAGATGTCCACGATGAGGAAGCACTATATTGCATGTTCCTACCATTACGTTGCATGAACTCCATGTATGCAAGTTCTGCTTCCCGTTGATCTTTATATGACCTGTGTTTGGCGTTCGCGAATTTATGAACTTGTCTACTTGCTTCTGCCCAATTGTCGTATATGCCAGGAGCATGACCAATGAAAACAACATAGTATCTGCCACCCTAAAAGAGGAACATACAACATCATTGTATGTTAAAACCGCATGAGCTGTGCTAGGGTTAGAACTTACCAAGTTTCGAATATAACGTATTAGATAAACATTTACCATATCGCTTTACCAACAGGTGCCAGTGGACTACAGCAACGTTGACGTTGCTTGTTCCAAGATTTGAGAAACAGTTGCATAATCTATAACTGTGCAGTAGTAAATTATTTAACGACAACTATAAAACAGGTGGGCATGTTACCTCTAGCAACAAAGGAGGCTTCTCTTCTCTATGTCTGAATGTTTTCTTCTGCCCATACTCCCCAACTAGAATGAAAGGAAGCTGTCTTTTAATATAAAGGATATAATACTCGATTTCCTTAAAATCGAGTACAGTACTGACACAACTCGCTTGTCCCAATGCCGAGTATACATAACTGCTGCCCGACTGAGTAGGTGAAGTAAATAATACTCGATTTCCCTAGGGCCGAGTTACATTAAATCCTTTTCAGTCTAACTGTGTTCGTACCACGTTTTAATGTTACTCGGTGTTTTTATAACCGAGTTATATGACACTTGAGATGTGTACGAGGAGTTCATTGATAATGATGGACTGGTAGACAATCTGGAATTTTTAGATGAACTAGAAGTTGAAAACAATGTGGATGCTTGCCCCAATCCGAACCCTAACCCCGAATGGTTCATGTCAAACACATGGGATGACATTCATGACCCATCACCTTCCCTGGAAACAGGTCTAATGAGTTGGCGACCAAGGGATGAACCGAGCAAGGGGATGATATTCAAGAATAAAGCTGCAGTTCAGCACGCGTTAACCATGTTCTCTGTGGGGCTTAATAAGAAATTTAAGTACATGAAGTCAGACCCCAAGAGACTGGTTGTAACGTGTGTAAACGATGCATGTCTGTGCTCAGTTCGAGTTATTTCCAGCAAATGGCACAAGATGTGGATGATCACAACATGTAAGGGTCCCCACATTTGCTCGTCACACTAGGTGGATCATGATGGAAGGATGATGGATTCGAAGTTCATTGCCATCACACTTGAGTCATACATACGGGAAGACATTTCAAGAACAATAGCAACCCTGCGTAGTCTTCTGCATGCGAAGCACGACCATTGGGCATCTCACTATAAGGTTTGGGATGCAAAACATAAGGCGGTTGCGGCCATCTACGGGGATTTCGGTGAGTCATATGCAGAATTGCCTCGGTTTCTGGCGGTGTTAAAAGATGCAGATCCAACCACAGTGACACAGTTGAAGTGCGACCACCGTGGTGTGCCAGGAACTTGCACATTTAACTGTGCCTTTTGGGCTTTTGGTCTGTGTATTAAAGGGTTCAGGCATTGTAGGCCGGTAATAAGCATTGATGCAACGCACCTCTATGGCAAGTACAAGGGGATGTTGTTGATAGCAATGGCAACGGATGCTAACAATGAGGTTTATCCGCTCACATTTGCCGTTGTTGAGAATGAGAGCAAGGAGACATGGGGATGGTTCTTGGCATGCCTGAAACGATTTGTTACGGACCAGACCAATCTTTGCATCATCTCTGACCGACATTTGGGGATAAAAGCCTGCTTTGATGACACAAGTATGACTTGGTTGTAGCCTCCCCAGGCCCATCACCGGTACTGCCTCCGCCATGTAGCCAGCAATGTTAACACAAAATGGAAAATTTCGGAGTTGAAGAAGTTGGTATGAAGGGCAGCAAGTGCGAATCAAATTAGGAAGTTTGAAGCTATACTGGAATTAATTCGCAATGTCAAATCGGCTGCACACAGGTACCTCGAAGCTGAAAACAAAGAAAAATGGACACTTGCACATGACAGAGGACGTCGATACGGAGCAATGACAACCAACCTATCAGAGTGCTTTAATGGAGTACTAAAAGGTGCACGCAGCTTGCCAATAATGGCAATGGTGAGGTTCTCCTTTTTCAAAGTGAACTCGTACTTTGACACTCGTCGTAATCTCACTCTAGATCAGTTGGAAGCGGGTCAAGAATGGTGCAAGTATGCCATGGACAAGTTTGAAAAAAATCAAGCGAAGGCAAAGAACCATATGGTGACACGGATGTGTGCACAAGCGCAGTTATATCAGGTTGACACACCGGGTAATCCTCTAAGTAATAGGGGCGGACAACACACGTATAAGGTTGATCTTCGGGGTATGACATGCAAATGTGGGAAATGGGAAGCGTACAAGATCCCGTGTTCACACGTAATAGCAATTTGTGCTAAGTATAAGCACGATGTGCAGTAATTTATTGATCCTTGCTATAGCGTGAGTCATAGGTACCACAGCTACGAACCAGTATTCCAACCGTTGAAAGACAGATTAGCATGGCCGGATCTGGAAGAAACTAGACTAGTGATGCCCAACCTGCGATTGATCTAGAACAAAGGTTGGCCAATGTCCACACGAATCGACAATGAGATGGACGAGAATGATGATAGGGAGTTGCCGAGCTCCCTATGGACCGAGAATGGACCCAAGTCAAGATGTGGGTTATGTCGCCAAGAGGGGCATAACCGTAGAACATGTTCTACTCGAAATGCAGAGTCAATGAGCGGTGGAGATGCATCATAGGTAAAGCTTCTATTTCTCCTACAACTTTTGTCATATAAATTGTTACGTGACTGTTAACAACTCAATAGTAGTAAATTGTTCTCTATTGCCATAGTAAGTATTTGGACTAGTCATGAAAGCAATGTTGGTGTTCATACTTTTAATATAAATGAGTCCCTTGTTGGTATTTAAATATGATGCTCACTCTTCTATCGTGAAATGAGGTTGTTCAATTGTTTTTTCACATTATTCGTCGTAAGTCATGAATCTAAGCGTTGTTGTGGCTATTTTGCTTGTTAATAACTTATATAGGTCTAGTGTACATAACATATTTGAACTGTTTACAGTAGGTACGACAGCCAAGGTGGATGGGTGATAACGGCCGTACGTTGCGCAGCCAAGATGATCCCTACCACCTGAGGAAGCACCCGAATGACACTAGGTGAACGGGCACATGATGAGAAGACGGTCTGGGATTGGTCATTTTTTGCTTGGAAGTTGATACTAAGTTCCGTACTTATGTGGTCATGCACTTTGTTAGTGGCATTAATGTTATGTACTAGATGGGGTTTCACTAAGCTGGTCAAGCGAACAATTCAGTTACATGTAAATTGTAGTTATTACAAGCAGTGCGTTATGTTTAGTATGATTTTCTGTATATTCAACTTGGTGGCATTCATATTTATAGCAGGAGCAATCTCAAAAGCAACAAGTGTATTTATTGCAATGCACAAGTGCTTCATGAACATTGTAATAAACATAACATACTTGGTGTATTGATAAAACTGAGCTGCAGCTGACAACAAAAGAAACATGCATAGATCATGTTCGGTGTGGAAGGGTATTGTACAAAACTCGATTTTGGCGAGATCGAGTTACATTTCACATAACTCGATACCACTAATTTCAAGTAATATGCAGACGTTTCTCAATTACCACGACTAGATAGCACTCGCTCTCCATGGAAGCAAGTTACTCTTATAAAAATCGACATCAGCGAAGTCGAGTATTAACAAAAAATGCATGAGTCCAGAGGAACTTGTCTGTAAAAACCGATTGGTATTCGATTGGTGTTGGATCGGTCACCATTATAGAACTCGGTTTTATAGTTAGCGAGTATTATAATACTCGATTATCTTAACATCGAGTTATGTGGATTCTTCTTATTGGTCTGGTCAGTGCTTTTTCTGTTGTTGGATTGCTGCACTCGACTCCCCACACAAGCAGCAGTCGATTGCACTCGATTCCTCAGCCTCGAAAGTGACTTCCCAGGCTCCAGACATTGATCCTCAACTGTAGTAAGACTCTTTTACCCTTGCTTCCCATTCAAATTAACTAAAAATTCTGCATTAATCTCCCTCTAAAAGCTGAAATGTCGAACTATGCAAGTGTGGGGATTTTCATGATTTTGGGTGTTGTGGTCTGAAATGGTTCATGGATTTTTATGTATGCATGTTGTTCATACGATTTGTACCCTTTAATTACATAAACATAGCTGATTTGTAAAAGCCCATTGAATTTAGGGTTCATGTGTTCATATGGAATTTGAGGATTTTCATGGGTGTGGGTGTTGACGTGAAATATGTAATGGGTTTTTTTGTATGGATGTTGTACACACGTTTTCTACGGATATATTGCAAAGAACACATGATTTGTGAAAAATAGGAAATTAGGGTTCATGTCTTCATACTGGGAATTTGGGGATTTTGATGAATAGGAGTAGTTTTGATCTGAACTAGTTCATGGGTTATTGTGTATGCATGTTGGTGACACGTTCTCTATCGTTAATATTCAAATTATACTAGCCTCTGGTTATGCATGTTGGTTCATTCGCCAATCTTGTTCTTCATGGAATTTGGGGTTTTGTTGAATTGGGTATAATTGCCTGAAATTGACCACTGTGGTAAGTTAGATGGATTGGTAGTCACTGGTTTTACACCCGCTGCACAATGTGCACTGTGGGTTTGCATGTTTTTCAAATAACTTGACTGTATGGCTAAATGTTCATGTATATACAGAAAATTGATCATTTCAATGCATTCATTGATGCCCCAATTGTATCCATGCATCATGTAGTCTTTTTGTCATGCATATGTACATTGTGTTTATGTGTCTCTAACGCAGTTCTGAATATTGGTTTTCTGTTGTGCTTTCGTTCCGTTTCTGTAGATCCTAGTTATGGCTCCTAAGAAGTCTAAAACCATTAAAACCAAAGCCAAAATAGTGTCTACCTCCTCATCTAAGCCTGCAATTGTGTTTGATCAAATAATGTTTCAAACAGTTACAAACGAGCAAAGGTTTCAAAACTTAATTCAGTATAAGAATATTTGGCCAGAACGACAAATCAATTTAGATGAATTACCTCTTTCTGTCCATCGGAATCTACAGTGTAGGAACTGGTTGTCTCTATGTAAAGATTTACAACCCCCTCTAGCTGCCCTGATTAGAGAGTTCTATTCCAATCTCCATATTCGTTCTGATGATAAATTGGGTACTTGGATTCGAGGTCAAAGTTTTGTCATAACTAAGAATGATGTATCCAATGCTCTTAATGTACCTCGTGTCATTAGACCTACTTATCCATACTCGGAGCATCCTCCTATATCTGATGTTATGACTCTTCTTTGCGGGAGATCAGTGACATGGGGATCTGACCGAAGAATTAACTCGAGTGAGTTAACCGAGCTCAATTATATCTTCTTTAGGATAGCTTGTCACAACATCTTCCCCATCTTCCATGTCCATACTATTCCTATAGAGGGGTGTTTCTTTTTGTACGCCCTCATCACTGATGCCTCCATTTGTTTTCCTTCCCTTTTCTATCAAACGCTTGTTGAGGCGCATAGGAGCAAGTGTAAGAAGCATGGTCTATTTTTTCCAGTTTTCAACTATAGGGTTCTAAACTTTTTAGGGTTAGAAAACTTTCCTTCCCTAGAGTTGATCCACATCATAGCCCCTATAGGAGCCACCTTTCTCAAACAGCAGAGTGCACAAAAGAAGAATGTTGGACCGAGTGTTGGTTCATCAAAAAGACCACGAGTATAGTCCACTGCTGGAGACGTTCATGCTGAGGAGAGTCTTGTTGATCCTACAACTGCTGTTGCTGACGATGGTGACGATGGGGTACATGCTGACAGCGTAGCTGCAGAGCCCACTGTTCCTCCTCCTCTCTCTCTTCGTGCTATGATGGAGACATTTATGACAACTCAAGCAGCTCATGGACAGCTTTTAGATGGGCTTATTGCTGGGGTTGCTACGTTGAGAGTGGATTTTTCAGAGAATATGAGTGCTTTTCCACCTCCTCCACCCTCTGACTCTTGATGATTGCCTTTGGCAATACATAACAAACAGGGGAAGTAGGGATTGTAGCGTAGGGAGGAGAGTAGTTTTTGTAGCTTCCATAGATTATATGAAAGTTTTTTAATGTGATTCTCAAGTATTTGTATATTATTAGATGTACTCTTCAAGGTCCACAAACATGGTTTTAATTTTATGATAATATGACCATATTCACAATGTGTGATGACTTTTATATTAAATGATCCTTTTCTTTCTTTTTTTCCTTCAACTAGAATGTGGATAAGGTAACCTCACTGATAACATATGCGTATTTGAAGAAAAACTATAATCATTGAAATAATAACAGAAAGGAACCTACCTCATCAGATGCATTATCGATTAGTTCTGCAATGGCTATACCAAAAAAATAAAAAGAGATCATAAAAGTAGATTAAACAGATACTAGCCTCTGAGCACGCGTGTACACAGAGGTTCTATTTTGTGGGTAAGGATTAATTTAAAGCATTGATTATAATTTGGGATTACTACATTTTCCAAAAAAAAAAAAAAAAAGTACGGCGTTGTCATGGACAATTATTTCACCGCACATAATACTCATCACACCCCTAGGTTTTTTTTTTTTGTTTTTGTTTTTGTGATTGGAAAATGTAGTAATCCCAAATTACAATAAATGCTCTAAATTAACCCTTACCCAAAAAATAGAAGAGTCTCTGAGCACGCGCGTGCTCAAAGGCTAGTTTATAGTTAAAATTAGATTAAATTTTTCGTACTCATACACATTTATACTTTTGGATGAACGTTATATAGATTTATTTTAATAATTAATACCTATGTTTCCTGTTTCCTGTCACTGATTATCCATTTGTTTTGTGTTTCCACTTCTCCATCCATATCCTTATATTTAGGCACTAACATATCTAATTGTCCAAGAAAATAAAAGGCTAAATTGTAGGGAAATTTAAAAGATTAAGGTGGGGAATTGGTGTGACCCTTCCTTGTTTAAAAGTTTATCAAAATAAGAAAATCTACACGTTTAAAAAAATCCCACTTACTACACATCCATAACAAAAGTGAAAAAGAGTTGAAATTTCAAATATAATTATTTCACGGTGAAGGAATCAATAATGGTTAGCCACTTACTACACATCCATAACAAAAGTTAAAAAGAGATTAAATTTCAAAGATATCAATTACCCTTAAAACTGAGAAAATGTACGTAACATTGTTTATGGAGTAGTAAAGTAATGCTCGATAATAGAGAAAATGTAAATTGAATTTCACATAGAATTATACAAATGATAAATATAATTTATGTTACAAAAGAAGTCTGTTTACAACAATTTCTTAGATAACAACCACTTCATGTTCGGGTTAAATTGGGTAACATTATCCAGTAGCTCAAATATCTATATATTAATAAAAGCTGAAGCGTAGCGTTTAATGCTGCTGCTCTCACGTTGCTCCACATCAGCTGCCACGTCATTCTTTTTTTTCTTTTCTTTTCTAAAATATAATTTGTCCTACAATTTTAAAATGATTATTACAATTTTCAACCCTATAAATGCAGCCCACTACTTATTTATTTACTTCCACTATCACCCTATAATAAATCCAGCCCACTACTTATTTATTTACTTCCACTATCACCCTATAATAAATCTGTATAATTAATCCAACCCACCTCTTATTTGTTTAGTTCCACTATCAAGCCCAACCCAAATCCTTTTCAGTTCAGCTTTAGGGTTTCGTGTGAGCCTTTTCAGCTTAAAGGAAGAAAAAAAAAAAAAAACGTTTCTTATAATTGTTTTTAACATTTATTTTTTTAATATTTACACTTCTCCAACCTTTCTCTCTCCCTTACCATTTCATCTCCCCACTACTTCTTCAATCTTTCTCCCTCCCTTACCTTTTCATCTCCCCACTACCCTCTACATTAATATCATTCTTCCTCTTTCCTTTCATCTTCCTTTATTTTTGTCTCTTCTTATTCACACCCTCTTACTATAAATTTGTCACTATCTCTTCTATTTTATGCATAGTTTTCCCTCACAAAAAAAGGTTCCCTCTCTCTCTCTCTCTCTCTCTCTCTCTCTCTCTAAATTTTTTGGTGGATTTTATTTTTTATTTTTCTTGCATCTCTACTTTAGTTTGATAATTTTTTATATTCTTTAAAACTCTATTTTGGGTTAATGCGGTTTAGTTTTGTTTTTTAAATTGTGATTTAGTTTTGTTTTTTAAATTGTTGTTGTTGTGTTGTGTTTTTATTTTTTTTATTTTTTGAAATTCTCTTTGATTGTTAAATGTTATCCTATTGCGTTCTAAAGAATTAAATATAGCATATAAAAATATAATATTATTCTATTACATAGCATGATTTGGATAATTTGGTATTTATTTTGTTACATAGCATGATTTTTTATAGTGCTCAATTTAGATGTTAAACTATGAGACTTTACTAATTTTTGTTTATTTTCTAATCCTTTGTGGTGGACAAAGTACTCTTAATAGTTGTATTAGAAGTACACTATAATGCCATTTATTTAAAGAAAAGCAAAGGTTAGCCAAACGAAAATAATCGGATAGGTGACAAATTTTAACTTTTGCAATTTTATTTTTATTATATTTATTTTATAACAATCCATGTATAGAAATTTAATTCTTAGATTTGCTAATAATTGTTTATTTGATAATATGTTTTGGGGGGCCGAAATTATAATTTCTACAAAGAAAATAAACTTAATAGATTATCAAAAACAAAATTTTATCCTAATATTGGTTCAATTAATCATTGTTAAGTTTTATTAATTTTTTTTAGTTTACGTTTTTTTGGTGTTTTGGATTGTTCCTATAATAAAAAAAAATATAATTACGTAATACATTACTCATTATTAGATTAGTTTAAATTGTAATTTTTTTTTTAATAAAACCACCATAAAAATAATTATCACGCGCAACACGCGGGTTCGCGGCTAGTATAATATAATAATACCCTCTAAAATAAAGTGGCATAAATTACTTTTAAAAAAAGACCGTAAATTACATGGAAATACTTGTTTACATAATACCCTCTAAATAAGAGTAGTGCAAATTACATTAGGAAAAAAGTAGTGTAAATTACCACTTTAAGCAGCCTAATTCCCTTAAAACCCAACACCAAATTGGCCAATCATGCACACATTCGCTCCAGCCTGCAATGCCTCCATAAATTCCTTTACATCCGGTCATAGAGTGTTTTTTTTTTTTTATAAATTAAATCAAGTTTTGAAATAAATTATCTATAATGAAAAATTTTCTAGAAACTCTTTTATGGTAAAGGTTTTAGAATATATACTAATATTAAATCTTCTTGAGCAATTTGATATAAAAATAGACAGAGTTAAACAGAAAAAGATTTGGTCCATGGAAAGACGAAAATCAAAATCTTTTTCTTTCATGGGACAAATAATTGTTTTTGCAAATAATTGGAGAATAAGATTCTTAGATTCTTAAAAAAAATAAGATTCTATTGTAAGGTACCCAAATAATTTAAGCTCTACTTAGATTCTTACTTACTTTAAGTATGTGATTGAAACAAATAAGAAACAGAAAGATAGACAAAAACAGAGTCAAAAAGGTATTGCCACAAGATTCAATGTTTTTAAGAAAGCCGGCTAATCAGAGGGCTGACCTAGTTTTGTTTGTGAAACCATGAATAGAAGTATGAAACTCATTTATCTTTGGTAAGGGAAAAGAAGATAAAAGTGTTATTAACAAAAATTGGGAACATTTATGAACAGGTAATTGGTACCTTACAATAGAGAGGGGTTAATGGACAGAGTCTTATTGTTGATTTTAATGCTAGCGGGCAAGAGAAAAAAAACAGTAAGCTATTTATTTATTTAAGCTACTTAGGTAGTTGGGTTTACTGATGGAGTAATGGAAAACAAACTGGATTTCAGGTGTTTTTTCAAACATTCAAATGCATGTATTTTAATTTGGATGTTGATACGTATAGTTTTAAAAGGCATGTGCACAAAAAAAAAAAAAAAAAAAAATTTATTAAGGAAAAAAATAAGTTCTATTCTATTCATTACCTATAGGGGCAGCAACTTCGGCGGGGCTTATCACATGGATCAAGTGCTCATTGGGAAGATCATCTACTGAATTTACCATTATTAGTAGTGCAAAGATAAATTCCAAACAGCCATTGCACATTATTAGTATAACAAAAGGCTAACCTGATATAGTATTGGATTCATGTGAAGTGCTCCCGAAGGTAGTATTCACACTATTTGGAATAAAATAAGTTGCCACCTCTTCTACCATCACATCCACAGGAACATCTAATAAGCTGTCATCTATAACTTCTTTGTCACATCTTTGGAGGATTTCATCATTCAATAGAGACAGCACTAGCATATTTTCCACATTACCGAAATGAAAATCATATCCAATAATAGGAGCCTTCACTAATTGTTTGTTGATAATTCCCACTGTTTTCCCCGATTTCAATCTCTTAGTAGCACCATTTTTATCATGACATTCAAAGGTACAGATACCAAAACCATACTTCTCTAGGTACCTCAAATAGATTTCCATTGATGGTTTTACGTTGAAGGGCAAAGGTACCAGGACCATACGAAATAGGAACATCAAATAGGTTGCCAGGATCCACTTCACTTCTACAACACATCCCTACTTGAGTTCGGATAGCTCTTTTTTTATTTATTTAAAATGAAACGCCCTTTTGACCTTCTAGCTCATGCTTCATCCATAACTATCTCAAATAATATACTTGTTCCATAATTATCGAACCACTAACACAACATTACCGCTAACCACTCACCATATTTGTTAATTACTTGAAAATTTATTAGCTTGGAAAATACAAAGTTCTAGTAGTTTGTGAATACCATAAAAACAAAAATGTTCAAAGCTCTAACGAAAAGCATATTAACAAGAAGTCATATAATTTACCAGTAATAATAACAACACTATCAGTAAAAAAGTAGCTAACCTTTTTCAAGAGAATAACCTATTATTGTACTCGATTATCAGGGTTAAATACTAACCATACTTTGTAATCACAATATAAACAGGGGAAAAGAACTGACATTTGTTAACAAAATAAGCAGGTACTATGGAAAATCACAGCTAACTACTTGTCATATTTTTTAATGACGTGCAAATAGATTGACGGGATAATAGGGTGTTTTGGTACAATTGTGACTACCGAATAATTGACCTATAATAATAACAACATAAACAATAAAAAAGAGCTGACATTTGGTAAGGAAATAAGTAGTTAAAAAGCCTCAGTTCGTTGGCAACAAAGTTTCCCAATTTTATGACAATCTCCTGTGGGGGAAAAAAGCACACCAAATAAGGACATAAACTATAAAAACATAGATGACCTTTGTTAAGACAATAAGCTATTTACCGACCCTTTATCATATAAGTTACCAACAAATTTTTATGCTAAAACAGAATATACTATTACACAATTAGGGGAAGAAGAAGAAGTAGAACCAAATGTGTTTCGAAATTTGATTTCTAAAGCATGGGGAGACAGCACTGTGTGTGCAATATAATCAAGTTTTTTGAAATATATCACGGAAATATTAATGCATTATCAGAACTCTCAAATTCAATCTAAACAATTCCCTAGTTTCCTTGCAACTTGTTCTGAAACAGAAAATAAACATGCAATATAAATCATAGGAAAGAAAAAAATTATATAATTAAAGAATAAACATTCTTCACAAAAAGGAAGGAAAGCATAGGCAGATGAAAGAAAGGAGTAATCAAACCTTAGGAATGGTTGGAATTCGTTTTGCATAGCATAAACCAGGATCGGTAAAATTTTGAGTTTCCTTGCAACTTCCTATGAAACAAAAAATAAACATGCAACATCAGTGATAGGAAAAAAAATATATATATAATTAAACAATATAATTTTTTCACAAAAACGAACGAAAGTATAGGCAGATGAAAGAAAAAAAGTAATCAACCCTTACGAAGCATAAACCATCACCATTAAAAGTGTGAGTTTCCTTGCAACTTGTTATGAAACGGAAAATAAAAATGCAACATCAATCATAGGAAAACAATAAAATTATATAATTAAACAATAAAATTTTTTGACAAAAAGGAACAAAAGTATAGGCAGATGAAAGAAAGGAGAAATCAAACCTTAGGAATGGTTGGAATTTGTTTTGCAGAGCATAAACCAGGACCATTAAACTTGTAAAGAAAAGTAAAATCAGAATAGATGGAGAACCTCTTCCTATATAAGATACATAAATTCCCAAAGACATGCATCATTAATACCGAGAGATTCTTTTGAAATTCCATAGCATTCATTGAAGAAGAGGGGAGCTGTATGTTAAGGTGCCTGAATCGGTGTGGTAATTGGGAACATGCACCGTTAGCTGAGTAGGAGAGGAATGATTTTGGGTTTTGATTATTATAGAAGGGGAGGTGAACCTGAAAATACGCGGGTGTGGGGAAAAAAAAAAAAGGAGCATAGCTAACTTTCACCTAACTTTTATATGAAAGTGAGCATAATTACAACTGATCCTAGTTAAATTTAGACAGATGGAGGAAAATTAGACACCAATTTCATACTTAAATTGGTGTGGTCCCCACATGAAGCTAGACACATGACATTGGGAACATTTATGACCCTGTTCATATAGTGTTTTTCCAGCCTGTATTGACATGACAAGCCCTAATAACTTTGGGTTGTAATGCTTGGACCATGAAATGAGGTTATAAATGTACCACAATAATGATCTTCTTTCTACCCCACTAACTTCGTAGATTGACTAAGCTATGAGTCGCAATGCCTCAACGTCAAATCATAAAATGAGAAACAAGTTTGGATCTACTTCAACATATGGATCATCACAAGTTCCAGCAGATTAACAACTATAGACATACACAGACCACTATGGAGGGAAATGGGTTGGAAAGAAGAGAGATTTCGTTAATATGCCAATTTACACGTACGAGAGTCTTGGAAGCGTTGGGCACATCATGGTCGGCAAACCTACAAAACTAAGTACATATACCACCGCAACAGAGTTCACCATAGTAGAACCACCATGGTCAACCCTATACGAGAAGAGGTGCGAGTTAGAGGTGTATTGTCGATGGCACGGGTTATGAGTTCTTAAGCCATGCTCAGCCGAGTTACCTAGAGATGATCCTGCCAACATACTTGCTCGTCTTGGACAAGAGAACAATCAAATGCAAAGGTGACTAGACCGTTTTCACGCAATCGAAAAAGCTAGGAAGCATCTAAAGGGGAAGACGCAAGAGCGAGCCATGAAGTCTATTAATGAAATTACTGCGTTAGATGATGAAATAGATATTTCAGACTTCTCAGATTCAAGCAATGATGATTTCCAAAAAATTCTACCTACGAACATTAGACGTTGTTGTTAATGTCTACATATTCTGTGCAATACAAAATGTTGTTGTTAATGTTTGACAAATGATGATTATGTATGTTCAACTTTTGCAAATCTAAAGATTAACTATTCATTAGTTTTGGCTAAGTTTATATGAAATCACTTGCTCATTCTTTCCCTGCTGTTCTTTGTTGCTACATATGATTCTTTTTTTCTGTTTCTGACAATGTCCTTTGCTTTGTAATGTAGGAAAAACCTTAGATATGTTGATGTTTTCAATATTCTGTCTGTGTAATTTGAAATGTACTCACATAACACTCATCACCCAACTTAGATTTATTGCACATTACTTGTAGGAAAATTTAATAGATTCAATACATACAGACTCATCCAAACCACACATACCAACCACACATATGATTCACTAATACAAATAATTCATATATATGATACCGTGAGTCGCTGTATCATATACCCTTATCCGTGTATCTTAGTTTTGCTAGTGTAATACTTTATATAGATACATTACATAAAGATGCATCCAAACCAGACTAACCACTCATTCTCTCTTCATCTGTTTGTACAAGAAAATTTTTTCGTAACAAACTAGTCTCTGACTTCATGTTTTGTGGGCAAATCATCTGAGGGATATGTTTGTATCATCTTCATCTAAGTCTATTATTTCTACCTGGTGATCTTCCAATTTACAGTTCTTGCTGGGTGGATATTGAATCTTAGTGGCAGTCTTATCAACTATAAGAACATGGAAGCTTGAATTTCCTTCATATCTGAAGACTAAAAAATAACCATAACAAATAAAATGGTATTCAACGAAATTCTGCCAACCATTACAAAACCAAATGTTGTTATCATCTTTCTTTAATCCCACTTGCCAAATACCACCATAAGGAGCAATGAGTGTAGCTACGGTGGATAACTCAGCATTGTTGAACCCTAACCAAAAGTACCCATCCACACTCACGTGAAAACAGAGAGTATCCCTTCAAAGTTTATGCATCAATTTTGGGGGTGAGCTGTCCACCATTGCTACACTGATGTTTGCAGTGCTGCATGTGCTGCTCAACAGCTTCGCACTGTTGAACCTTGTCCAGTCATATCACCTAAACACACGTCTATACATAGATATGCATCCTTTTGCAATGCACCGTTTTCAAGGATGTAGAGCATCCTTGAAAAGTGTATGATACATTTAACACAGCTCGGCATTGTCTCGTCAAGTCATGTCAGATGAAGCACAGGAGTGCTGAATAGTCTTCACGTGAACCATGTCCAGTCATATCACCTACACGCACATCAATACACAGATATACATCCTTTTGCAATGCACCGTTTTCAAGGATACAGAACATCCCTGAAAAGTTTATGATACATTTAACACAGCTCGGCACTGTCTCGTCAAGTCATGTCAGATGAAGCACAGGAATACTGAATAGTCTTCACGTGAATAAATACGTAACCTCAACACTGTTGAACCCTAACCACAAGTACTCATCCACACTCACATGAAAACACAGAGCATCCCTTCAAAGTTTTTGCATCAATTTAGGGGGTGAGCTGTCCACCATTGCTACACTGATGTTTGCAGTGCTGCATGTGCTGCTCAATAGCTTCGCACTGTTGAACCTTGTCCAGTCATATCACCTACACGCACGTCAACACACAGATCTATATCTTTTTGTAATGCACCATTTTCAAGGATGTAGAGCATCCCTGAAAAGTTTATGATACATTTAACACAGCTCGGCACTGTCTCGTCAAGTCATGTCAGATGAAGCACAGGAATGCTGAATAGTCTTCATGTGAATAAATATGCAACCTCCTTTACAGTACACATCACCAACCCGCTGCTGTATCACAAGCTATAGCCATATCTAATAGCTGCGTCAGTGAACCACATGCACCAACAGGCGCCACTGTACAGCCAAGTTATGTTCGTAGTTTTGCATGTACTTCTCAACACCTCACTGAATAATACACTGTCGAGTCATATCATCTTTATTCACGTGAATACTTACCCTTACATATGGTCACATTCACATGAATACTTTCCCTTGCAAAACTCCTATATAAAGTCCCATTTACATCTACCCTTGCAAAACATCTACACATACTGATCTGAAGTCACATCTTCCAATGTTAATGCGCAATTGGATGCTACCTTGTTTTCCAGATGACTATAGGAGGGAGAGAGATTCTGACGAGAGGGAATACTATGTCGAACTGTGGCAAGAGTGGGACTTTCGCGTGAACGAGTCCAACGCTCTACACGATGATCTCGTGCGACTTGGAGCGCCTCTTATCGACCGTGGCTCGCTCACACTACCACGGCGAAACTTGCACCAATATGAGCATGCTGTGACAAAAAAAAGAAAAAGAAAGAGAACAATCTAATGATACTCTATAGGTCTAGGTATCACATGCTACAACTGGCGGAAGAGCTGGCCGCCGCAATGAACAGGCAACTCACTCCGGTGGAACATAACAATGTCCTCAACTACGAGGACTACCTGTCAGAGTGAATGCCTATGTGGTATGTGTGTTATGTCTAGGGTTAAGTTAATAAAGTTAGTAGCGTTAGTGTTCAATCTGCAATGTATGCATATTGGTGCCATCGTGTAAGTTATTTTAAGTTTTCTATGTTATGTTGTAGGTGCTTATTGAAAAACATCATGTGTGGGAATATTTAACTTTTATGGGTTATGTGGGAATAATCTAGATTACGAATAACGTGCATGCTCCTCACAATCAATAATAAGGTTTACATAGTACAAATGCAATAACAGTGACACACATATATTTAAAACATAGTTAAGCAAAATAGTTCTCCAACAAAGTCTAATTACACCACGACACGATTACTTTTCATCTGACATCTCCATGTCTGACTGATAAATGGGATCAGCAAGAAGTGATTGCATGAATTGTGTGTACTCATACCACCCTCCCTCCACTGACTCTCGAATCTCGACTTGGGTCTGATATCGATTAAGACGTATCTTCATTCGATTATTTTCTTCTCTTATACGGTTCAATGCTTTATGAAGTTCGTCGACCGTGTCTCTGGGCATCTGCGATGTGAGTCGCCGAGGCACTGGCAACTTAAAACCAACTAACTCATCATAAAACATTTGTTGTTCACGAATTAACCAAGCCCACTCCTATCTCATGGTATTGTGAACGTAAGCACTATTTTGCAAATTCGGATTGATCGGATAGCTGAACTCATCTTCCAATACCCAGCAACGACCCATAGCAGTGAACACGTCGTGAGGCCTATAGAATTGTGGGTTGCCAGAACCAGTCATTGACGCTGAATACAATAACATCAAATGATCAAGTTAACAGTGTGCATCAACTGTTGGTAAATAATATAATGCTGCATAAGATGGTACACAACAAAGACATTCATAAATTTGTGTACTATTACATGCTAAAAATGAAATACTAACACTCACATTTGACCATAAACATTAGACGTCGTTGTTAATGTCTACACGTTGTGTACAATACAAAATGTTGTTATTAATGTCTGACCAGTGATGAGAATGTACATTCAAGTTTTGCAAATCTAAAGATTAACTGTAAATTAGTTTTTGCAAATTTAAAGATTTTCATTTTCTGTCAATGAAGAAATTTACACCAGCAAAGACCCAATATAACTCAATGTACACACATAACACTCATCACCGTTTCTATAGATTATTGTACATTTCTTGTGGCACCAAACAACTAATATAACCCTAATCTACTCACATAACACTCATTCAAGAAAATACCAAAGCACAAATAATACAACCTATTAAATGAAAATTCTTCTCTAACAAAAACATACATTATAGTTGATAAACTTTTATAATATCTACAACTACTTTTACCTACACAATAAAATTCTCTATGTATTTCAAAGAAGAAAATGAGTTTCTCACCTGAGATGATAGAGAGATAACACCAACTTTTGACAGAAAATTTTGAAAATGAGGAGAAGCTGATCTGAAAATGATGAGGAGAATTGCATTAGAAGCTGATCTATGGAGGGGGAAAGTAAATAGCAGAACAACTCGACTATACCAGGGCTGAGTAAACTTAATAACTCGATTTCACGTTCATCGGGTTTGGCTTCACATGCAAATAAGTGATTTGAAATCCCGTCAGAGCATAGCAGCGCAACTCGATTATGCCAGAGCCGAGTAACATTAATAACTCGATTTTCTATCCATTGGGTTCAACTTCACATGCTAATAAGTGATTTGAAATCCCGTCAGTAACTCGGTTTCCCCATTGCCGAGTTATAAACAGAAACTCGAGAATATTTTATTGGGCAAAAGCCAAGCTGGATTGCCAAATATTTTGCCAAATAGGGGCAAAAGGCTAGATTCTCCGGTCTTTTTCTTCAAAGTTATTCTTCGCACTTCATATTGGGGTTTGAAGCATGTAAATAGTGTTTTTCTGTTAAGAAGACGTGTGGAGTCAGATAAAGTCTGGAAACTTAACTACTTGAGTAGTAGGTTGGTTGTGATATTATTTGCACTACCGTACTCTCATGGTGTTCTTGAGCTAGAACCTATTTGTGGGATGATTTTGAAAATTGGATTATTATCTGAAACTGCCAATCAGTTGCAGTTTGCATAAACTTATATGTGAAAAAAAAAAAGAAAAAATGAAAAAAAAAGGTCCTATTAAGTGTTTATAAAGAAAACGAAAGAAAAAAGTCTTATTAAGTGTTTATTAAGTGTTTCGTTTTCTTTGTCTTTGGATTCTCTAAGCTACCAAATGAGTTTATTAAGTGTTTTTGCTATCTGTGTTGATGTAATTTTTAGTTTAGATAAACGGGTTGGTGCAATTTGGTCTGAAAATTATGAAACAGGTAACTGGGTTTGTTGGAGGAGAAAGAGATTACAGTAACTTGAAAGGGGACACGGGGCCTTTGGTCTATCCAGCTGGCTTTCTTTATGTTTATTCCGCAATTCAGTATGTTACAGGAGGAGAGCTCTATCCAGCTCAGGTAATTTACTTCACTCTTGTTTCTATTTTTTTGGGGTTTCTTGTAAAATTTGATAAGTAACTGGTATATATGATTGATGGGTTAAGTTAGAAGATTATTTTGATTTAACTTGGTTGGAATTATCTTAGTGGAACAAGTCATTGTTTGTGATATTGAATTGGGAACAAGTTATTGGTATTTGCTTCATTAAATGAATGTTGACTGCCTAGTTGGTTCAGTTGGCACCGGGCACAAACAACTAGTGTTGATGTTTACTAAAGTAAAATGAATGATCTTGCAGGGGAGTTATTTTGGTTGTAATTATGTTGTAAGTCAATATCCCCCCCCCCCCCCCCCCCCCCCCAAAAAAAAAGAAAAAGAAAAAAAAGAGGCCAGAGGCCCTTTTATTGATGGTTACTGAACTCTATATATGCTTACACTAATACGTGATTCCAGATTGCCTCATGGTTCATATTCTGGTTTGTTGGTGCAGATTTTGTTTGTCAAGAAGCGTGCACTCCATTTTTGTGCTCCGTCTCTTTAATGACTGTTTTGCCATGACGCTCCTTCATGCTGCAATGGCTTCACTTCTTTACCAAAGGTAGCATCTTGGCTTTCTTACTGCACTTCTGTTCTTCCTTTTTTATTTTTAATGGTAAAAGAAATTGGTTGATGATATCTTTTCATCTGTACAGTGGTGCCGTTTCAATAAAGATGAATGTGCTACTATATGCTTCATCTCTATTACTTCTCATGCTAAGAGTACGGTAATCTCTGTTTGAGTATATTTCCTCAATTTTATTCTCAATTCTTCATTAAATTTGCTGAAGTAACCATTTTTGTTCCTGAAACACTACTTGTATAGGGTATGGATATTATTGGGGTGATATCGGCTTTAGCTGGTGCAGCATTGGTGTAGGTGCTTGCTCTGTCTTCGACATTCTTAGGGTTGTCAGCATAGGCTTGAAGGTTTTTCTTTGATTAATAAGAAATGCTTTATTATTTTTTTCATGTTAAATTATTTGCAGAGGATACAAGTCTTTTAAATATGGAAGTTTTGTGTTATTCTTTTGATTATTTTTCCAACGCTTGTAGGTGAGTTGGAGTTCAACTATCATTATGTTGTAAGAGAGGGCATTGTGTACAGTGTTCATTTGTTGCACCTACTTCGTGAATGGTTCTGGGAGGTTGGCATTTTCACCTATTATTGAGGGAAGGAGTTGTATCATAGATGATCAAAGTGGGTTAGGGAGTTGTACAGTGCCTTTACTATATGCATTATTTTCCTCTTATTAGGGCCCAACTTGCTATTAAGTTAAAAACTGTGATGTGGCACTATGAGTTGTGATATTATTTAATGAAAATGAAGCTTTTATCTCATTAAGTATGGAATGCAGCAGGGACTAAGTTTCATGCAAGGATATTACATAATTTTCATGTCTTTTTAAGTTTCTGTATTGTCTCTATGCTCTAGAGAATGATATTTTCTTAAACTTACCCGTGTGGATTTTTCTGGATTATAAGCAAACTCAGTTCTTTGGTTTTTCTGATGTGTGAATTTTTTTCCCTGTGGTATTTTTGCGTTCAAGTTTATACGGCCAGAGAAATCAGAACTGGGGAAATTGTTGCTTTAAAAAAAATACTCTTGGACAATAAAAAAGAAGGGGTCATTTTTCTTTACATGTACAATGTGTTTTTATTTAAATCTTTGATTACACTGAATATATAGATTATACTTAAATCTTTGACTGGAAGGGCTGTATGAGAGCTAAGTCTTTGTTTAGTTAAATGGCTGGAATGGCTACATGAGCTCAAATTAATTTAAGATATAGGTTGATAGTTTGCCAATGAACTATAGCTCATTGGGTATTGTCGTTCTCCCTTAACAAATGGCTGAAGGGTCAGTTAGTGGGTTTAAGACCCTTTGGGTGTGTGTGTATAATTTGATAGATTGATCATTGCCCTCTAGGTTTAAAAGAAACATGAGGTTTCACATTATTTTTCAAAAGAATTGTTAAAATCTATTCCTTTTTTAGCTTCTAAGAAATTTTCATACTGAATTAAATCCCGTCATCTGAATTCTATTTGCATGTTTGGTTTTGTGGTTGATTTTAAAATCTTGTGTTTTGGACTTATTTATTATTTGATTTGAATATAAACTTTCTTGTGCAGAGTCAACTCTTCATCTTGTTCTGAGGCTTCGTGGTGGTATTATTGAGCCATCTTTGATGCAATTGGCTAGGAAATACAACCAAGAGAAGATGATCTGCCGCAAGTAAGATAGTTATATGTAGTTATATTGAGCTTTGCTTATGCTTATCAAAACTGTTATATTTTGTTTTTGGTATTCATTTCTAACATTTAAACTTGTGATGGTTGTTAATGGACTTTATGATCAAATAATTTTGATGTTCTCTTGACTTAGGCAATGCTATTTCTCATCTTGAAAAATGAAGTAACGTGTTTCAGATATAGGACTTACTTTTTGAATTATTTTTTTATTTGAAATGATTGATTAATAATTTTAATAGCCTAAGCTGCCTCATAACAAGGAGTTTTTTGTAATTGACGGTTGCTCTTCTTTGGCTCTGAATCAAAATGTTTGTTGACAATTTATGTCAATCAATTTTGCTCATTTATCTCATCTTCTATAGACATTAGGGGGTATTCTTACTCAGTGTGCTTGAATTAGATATGGGTTGAACCATCCGGTACTGTTTGAAGTTTTTGGTTTTAATGATTTATTTTTTTTCCCAAAGATGTCTTGGAACACTTTCCTTGTCAAGAACAAGGGAAGTTTCTTATACTAAGTTGTTTATTATGACTTACAGATGTCATGCACATATATTTAACAATGAACATTTCTTTTTTGAATTTTAGATATGTTTGGTGGTTACTAAAACATGTATCTTCTAAATTTTTCCTGATTTTCCTAATCCTAATTATTCAATAGAAGAATCATAGGCTTACTTTACTTTAATGATGTCTCTGAGGTGACCAATTGTTGCCGTGTGATTTTCTTGCAACGTTGGAACAAATTTTGTTGCAAGAAAATTAGAACTCATCATTCTACCATCAAGGGCCGTGCCAAGGGGCATAAAACTGTGGGGACCCCCATAAGATGTGACCATCCATAGTCCATTATGTTTAGGCTTCACGAATGCCTCAATGTACCACTTGCATGACCCATCCATGCATTTCACAAACAGTTTACTTTTGGTCGACCTACTAGTTATAAAGTTTTTGTTATGCTTTGCAGCGTAAATTGTTAATGCACATTTCACCGCCTCTTTATTCGCAAAAATCAACGCTGTACTAAAATTCATGTCCACATTCCAAGAAGAAGCAAATGCTTGCTAAACAAATTCAGGATCAACCATATTTTTTCAAGTATTTGCATAAAATGATGAGGCAGGAGGTTCATAAATGGGGGTCGTATTTGTAACATGCTGAACTCTAATAGTAGTGTCTGCATCATCTTCATCACATTCAGCCATGTCATCAACATGAGGATTGGGAGCAATTTCATGGTCATCAACACCCCTGTCAAAGTCGCCTCGCTCAATCCTCTCTTCGTACTCATCTCTATTGTCAAGATCTTCATCATTAATGGCAGCATGATCAACACAGTCTTCATCTTTATCTTCAACTATTGGAAGTGTAGAGGGTTCACCTCGATGTGTACAAAATTGATCTTCATATCTATTGCCAAGATCGCTCTCAATTGTTGTTGGTGTCTCTTGCAAAGGGGGTGTATAGCCTCCCAATGTGGTGCATCGATTATCTAGGATTGCAAACTGTAGAGATGTAGTTGTTTGTACAATTTCCTCTACGCCAACTTCCGCACGCGGCTTCAAAGTGACGTACAACTCAAAATTTGCTACTTGTTTCCATTTCTACATCTTGTTAAACATGATCTTCACATGTTTGTCTTCTGTTATCGCCATATATCTGTAATTAATGCATTGATTGAGGACTTCATGTGGAGAACGAAAAGTAATATGTATGTTATGCAAAGCAGGGTTCACTTGCAGCTCTTCCATAATTTTTATCTTCAAATCATTCAAGGTCTTTAGCTTACGGTGTATCATCATATAATAGCACTAGATACCCGGACCTTGAAATGGAAATCTGTCATAAGGGTTGGCATTGCTAAGGGGTCCACCGTAGTATATATTTATATGGATCATTGTCAACCTATAGATCATCAAGTGTAATTGTGTTAGCGACAAATTTATATAACTCTCAATCAAAATCAATCACAAAACTTTGTGTATGAAGTTCCAACAATACTAACCTCAACTAAATTTGCATATACTCACCTCAGGTCACATACAAAAATAGTCACTACCTATTTCATATTCTTTTAAAATTTCAAATCATTCTAGGGGCATGACTTTCAAAACCCATTCAAATAAGTTATGATGAAAAAAGATATTATACCAATCAGTTATCCATTGAAATCTCTGTTACAAATCTTAAACAAATATATCTTGAAATAATTTATGCTAAAAAGACTACAAATACTATCTTAGGTATCAAACTCATAATCCATTTCTTACCCATGATAAAAACGTAAAAGTAATAAATATTCCTAACAATTGATTACAATATTTAGTACTAAATATTCCCAATAATTAATCACAATATTAATTTTTTTTTTAAAACCTAGCATATTTAATGACAATATTTACACTAACAAAAAAAAAAAAACGATTATTCCCAATATGTTAATAACATAATTAATCACAATATTTGGTACTAAATATTCCCCCAATACTAAATATTCCCAATAATTAATCACAATATATATATATATATATATATTTTTTTTAAAACCTAGCAAATAATTTAATCACAATATTTACACTAACAAATAGTAAACAAATATTCCCAATATGTTGTAATAACATAATTAATCACAATATTTGGTACTAAATATTCCTAGTAATTAATCACAATATTAATTTCTTTAAAAAAAACTTAGCAAATAATTTAATCACAATATTTACACTAACAAAAAAAAATATTCCCAATATGTTGTAATAACATTAATCACAATATTTAGTACTAAATATTCCCAATAATTAATCATAATAATTTTTTTTTTTAAACTAGCAAATAATCACAATATACTAACAAATAAATTAATCACAATATACTAACAAAAAAATTAATCACAATATTAATACTAACAAAAAGAAAATTATTCCTAATATGTTGTAATTTAAAAAATAAAAATAAACCTAGCAAATAATCACAATATTAACTAACAAAAAATATTCCCAATATTGTAAAAACATAACACAATAAATATATAACATAACTGAAGTATAAATATATATAAAACATTACCTGTGAGAGAGTGTTGTTGAGGTGAATGTTGTGTGAGAGGGTGTGAGAGCTGAGGGAAGTTGTGACTAAGTGTAGAAGGTTGTGAGAGCTGAAGAGAGGGTGTGAGAGCTGAAGAGATTGAGTGAGATGGGTAAGGGGGAAAAAAGGTCCCAGTTGGGACCCACATGCCACACGTGGAAGGGCTGGTGACCATTCATAAAAATCGAGTACATTAGACTCGATTTTCATTAAAGAGAAATCCAATCAAAAGGACTCGAGTTCTATATCCACGTGGCTGAAAAAAGCGTGAAACAGTGACTGGTGGGACCCCTTATAAATCGAGTCTAATGTACTCGATTTCCATGTAGCAAACTTGAGTTCAACAAACTCGATTTTAGTGACCAGAAACCGAGTCCATTAGACTTGATTTGCATGCCTACGTGGACAGTTTGTCCAGCTCAACTGCTAGTGCAATAGGAAAATCGAGTACATTATACTCGATTTAAAACCCCAAAATCCATACTCACACTCTCGAGTTGTTAGTTAGCAAAATAGTTTCAAAACTGTGCTAAGTAACAAAATAGTTTGGCTTTTAGTGTTATTTTTTGAAAAAAAAAAAACGGATTCTGGTAATCTATGGATGTATTTGGTATAAGTTTATATTGTGCCGTTATTTTACTATTTAGCTTATTTGTTTATGGGTTTTACAGTACGTTTTGGAATATTTATGGGTTATATTGTACTATTTCAACTAACTTTTACCTTTATCTACATTATTTTCAGCAAAAAGTTTTTAGTTTCAACTAAATCAGTTGTTCCTCTCTCTCTCTCTCTCTCTCTCTCTCTATATATATATATATATATTAATACATAAAGTTTAGAGAAAGTTCAATTAGAATTTAAAATTAGAATCTATTTTTGCGTCATGTGTCTAAATTTATGTAGAGACCATACCATAATTATCCACTTAAATTTGTGCCATGTGTCCACTTAAGTTTTTTAATCTTTATGCAAATGAGTTAATGAGTGCAAATACTAAGAATAATATTAATGAACTATAAAATAAAAAATTAAAAAAAACTAATCACATATACTCAATAAAAATCATCACACAACAAAAATCACCACATGTTCTATCTTATTAAAAATTAGAAGAAAAAGAAGAAGATTATAAGTAGTATTAAATTTAGGTATGAATTTTTAATATGTGATTAATTACGTTTACTTTTTAAAAAAAAAATAATTTGATTAATTATTTATAGGGATAATTACACTTTACCCACCTGTGGTTTACCTCTAATTCTATGTGCCTACCCGTGGTTTCAATTTTGACACTTTACCCACCTGTGATTCCCTCTGTTAAGGCTCTGTTACCCACCTCCGTTAAAAGGAAGGTTAAATATGTATTTTTACATCATTTTTATGTCTCTCTCCTCCCAAAACATAAAACACGTAAAAATTCAAGAGAAAACAAGATCAAAATGTGCTATTGGTAAAAAATATTATGCAATTTCTTAGAACTTCAACTTGTATTTGAACTTATCATCTCAACCACAAATAAACTAATTATACATCTGAAAGCATGATAAAGCCGTATGAGAAAAATTAGATAAAAATTAAAACTCATAATCTAACTCAACAACGTTCAAATAAATCAAATCAAATCAAATCTCCTGCTCCTCATGTCCAAAAACTCGAAACCCAGAAGAGTTTAAACAACAAGAATTGAAACTCTTCTTCATGTCCAAAAACTGGAAACCCAGAAAAGTTGAAAACCCAGATCTAAAACTTAACTAGGTAAGTTTAAATGACAAGCGGAGCATCTACCTGATTGATTCGACACTCAAGTCCTTTAGAAATAATAAGCTTTTTTGACCGGTTATAAAAAAAAAATGAAATAATGAGCTTGATGTCATCTGTGAAGTTATCCAAGAATGCGTCCAATCAGATCCAAGGCAGAGACTAACAATGAGGGACGTTGTTTCTATCTGAGTTCCTCCATCGCTGTTCGATCTGACCAAGGAGAATGTACCGCCGTTCGATCTGACCTCCATCCCCTTTGAATCCAAGCCATCGCCGTTCAATCTAACCTCCATCGTCGTCTCCATCGCCATTCGATCTTACCTCCATCCCTTTCGAATCCAAGCCATCGCCGTTCGATCTGACCTCCATCGCCCTTCGATCTGACCTCAATCGCTGTCTCCATCGCCGTTCGATCAAGGAGAATGCGCCGCCGTTTGATCTGTTTCAACAAATCAAGTAATTTATATTCTACTGTTCACGATGTTGTGATATTTTCTGGTGGGTTTGTTGTTTGGCTTTGAAACCTTCCTCTCTCATATCTCTATTCCCTTGGTCAAGTTTTGCCGATCCTCCCCTTAGGTGCTGCCAATGTATATACAGTGGCTTTGTGTGAGTGAGATCTTGGATGTTGAAAATCAAAACTTTAGAAATTAAGTGCTGGAAATTGTTGATCCTCCCTGTTGTCATGTTGTAAATTGTGTTATGCTTTGATTTTAATAAATTTCTTAGTTCAGGCACAAAAAAATAAGTATAAGGAAGAAGACGAAGAACTCTCTCTCATGGTTTTGCTTCATTTGATTTGTATTAATTTTCTGGGTGTATCTTCTTCATGATTGTGCATGTTCTTCATGTTTGTGAATGATGAGGAACCAATATCATATTTTAATCTTGTTTTTCTCTTGTTTTTTTTGTTTTTCTTGTTTTGGGAGGAGAGAGACATAAAATGGGTGTAAAAAGACTTATTTACCCCTCTTTTTTAACAGAGGTGGGTTACGGCACATAAACGGTGACAATCACAGGTGGGTAAAGTGTTAAAATTTGAACCACGGGTAGGCACATAGAATTAGAGGTAAACCACAGGTGGGGTAAAGTGTAATTATCCCTTATTTATATTTTTATGATAAAAATTGTATTTAATTTTAAATGTATCTATACATATGTATGTGTTACATGCGATATATATATATATATATAGGCAAAGCTTAGAGTAAGTTCAATTAGAATTCAATTTTGCGCCATGTGTTTAAATTTATGTGGGGAGTACACCATAATGATCCACTTAAGTTTGTGCCATGTGTCCACTTAAGTTTTTTAATCTTTGTGCCAAATAAGTTAATGAGTGTAAAATACTAGGAATCTAATATTAAAGAACTTAATTAAAAAAAAAAAAGCTAATCACATATAACCCAATAAAAATCACCACACAACAAAAATCATCTCACGTTCTATCTTATTAATAAACTACATATAAAATTTCAACCTACTAATTTTAAAGACCACACATTTGCTCATCCAATTTATTACTCAGCCTTAACCATTTTTTTTATCCAAAAAAAAAAAAATCCTCAACTGTTATTCTATTTACTCATAGTTTACATTTATCACATCAGAGAAAATAGAAGAGAGAGAGGGAGAAAGAATGCAGCACATAGAGAGAGAGAGAAGGCCAGCGGAGATCGAGAGTCGTCAAAAGGACAAAGCTGGCGGAGATTGACTTTCACCAAGCAGTAGCGCCTCGTCCGCCTCCACATTGCCGCTCTTCCTCCTCCCCACCACCAGATTGGGTCAGATTGGCTTAACTTTTTTTTTCTTCTTATTTTCTTGTTCTGATTCAACTTTGTTGTTATAATACAAAATAGATTTTGTTTTGTGTTTTGATTATGTGAGACGTTTGAGTCTCTAAGAGAGAAGCAAAGAAACTAAAACAAAGAGATGAAAGGAGAGAGAAATAGTTGTTTTTTATAGAGTTGTTTGATTTTTTTTTTTTTAAAGAGAAAAATTCATATGGAGTAGCTACCGTGCTCTCCAGGTCAAGAGAACTATTGTAGCAACTCCAAAAAAAATTTGGAAAAGTTTTCCTTTTAGAGAGTCTGTTGGAGCTTTTTTTTTTTTTTTTTGCTCTCCAAAAAATGACTTTGGCTAGTTTATTTGAGATGCTCTTATGCAATTGCAAAATTGTCACATTTCATCGATTTGCTCAAATTGAGAACATTAGGCGTGTCCATGGACTCACTGGACCCAACCTACCCAAGCAATCCGATTGGACCTACCTGAGCAATCCAATGTTACGAGTAAACCCTTTAATCCACACTCCATTAGAGTCACAGATCAATCCACCGCCACTAGCTCTCCCCGGATTTCCGAACGATGAACAATATGAATTGAGTTTATACCACCCAGCACTAGGTTTATTCTGTCTGACCTGAACCACCTTATTGATCAACCTCCTATCTGCCTTGCTAGTGCAGAACATGTACTCACAGTCAGCTTGAATAATGCCTTTACACAAATTTTGGTTAGGTCAATTCTCCTTGAAGGCCACATCATTCTTGTGCAGCCACAATTTCTAGACTGCAAACGGAAAGAGGATATTCCAAAGAACTAATTCTACCTTATAAGAATTCAGCTTTGCATTCTTTGCTAACCAATCGCACAGACCCTCGCTATAGAAGTCTTGGACATGACAATGTATGCGAAGCTTTTCCCAAATTGATTTTGCAAACCTACAGTCCTTGAGAACATGTAGGATTGACTCCCTACTATTGTTACAAATTCGGCACTAGGCATCTTGGATAATACCTCTCTCTTGAAGGACTTCTCCCACTGGTATACTATGAAGGAAGCATTTCCAGATAAATGTTTTGATTTTAGGCATCGAGTCAATCTTCCAAATCCACTTTCCATCAAAACTATTAGAGGAATTGCAATCGCCTTTAGCAATGGCATAAGCACTCTTTTGCTCAAAGTCTCCTGAGGGGAGGAAACCCAAACAATTTTGTCTTCACCCTAATGATTGGTTCGTAAAGGAACAACTTTCAGAAGAAGGGTGAGCTTGTCAGGGAAATCAAAAGAGCATCTAGAAAAATCCCAATTTCCTTCATTTCTCATATCTCTCACCAAACAATACTCCTCATCTCTCCATAAAGGCCTTCAATCATGCTTTTAACATTCCCAGTTAAAAGCCACTTATCATGCCAAAAATTTAGATTGCTATTTGCGCCAACCTTCCACTTTATTCCTTGCGCAAATATACTACCACCATGCTTGATTCCCACCCACACATTGGAACCATTCTGCTTCGGATTCCTGTATTTGATACTTAGCACTCTTGCCCAGGCTTTATCCTTTTCCACTTTATAACTCCAATTCAATTTAGCAAGGTCAAATTCTTCAGCTTAGCAGCTTGCAACTTGAGCCCTCCTTCCTCTCTAGGTTTGGTTATTTTGCTCCAACTAATCATATGAATCTTGCGTTTGTTCGAGGTGGATCCCCAAAACAAAATTTCTAGTCACTCTATCTAGCGACTCAAGAATATCACTAGGCAAGAGAGTGTTTTGCATTACATAAGTAGGAATTGTGGTGAGCACAGTTTGGTTTGCACTCTCTCCACTATAAAATCAAAGTCCCTGCTACTGGAACCAAGTTGTTTCAGAGTAAAGCCGAGATATTTACCCAACTTGGTCATTGATCGAATTCCCAACACTTCACATAGTTCTTCCCGTCCACTAACAATCACATTGGGGGAAAAATAGACCCTAGATTTCTCCTTATTAATCTTTTGCCCAGAAACACCACAGAATCCCTTAAGGGCATCCCCATCATACTAAGACAATTCTTCGTGTCAGCTTTACCAAATAATACTAGATCATTCACAAAGAAAAGATGGGAAACAGCCAACCCTCCCCTTGCAAAACTTACTTGCAATATATACAAGAAAACAACAAATTGGTATGATGGAATTCTATAACCCCTTTTATACATTATGAAAAGTCTTTTTTAGTCATTGGAGCCTTTGGAGGTAGCATTTTTCTTGACTATTTCTGTATTTCATGAAATTTCATATTTGAATATTCTTGAGGTCTTGAGCTTAGCAATTGATAAGTGTAAAATTCTAGAAGACTTTCTCTCTAAATAAACTAAGATTCTTGTTGATGAAAGCAATTAAATAGAGAGTACAAAATAATGCATTTATACAAAACCACTACTCCTATATATACATTAGGCAAGCAAGCTATATCTGTGTAACTAACTCCCTAATTTTATGGAAGAAACTGTTATGAAACTAATCCTATTCTAATATTACACGTGTGCTTGTATTATAACTAACTTCCAGCTGTCATACAAAACTGCCTTCATTGCTCCAATTCAATGTATAAAGTCTTCATGAAATGGCACTGCTTCTATTGTTTCTAACACCTCTGCAATTGCCAATACTGACTCTGTAGTATTCACTTGATCATCAGACTTCTTTGTATAAGTCTCACTTAATTTAGATAAGTCTTAACCCAACCCATTTGAATATTTGGATTAAATGGGTTACCCATTAGGTTATTTAATTATATGGGTCTTAATGGATAAACCCACTAATACCCACTAAACCCCATTTAAAATTTAAATAAATAACATAAAATCTAAATTTCTAAAAATTGACAAAAATACCCCTAAAACCTAAAAAATGTCCAAAATACCCCCAAAACCTAAAAATTACCAAAATACCCCCGAAACCTAAAAAATGACCAAAATATCCCCAAGATCATAAAATGACCAAAATACTTCTGAAACCTAAAAAATGACCAAAATACCCCCAAAACCATAAAATGACCAAAATACCACCAAAACTTGAAAATTACCAAAATACCTTCAAAACCCAAAAAATGACCAAAATACCCCCCAGAACCCAAAAAAATGACCAAAATACCCCCAAAAACCCAAAAAATGACTAAAACCCCCAAAACCTAAAAATGACTAAAATAACCCCCAAAACCAAAAAAATGACCAAAATACCCCCGAAACCTAAAAATGACCAAAATACCCCCAAAATATGATACCCCCCAAATAAAACCCAAAACCTAAAAATGAAAAGTTCAAATATATGTATAAACACCCTTGAACGTTTAGACCCCCAATTTACAAATTAACCAATTCAAGCTTTATGTCAAACAACTAGTGTGCGGAAAATGAACATACGCTATAATATAGAATTGGATAAACTATCTAAGCCAAATTAAAATCACAACCCACAGCAGATAATAAAAGGCAAAGATAAAAGGGAAGGAAGATGCAAACACAAAGACAACACGCGATGTGTTATCGAAGAGGAAACCGAAGCCCTCGACGTAAAACCTCTCCGCCGCCCTCCAAGCGGTAAACAATCCACTAGAAAATGTAGTTGGGATACATGGATAGCAATAGACCCTCCAAGCCTAATCTACCCAGTGCACCTAAGCCCTCCAAGCTTCTTGCTCCAACGAGGTTGCGCTGAACCTTTTTCTTTTCTAGCTTCCTGAATTCCGCTACTAGACCGTAGCATCAACCAATGTAGATTGGTTCATTCCTAACTACTTCACAGAAAACCAAACAGCCCTCTCACAGTGATGAATATGGTGAGAACAAGGTTTTGGTAAAATGCCTCTCAAGGATTTGACAATGGAGAGGAAGAGAGTTGAGGAATTTGAAGAGACTCTAATGTATAGATTGTAGGTGAATCAATCTTATTTTTCTTTAGGGTTTCTCTCTCAAAATTCTCTCTGGAAGCTGTCTTTCATTTGTGGGTATAAGGGGTATTTATACTGGAGTGAGAGAGGAATGTGAAACGTCAGGTTTTACAAAACAGGGGTGGCTCGCGGCTTGACCTCGCGACTTGACTGAGTTGCGAGATCCAGTCGCGAGATAACCGTATGGCCAGTTGTCCTGTTTTGTCCTGTAGTGCTCCAGCTAGCATGACTGTTCACCTTCTAGCACGCTTGGCGCGTGTGCTGCGTCTGGCGTCTTGAACCCGCGAGCCACCCGCGAGAACAAGCCGCGAGTCTCTGTTTTCTTGCACACTCTTGAGCAATCAACACCCTATCTCACTCACTACCCTTACAACAAACCCACCTAAATACAGGGTTACTAAATGCTGAAATACAAGCAAATTTGGCACGGAATAAAACCAATAAAATGGTTGATTAAATTCAACCTTACATAAAAAATTACCAAAATACTCCCTAAACCTAAATTATGGCTGAAATACCTCCAAAACCTAAAAAATAACTAAAATACCCCTGAAACCTAAAAAATTGTCGAAATACCCCAAAACCTAAAAAATGACCAAAATAACCCCAAAACATTAAAAAAAATGATCAATAAAAACCCCTAAAACCTAAATTATGACCAAAATACCCCTAAACATGTAAGATGACCAAAATACACCTGAAACATCTAAAATTACCAAAATAGAGGTTTAGGGTATTTTGGATGTTTTGAGGATATTTTATACAAATTAAAGGTTCTAAGAGTATTTCAATCATTTTATAGGTTTCGAGGGAATTTCGGTAATTTTTTTTGGTTTCGGGATTATTTTGATCATTTTTTTTATATTCTAAGGGTATTTTATTCATTTTTTAGGTTACGAGGGCATTTCTGTCATCTTTTATGTTTTAGGGTTATTTCAATAATTTTTAGATTTTTTTGTTATTTTGGTAAATTTCTAGGGTTCAGAAGTATTTTGGTAATTTTTAAGCTTTGGGGTGTTTTAGTAATTTTTTAGGTTTCAGGGGTATTTTGCTCATTTTGTGGGTTTTGGAGGTATTTTGGTCATTTTTTGGGTTTCGGGGGTATTTTGGCCATTTTTTGGGTTTTGGGGGTATTTTGGTCATTTTTTTTTGGGTTTCGGAGGTATTTTGGTCATTTTCTGGGTTTCAGGGGTATTTTGGTCTTTTTTCTGGGTTTCAGGGGTATTTTGGTCATTTTCTAGGTTTAAGGGTTATTTTGGTCATTTTTTGGGTTTTGGGGGTATTTTGGTCTTTTTTTTTAGTTTTGGGGGTATTTTGGTCTTTTTGTTTAGTTTTTGGGGTATTTTGGTCATTTTCTAGATTTCGGGGGGTATTTTGGTCATTTTTTGGGTTTTACGGGGATTTTGGTAATTTTTTAGGTTTTGGGGATATTTTGGACATTTTAGAGGTTTGGGGGGTAGTTTGCTAATTTTAGAGATTTTGGAGGTATTTTGGTCATTTTAGTGGGTTTTAAGCATATTTGGTGATTTTAAAGATATCAGGGGTATTTTGCTCAGTTTAGAGGTTTCATGGGTATTTTACTCATTTTAGAGATTTTGGGGATATTTTGGTCATTTTAGTGGTTTTTGAGTATATTTGGTAATTTTAGAGATATCGGGGGTATTTTGGTTATTTTAGAGGTTTCATGGGTATTTTGTTCATTTTAGAGATTTTGGCGATATTTTGCTCATTTTAGAGATTTTGGGGATAATTTTGGACGTCCAAGGGTATATAGGTAATTTTGGAAGTGTAGGAGTATTTGTGTCATTTTAGGTATTTAAGGTTATTTTGGTAAATTTGGAGGTCAAGAGGGTATTCAAGTAGTTTTAGAGGTAATTGGGTCATATTGGGTTAAATGGGTGGATTACTAATTAAATGGGTTGTGTTGGTAATTGATAATTAATTTATATATAAACGGGTCATAAATGGATAAATGGGTAATTACACACCCAACCCATTTATAACCCATTCCATTTATGACCCAACCCGCCCATTTACCACCCCTTTTAGGCTCTAGAATTCTATTCCTAATTCCAATTGTATCACCCTGTTGCACCTCATTTAATTGAGCTCTTTGCTTCTCATTTTTTACAATAAGTCATTCCAATTTCAATCCTATTAACTTTTTCTTTGCTCTATAAAAAAAAAGGCTTTTTCTTTGCTTTAATCTTGTTTGCTGCTGGGTTTTTTTGTTAACCTTCTTCAACACTTGGCCTGAGTTATCCTCACGACAACACAATTCCAAGCTACTTAAACTAGTATTATAAAACTAGAACTTCTATTACTCTTAAATTTGCAAATTTTTTTGCTTGCATACTTCCAATATACACAAATGCACCTCACTTAAAAAAAAAATCTAAAACATCAAAGATTAAGTCTGGCATGAACACATACTTAGAAAATATTCTCTCTTTCAAGGATATTAAAACTTTTGATAAATAACTTGGGTTACTTAAAAATCTATTAAAGCTTGAATAAGGCATTGTCTAAAAATCGCAGTCATTAGTATATTAGAAATAGAATTCGGCAATTTGAGAATTCCAACTTTGAGTTTTCAGTTTGAGAAAATTGTATTATCCCGATAATTGACAGAATAGAAGAAGACAATCAATGTGCTTGTTCTTCTCGGCTTTCATCTCTGGTTTGCTTGCCCTGATTTTTTTCCCTACCTTTTTGTGTGGAGTATGGCAACATTTCAAAGGCTCAACTCACAGCCTAATTGGTTTATTTTTTATTTAAATTGCACCCTCTAAACTTTTCAAAAATTTAATTTAGTCTTATTATAGTTTTAATTTTTTGTAATAGCTTATTTAGGTTTTTGCTCAAAACTTTTTGTTGAAACTATGTTAAAGTATACTTGTATTTTGAAAATAGGAGATTTTAAAAAGTTATACATTAAATTTAAAAAACAAAAGACTGACTTATAATCTATTCCCAAACACAAACTTGGACTTGCGCTCTTTGTTAAAAAAAAAACAATGTAATTTTGATTTTTTTTTCTTTTAATTTCATAAATTTAAAAAATTTAGAAAAAAAAAAAGGGAGCATAGTTTATTATTAACAAACATTAATGGGATGTCTGAACTGAATAAAGATCAAAGCTAGAGAATTGAATAAAATGAAATTAAAATAACAAGACTAAATCAAATTTTAGGTAAAGTTAAAATCTGCAATTTATAATTTAACCTGTAACCTGTTATAGGTCATAATTTGTTACTACTTTTAAAACTTCAGGATTTTCTTTATTTATTATTTTTAAAATCTGAAAATTATTATGCAACAGGCCAATTAACACAACAGCAGCACAGGAAACTCACTATATCAGACACCGCAGCAGCAAAACACACAATATCAAACACAAACACAGCATCCAGTAGGCATCAGATGGTTTACAACTTACAAGCAGTAGGCTTTACGTACTTGATTGTGCATTGACCACACAACACGCAAAACAGAAACAGTGTGCCATAGGCATCACTCATTCCTATTATCTTAAATGTGCATATCCTACCATTAAAAGATAGATTTATAGGTTTTTTTCCATAGATACCTTTACATGGAAAATTCTTAGGTACTCCCGGAGTATGGAGAAACGGTGCTCCCTCCTTTCATGGTAGACTTCACTATGAATTTAATGAGTAGAACCTACCATAAACGTGAGAGGAGGAAGCACTATTCTCCATATTCTAGGAGTATCTAAGAATTACTCCCTTTACACACCCATTCAATAGATGTAACTGCTATCTAACTCATTGAATAAGGAGAAATATAACACACACATAATGCAAGCATGGCAGACAATACAGCTCTTAATCATTTTTGAAAACTCACTGAAACCAAACTTCAAATCATCTAGAAGTACTAACATAAGAGTTGTGTAGCCCAAATTAGTTTAACAAAATAAACCCCTTTAATGTATAACTACAATCCAATTTGACATGATAAACTAATGTCAACACTAAGAAACTACAAATCACCAAGAAACTTTTTGTTGGCGTTTTTCTTTCAATGAGTTAAAGTTTGTTACTTACGTACAGCTCATCAGCATCCATGATTGCACAAAGTCCTGCAAGAACTAAAAATATGTAAGTGCATTCCTTTTTGTGATGTAATACCATAAGAAGATAAAAATATACTAATCAGTTTAGTAACAACGTAGAAAAAACCTACACCGAGATTTGTGGGTTTTCGGAATGTACAAATTAAGAAATACGGCAAGCCTTTAGCAAATGAACATGTGCACCAAGGTAAATGGGGGACAGAGGTAAATGTTCTAAGCAGGATACGAAGTCAGCAATTAAGATATTTTGCTACTTAACATATGAAAATTGTAAAGAGAAGACAGCGCTCTCCCAAAGAAAATCAGAGAATAGGAATATCACACAACCAAAACAAACATTTCAAAGTAAAGCCAAAGCCAACTAGACCACAAAACACATGTTTGAGTCAAGGTTTGTATCATCCCTCAACATGCTCTCATAAATATATCCCTGCTCATTACCAACCATGATTGTTTGTGATTTTATAGCAGAAGTAGATTTATTTTTTTAACAAGTAATCGGACCATTTATCGAGTTATGCTTAAAGCAAAAGGAGATAAAATAACACAAATCAGTGTAGTATCATATGGAAAAAATCTACACCAATACTTGAAGGTTTTCTGGATAAATATTAAGAAATACTCCAAGCCTTTACCACAAAGACAAGTGTACCAGGGGACCAGGGTAAATGATCTAAGCGGGTTCCAAAGCCAGCAATTGCTTAATACTAAGAAATCTAGCAAAATAACAAAGGGCGATCATGAAGAGAAGACATGTGTTCTAGAAGAAACTAAGAGAGTAGAAATATACAAAATTCTTAGTAAAAGAAACAACACAAATACAATCTATGTCATCAACGGTATAAGATGAAATAATTTTCAGCCTTTTAAATCATTGAGAAAAAGTTTCCAACTTAGGTTCTTGGTAGAAATTTTTTTTTTGGGAGTTGTGTTACGAATATGGATTGAGGTTCACCTTCAACAAGTTGGTATGGGGTGAGAGGAATGACTACAAGGAAAGGGTTCTGCCTCCAAATCAGCAAAAGTTACCTAGCAGAGAAACAACCACCCTAACAGGCAAAACAAGAAATCTCATGTAGTAGGGAAACAACCACCTAAATTTTGGGGGTTGTAAAAAAAACTAGATGCAAAAGTTAGCATTCTCCATAACAAGAGAAATATATTCAAAAACCAAAATCTGTACAACAATATCTGGCCAAGCAAAAATCACAAATTATCAATCTGAAGCACGGACGAGGCAAAATGGGTGCTGCACCCGAGTCCGATGTGGGGTGTGGCGAGCGACGCTGCTGCCCGCGTGTCAGTGCTGCTTGGGCTGATTCACGCCGGACCGGGCCAATTCACGCTGATTCGGGCTGAATCGGTCCATATCGGCCGATGCAGGCCGAACCGGCCGAAATTCAACAAAAAAAGGTGCAAAACGCACCGTTTGGCCGAAATCTTCAGGTTCTCTCTCTACACAGGGTTATACGCTGATATGGGTTTATGCTATTGTTGTTCTGTTTGAGTTTTTGTTGTTATATATGTGAAAAAAATTTGTTCTTTACACTGTTGAGTTTTGGGTATCTTAAAACTTGAGAGAGAGAGTTTTCTGAATTGGGTGGGTGATGTAAATTATGTAATGTGTATAGGTGTGAAACTGTGTAATGGAAGTGGGGTGTTTTGTACTTTCACTGCTTTGCTTTGTAGTTTGTGGAATTTGAAGGTTTATCTGAATTTCTCTCTAGATTGAAAGCCACTAACTTGAGGTAATGATACTGATAAACGTCTTTTTTGATTGTGATATGCATGGTTAATCTTTTGTCAGATTGATTTTTTTTGGTTTCTTTCTAAGGTGGAGGAGTCATGGGTTAAAATGAGAATTGGGGGGTTTTAAAATTGTATGAAATAAGTTTTGTATATTGCTTTTCTTGCTGCTGTTATTTATTTACTTACTTATGGTTGTCAATTTTATGTGAAAAAGTATGCTTAGTGGTATATTAAAAATATTTTTAGAATTTTTTTAATCGCCGCATCCTGTTGCACCCGCACCTTATTTTTTCAAAAATTGCCAAGTCCCACACCTACACCTACACCTGCACCCAAATCTGGAAACGCACCTGTGCTTCATATCATAAAACTCATTGCTTTCTTTTGATTATTGACACCAACCTCATTGCAACATTAATAAATCACTCTTATGAATCAAGGATTGATTTGTCTACCAACACGTTTTCAATTACATAAAATTAAAAAGCTAAAAAGATGCTAACTATCTATGGACTTCTAAAATTTTCCATTCCAAATAAGTGAATATATTCATCAGTGAGCTACAACAGGGCAAAACCAATTACGAAAACAGCAGCAACCAAATCTTGTAATTTTGAGACAATATTCTCAGAAAGAAAACACATCCCATTAAAACTACCATACTTGCAAAGACATTGAACTACATCCCATTAAAGCCAATGTGAAACCCCAATTCTTGCATAAGGGTCTATACTTTTGATAAGAACTTCTACTTTGTACAATTGTGTAAAAAAAATATACCAACTCATTCACAAACTATTAAAAGAGGGAAAAAGATGAACAATGGAATAAAATGGAGTCAACAAAAAAATACATCTAAGCAATTGACAGCAAGCAAAACTTTGATAAGCTATCTATCCTACATATAAATCCACTCAATTAAGGCAATCAATCAGCAAAATGAATTTATAGCATTTAAATTCATATCTAATTCATAATGAATGCCAAGTATATATGAAGAACAAAACTGATAACCATAAAAAAATAAGTATGAAAATAAAATGTACCTTGTCTGTTGTTGTTCCTCTTTCTTTCCCTTAGTAAGGATAAGGATTTGCAAGGTCAGGTTTGTCTAGCAAAACTAGACTCTCAACATAAGAATCAACAAAACTATACTTAGATCCAGTAATCCCAAGGTCCTTAACCTCTTTGGTCTCAAGGTCTTTTGAGACGAGCCGTTTTTTATGTGTTTGCAATATAGCCCCACCACTCTTCCTAAAAGCTTTTAGGCTAGGCGTTTTAACTCTGTAAAAACGTGAAGGTGGCCTCTGTGGGGGCGCTTGAGCATCTAAATTTATAATTTTGGTCCATGATGATGCATCTGAATAGTTTTTCAACACCCATATATCGGGAGTGTTAACAGAATACCCCGGTTTGAACACAGCAATGGAATTCCCAAATGCCATAATAGATACCCACTTCCAAAAGAACATATCTGAATGCTTAGGCAGTGGTATCTCGTGGAAGACCTCATCCTCCAAATCAAACACCAAAACAAAGTAGACAAATCTGATTTCTGGAGTAGTCCTGTAACAAACCAAATGCAAAGCCCCATTGACAAAAGCCTGTAGGCGTAGGTCGACAATGACGGTATCGCGAACAGCACATTTGGGACGTTCAGCCGTAGCCTCTCTCCATTTTCCAGTGGCAAGTGAGTAAACTTCAACTTCAACTTCAACTTCAACTTCGGGTGGAGATTCACCCTCGTCCTCGTGGTCATGACTATAGCCACGAGTGACAAACATCACCACCTTATAGTCATTGGTTTTGGAATCAAATCCAAACCCAACAGCCGCGGTGTAGATACCGGTAGTCAAGAAATATGGGAAAGGAAGTCTCACGTATTTTTTAACACAAGGGTTCCAGAGATAGAAATTGGGACAGTGATCGTTTAAATCATCGGCGAGGCAAATCAAGCCATTACAAGTACCAACCACTCGGAATATTCCAGAGCAGCTTTTGCGATGGAAAGGGAAGTCGTCAAACCTGGTGTATTGATCGAAATTGGTGATCATGTCGTCCCGATGTAAAGCATAAACTTCTTTTTCGTCTCCGATTGGGTCCATGTCATCGAAAGCTTCGACGAGAGGCTTAGGGCAGAGTCTGAAGAGGAGGAGGTTGTTGTTGTTGCTGGAGGAGTGGTGAAGATGGGTGGAAATAAAGGTGGGGTTTAGGATGAGGGATTTCCATGTTTTGGAGACACAGGTGCAAGTGATGATAGATTTTATGGGTAAGCGGACCAAAATGTGGGTTAGGATTTCAGGAGGAAGAGAGTCCCACAAAATTGCTTCTTCTTCTTCGGTCAAGGATTTGGAGACTTCAGGTGGTGAGTTGTCAGACATTGCTGCTATCTCCGGGGTTACTGTAAAAGCAAACCAGCGTAATTAAAAACAAAACGAGCGGACGGCAAAATAATTTTTAAATACGTGGATAATAATATGAGATTTTGTAAGACATTGCTGCTATCTGGGGTTACTGTAAAAGTAAACCAGCGTAATTTTTTTTTTTGGATGAACATAAACAAGTGTAATTAAAAACTAAAATATTGGTAGTAAAATAATTTTTAAATGTGTGAATAATATTGTGGGACTTTGTCAGATATTGCTGCTACCTACGGGGGTTACTGTAAAAGTAAACCAGCGTAATTAAAAACTAAAACATCAGGTAGCAAAATAATTTTTAAATATGTGAATGGTACCATGAAACCTAGTTTTAAAGAAAAAATTGCTAATGAAGGTATTTGTGGGTCCTGTTAACATTGCACAAAACCCACATAAAAAAACGCCCCTCTGAAAAACAAGCAAAATGCAATTTCCAAATAGAGGCTACAAAATTTCTCAAAAAAAAAAAAAAATAGAGGCTACAAAAAAAAAAAAACTATGCGTGTGAGATGAGACTTGTATATTTAAATTAAAAAAAAAAAATTTGTACAAAGGAAAGACATTCATTATAAGGAAAAAAAAAAAAAAATACAGCGTAGAGAGATGTGAGAAGAAAAAATAGTTCAAACACCAAAATAACACAATAAATAAAAATATTAAAAGGAAATACGATACACCGATTCTATCATCTATGAGTTTAGACTTCAATTATAGAACGTGTTCTCGATTACAAGAAACCTAATAATTATTAATTTTTTAATAAACCCAACAATCCGTAAATTTGTAGTGGTGAGTGAATTTAGCAATCGTAAACAAATTCTCCCAAAAAAAAAAAAAAAATTCATACCTTGAAGAAAACTTACATACCTTTTTAATGAATTAAAGCAATGTTTGTAGACAAATTTTTTACACTTCAACTGTCTATGGATGTAGAACACTTCAACTATCTATAAATATAGCACTTAAAGAACCTTCCTTGTGTATTTTCAAAACATTTATAGTTTCTAACGTGTTTCTCTTCTACTCAATTAAACCATAGGCACACCACTTTTATACAAAAAAAAGAATAGCCGCCTGACAGAAATTGTATTTCAATTAGGAATTGTAATCTTTGTAAACGTAACAAACCATTGAAAAGAGTCTTTATTTGTGAGCGGAAGTAGCTACGGACCAAAATTCTACTTCAATTAGGAATAGGAATAATAGCTCTTTGTTCATCTATTGGGAAGCTTCTGTTTGTAGTGGGTAGGAACTGGGATTGTACTTCGACTGCATGGCATAAGAGTTTCTCACATGAAATGCATTCGTGATATATAATTTTGATAATCTTCGGTTAGAGAGAAAAAAAAAAAAAAATTATAAGGATATTCTTGTAATCTTGCCATATCGAGTTCCATGGCCTAGATTACTTGTTTGGACTAGCTTGCCTAAGCTAGGCTTTCTTCGTAATTATTTCATTTGCTTGTTATATTATATTAACTAATCGATAACCCGTGCTATGCACGAAAATTTACTTATTTGTGAGGTAAGCTAAAATAATTTTATAAAATCTTAAATTGATTAAGAAATTACACCATTGCATGATTTGCTCTTGTATAATTTCAATTTGTGTTACAAATTGATGAAGAAACCATTACTTGAATATGCAATGGCTTATAAAAAATTTGTAAGACAATTTCAGATACTTCAAAAAAATAACTAAAAAATTTAGATATTAAAACTTCTAAAAAACCAAAAAATATTAAAGAAAAATTATTAACGTTTGAGTTTGAGTTTAAGTTGAACTTGTTAGAGAGATAGAGTTTCACTCCTTCTTAAGTTTGGATTAAACAAAAATAAATTTGTTTAAAAAAAATGATGAGTTTGAGTTAAAGTTGGACTTGTAAGATAGAGTTTCACTCCTTGTTAAATTTGGACCAAACAAAAATAATTTTGTTTAAAAAAAATGATGAATTTGAGTTTAAGGTTTTTTATTTTTTAGAATGTGTTTGAGTTTAAGTTGGACTTGTTAGAGAGATAGAGTTTCACTTATTGTTAAGTTTAGATTAAACAAAAATAATTTTATTTAAATAAAATGATAATTTTATTTAAATATTGTACTGACGTGGAAAATTGTGAGAGTTTCAAATGCTTCGATTTAGAGATATAGAGTTTCACTTCTTTTTAAGTTTGGATTAAACAAAAATAATTTTTTTTTTTTTTAATGATGAGTTTGAGTTTAAGTTGGACTTGTCAGAAAGATAGAGTTTCACTCCTTGTTAAGTTTGGACTAAAAAAAAATAATTTTGTTTAAAAAATATGATGAGTTTGAGTTTAAGTTGGACTTCTTACAGAAATAGAGTTTTAATCCTTATTAAGTTTGGACTAAACAAAAATAATTTTATTTAAATAAAATGACAATTTTATTTAAATATTGTGCTGACGTAGAAATTTGTAGGAGTTTTAGAGGTTTCGGTTTTATATATATATATATATATATATAAAAATTAGCATAAGGGTATTCATATAATAATTTTTCCATATCGCTATTGTGCGCACCTCAAACGAGCTTAATAGACCAGTCTCGCTCTTGGGCTCACAATATACTTATAATGTGGGTTTTGGATTTCCTACTTTGGGTGATTCTAACCTAGAGACCTAGCAATATTTTTACAACCTCTGTATTGCTTTCCTCTCACTCTTTGTAGCTATTAATCTTGATTCGAGACTCTCATTTCAGACTTTCAACAACCTCCTCCCTTTCCTTAGCCTCATATATTTATAGTCCAAAATTAGTGGGAAAATCATGATTACACTCAAGGCTAGTGGGAATGGAGGTCCAATATTGTTATCGCTAAGTGGATGTTTAGTTGGGAGTGTGGTGTGGTGTGGTGTGAGTGGCATTGGAACTGGTTCCTACTTCAAGGGAGGGATGATGTTCGGCGGCGGAATTTGTCAAGGAGTCGCCGAGCATCCGGGATATGGCCTTCCCAAGCACTCACACGCATAGGAGATGGGAAGCGCCGGGCAACTTCTCGGCCACGAATTGATAAGTACATATTTCAACGATCGGCCCAACAGGTTTTGGGCCTGACACGATACTGCAGGATTTGCGCGCATGGCCCTAGTGGGCCTTAAGCCTAGTTTCTGACATGGGTGTCAGGAACTGCGGGACATACCGTACAGCTTGGGTCTAAGGCCCAAATGGCTCTGGAGGCCCGGTGCTGTACATTAGCCCCCCCTTAATTCGTGCTCAGAGCCCAAGGGCAAATCAAGGAGTTCAAGGGACAGCAGCGACCCGGGAAGTTCAATAAGTAGGCATTAGGCGGTTGAGAGATTAATTAAGGTGCCCTCAAAAGACACGTTGTATCTGACATTTGGTTGAGCCGTCATTATTACATTTGTGGTGGTATTCGTAGAGTTTCCCGCCCTTTATTTATTAATTGGTATTTATTCTATCCCTTTTAGCCCCTATAAATGGTTCATCTTGAATCATTCTCCCACTTTTGCATTCTTCGCTCACCAAATTTCCTCCCTGCCGTGCATAGCTCTCTGTGTGTTCACCCTTCAGCCCAGAGCACCTTTCCTTTTTAGAGCCCAAAGTAAGTTTCTCTACCTTTCTCTCTTGTTTTAGTCTCTTCCTTCAATTCTAGAGCTTATGATGGGTTTTGCTCACCTTTTAAATACTAGGGCATCTCTAGCCACTTTTAGGCAGACATTCAACATCCTTGAGGATGTGAATGTGGCATATTGCCATGAGAGCGAGATTGCTCTTTACAGGCGCTCCGGGTCAAGTACCGCCTTCTTCCCTTTGATGGCAATTTTGGAGGGTGGGGTTAGATTTCTAGTGAGCCCACTCTTACTTAATCCCCTTAGGTTTTATGGTTTGAGCCTCGGGTAGATTCCTCCCAACTTTTACTAGGTAGTTAGTTGCGTTGATAGGTTGAATCAATTATACAGTTTGCAATTGAGCCACCATGACATAAATTTGATGTATAGCCTGTGTGGAAATAAAAACACCAACTATTATTTAAAAGTTAGGGATTACCGGGTACGGCTGATTTCATGCCTGCCCGATTCAAACAGAAACTCAGCCGGGGAGTTTGTCCGAGTGAGAGGCAATTGGTTTGCCGATGAGCTCCTCTGCCCACTCTCGCCGTGCGAAGTTGGTTCGTATTGCCTACCCGTCCATCTTATTTTCCTTTTTGTTTACTCCCGTTTGTTTTATCCATCCGGGTACTAACTTACTGTGTTCCTTTGTTGCAGACGGCAAAGAATTCGTCCCGGACCTCAGGGTGGTGCGTGTAAGGGACTTGAATTTTGTCCTCAGGTCTAAGATATTCATTCACACTGACGGGCAGCTCCGGGCATCGCATCTCGTACTTGGCTGCGTCCCTGTATATAGGACTTGGCAACCCTTCAACCAAGACCTTTTGCTGGATAGCCCTTTGCTGTCTTACATGGATGTGCAGCACGCGAACTTCCTCCCACCAAAGCTGACCTCTAGTGAAGCCCGGGATCTCGGTCCGCATTATACAACTGCGGACGATCTCGCCCCGATCAGGGACGAATCTGCCGAGCGCGTCTTTCAAAGCCGTCAGGAACACGTTTCTGTTGAAGAACAGGTAGATCCGGTCTCGCCAACCGAGCAAGAAGCAGCCGAGGTTGACCTAGACGCCGAGATGGTGACAAGGCAAAAAATGACGGTCCCAACCCTCCATCGATTCTCAACAGCCCCAGGGTAAGGGCCGAGCTCTTCCTCCCCTCTCTTCTAGTCGTGCAAAAAAGAAACAACGCCTTGACGATTAACTACCAAAGGCTTCAGGCGATGCCCCATCAAAGACCCCACCCTGGCCGTCCAGCGGGATCATGATCCGGGAGCTAGTTGCCGAATCTCTGTCTACCGTTCAGGCTAGTGGGAATGTAGCGTCCTCCTCCTAGCCTGTAGTCCCTTGGCAGCCTACTTTCAAGCTTGGTAAGGGGCCTCTGCCAACTACGGCCAGTGCAATAGTATGGGATAAGGGCAAGGAGGGAAGGGTGGCCTAGAGCCTAGTGCACGACTTACTGCTGCCCGAGGACGTTCACTTTTTTTCTGAGGGGGACGAGGATTCATTGGTACGACGGCTACAGTGGTACACCATCGCGGTAATTTCTCTCTCCCTCCTTTTTCATTTATTTAAATACAGGAAGCATTCTTCTGTCCTAACACTTGTTTTCGCGTTAACAGTTCGCATAGATGACTCATATCTTCGGTGAGAGACTGAAGGAGCTCGTCGAGGATGTCGAGCGAGAAAAAGCTTTGAAGGACGTTGCCAATGACAACGCGAAGGAGAAAAGCAAGGTTGCCGAGGCTGTGGAGAAAAAAGCTCAATCCTCGAAGAAAGCTCGACAATTGGCGGAGAAGAGAAGAGTTGAGGTGGAGGGCCGACTGGAGGGCATCGAGCTGAAATTAGCAGAGGCGAACAATTTCAACTTGGCCCAGGTCGACCAAATAGCTGACCTTAAAGCAGCCCTTGAAGCCTGCGAAAACAAATGGTACGATGAGGGATTTGCAGACGCCAAGAAGTCTGCGGAGCCTGTTGTTCACCAAGCCCAGCTTCATGGGTTCGGGGAGGGTTGGCTAGCGGCCCTCCAGGTGATGGGAGTGGCCGAGGACTCCCCTTTGAGAGACCCAAGTCAGATCCCATACCCGGCTCCTCCACCCCCCTCCCAGAGTTAGGTCGATGTTATGGACGAGGAGGAAACTACCAGAATGAGGGAGCTGGTCCAAGCGATTGACACCCATGTTGATCCAGAGGTTTCCAGCACCCTTCATGCTGCAGATGATGGACAATCCCAGCAGCCACGAACCGAGGAAACTCCTATTCAGCCAGCCGGTGAAGCAGCACAACCCCTATTTGTCTTTACTTTATTTGCTCTTTTTATGGTTTGCTTAGGGTCACCAGGCTGTGGTGACCGAACAATGGTTTTAATTTTCTTTCAATTTATTTTCAGACTTATTTTCCTATGGTCACCAGGTTGTGGTGACCGAACAATGGTTTTATTTTATTTACTTCTGTTTGCACTAATAGCTTTGCTTCTTGGCTTTTGATGCCGAGTACCGTATATGGTTGTCTCAAGGTTAAGTAGGCTATATACTCACACGTCCGGGTATCCTAATACCACTTTTGTTTTTGCGTGTCAGTGAAACCATTTATTCCCAGAAGTTTTGCTCCCGGTGATGAGGACCTAGCCGGGAACGGGACTTTAGAGAGTTCAGACCAAGGTTCCTGCCTGTCCGGGGACAGGTTTCTAGACTTTGAATTTTTTTTTTGATTAAGGTTTCCACCTGTCCGGTGATGGGAATCGAACCGGAGACGGGTTTCTGTCCTTAGAATTTCTGATTAAGGTTTTCACATGTCCGGTGATGGGAATAAAACCGGGGATGGGTTTCTATCCTTAGAATTTTTTATTAAGGTTTCCACCTGTCCGGTGATGGGAATCGAACCGGGGACAGGTTTCTGTCCTTAGAATTTTTGATTAAGGTTTCCACCTGTCCGATGATGGGAATAAAACCAGGGACGGGTTTCATTCCTTAGTATTTTTTACTAAGGTTTCCACCTGTCCGGTGATGGGAATCGAACCGGGGACAGGTTTCTATCCTTAGAATTTTGATTAAGGTTTCCACCTGTTCGGTGATGGGAATCGAACCGGGGACAGGTTTCTGTCCTTAGAATTTTGATTAAGGTTTCCACCTGTCCGGTGATGGGAATCGAATCAGGGACAGGTTTCTGTCCTTAGAATTTTTTATTAAGGTTTCCACCTGTCCGGTGATGGGAATTGAACTGGGGATAGGTTTCTATCCTTAATGTGAAACATGTTTCCTCGGTTTTCTTGACTTTTCTTTACCCGTTGGCCGGCGCTAATAGATCAATAATGGAATTTTAACGCAACTGCGAAAATAAACATCATCTTATTATTACTTCATAAAGCATATATACAATGTTTCATTCAATTTACGCTCCTGTGTTCAACAGATCAGTGGTAGAACTTCTTCAAGTTATGGATATTCCACAGCTGGGGAAGCGATCTTTGGTCTAGATCCTCCAAGTAGTAAGCCCTCGCTCCTGCGATAGTAGTAATCCTGTAAGGCCCTTCCCAAGTAAGGGCCAACTTCCCAGCGTTCGTATCCCGCATGTTCCCCACTGCCTTCCGTAGTACCAGGTCTCCGGCACTGAACTCCCTTGTCCTTACCACAATTGTAGCGCCAGGTGAGTTTCTGTTGATACTCGGCAAGCCGAATGGTCGCAGCTTCTCGGTATTCTTCTAACAAATCCAAACGCTCCACCATCAATCCATCGTTTCGGGCCGGATTAAATTCTTCGACCCGTGTACTACACAGGTTCACCTCAGCCGGTATCACGGCTTCTTTCCCGTATGTCAAGGAGAACGGGTTTCTCCTGTTGATCTCTTGGGAGTCGTTCAGTATGCCCACAGAACGCTCGGCAGCTCCTTGGCCCACCTGCCCTTTGCACTGTCTAGCCTTTTCTTCAATCCGTTTACAATCGCTTTGTTAGTGGCTTCAACTTGTCCATTGCTTTGAGGATACGCCGGGGTGGAGTACCTGTTCCTGATGCCAAGACCAGTACAAAACTCCTGAAAGGCCTTGCTGTCAAATTGCAATCCGTTATCCGATATAAGAGAGTTTGGCACCCCAAACCTCGTGATAATGTTCTTCCACATGAACTTTTTAACATCTATGTCCTTAATATTGGCCAGTGCCTCCGCCTTCGCACATTTGGTGAAGTAATCGACAGCTACCAACACAAATCTCCTATTACCCGTGGCTCGGGGGAAAGGATCGAGGATATCTAGCCCCCATTGTGCAAAAGGCCAAGCACTGTTGACCGGGTTCAGTTGGCCTGCTGGTTGGTGGATTAGGGGGGCATGCCTCTGGCACTGTTCACATTTCTGCACATATTCGGCCGCATCTTTCTGCATTTGAGGCCATAAGAATCCTTGAGTCATTACTCGGTATGCCAAAGAACGTCCCCCTACGTGACTGCCGCAGACCCTATCATGTAGCTCGGCCAAGAGTTCATTAACTTTCTCAAGGCGTAGGCACAAAAGATACGGACCCCCAAATGACCTTCGGTAAAGCCTTCGGTCTGCCGACAACCAGTATCGGGCAGCTATTCGGCGAACCTTGTTAGCTTTCTTCTTGTCATTCGGGACTCGATCCTCGGCTAAAAAGTCAATGATTGGGTCCATCCAACATCGTTCAGCCGGCGAGACCACCGCAACATCAACACCAACCGCTGTATCAATACTCCGCTCCACTACGAGCTTCACCTTAATTAACCGTGGGATGTCCTTCGTCATTGACGATGCCAACGTGGCTAGAGAGTCGGCATGCCTATTCTGTCCCCGGGGAACCTGAGCTACACTTGCCGTGCGAAACTTACTCATGACTTGCTTCACCACCTGTAAGTATTGTTTCATCCGAGAATCCCTGGCTTTAAATTTGCCTTGCACCTGGCTGACAACTAACAGAGAATCTGAATAAACCTCTACATCCCGAGCGCCCATATCCAATACAGTTCTCATCCCAACGAGCAAGGCCTCGTACTCAGCTTCGTTGTTGGAGGCCCTGAATCCCAGCCTAAAAGAATGCTCCAACCATACTACTTCTGGAGTGATGATGACAATCCCGGCACCGACCCCCATTGAGGTTGATGCACCGTCCACAAACACCCTCCACGGGTGACACTCTACATGACAAACCATCTCCGGCTAGCCCTTTGGTGAAAACTCTGTAACAAAGTCAGTAAGAATTTGTCCTTTCACCGAACTCCGTGGCCTGTACCTTATATCAAAGGATCCCAGCCGTGTCCCCCATTTGGCTATCCGGCCCGTGAAATCAGATCTCTTCAATAATGACTGCAAAGGGTACTCGGTTAAGGCATAGACAATATGGGCTTGAAAATAGTGAGGCAACTTCCTGGTAGCATTCACTAATGCTAACACCAACTTCTCCAGGGGTAGGTATCTGGTCTCGGCATCGACCATAGTTTTGCTAACGTAGTACACGAGTTGCTGCATCCCCCGGTCTCTTAAAAGTACGGCACTCACGGCATGATCAAACACTGAGAGGTACATGAACAAGTCTTCCTCGGGTTCTGGGGCGGCTAACATGGGCGCCCGCATCAAATATTCCTTTAAGTCTTGGAAAGCTCTTTCACACTCCTCATTCCATTGAAATCCCTTCCATTTCTTTAGAAGTTGGTAGAATGGATGGCAGCGATTAGTAAATTTAGAAATGAATCGGTTAAGGGTAGCTAACATCCCGGTCAAGATCTGTACCTCCTTCGGATTGCTTGGGGCTTTCAGGCGCTGCACGGCGTCGATCTGGTCGGGGTTGACTTCTATCCCGCGATTGGTGATTAGATAACCAAGGAAGTTGCCAGCCCCTACTCCAAAGGCACATTTGTCCGCGTTTAGGTGTAGCTTATGTTGCCGAAGCACTTTGAATACACCTTGAAGATCCTCTATGTGTCGTGCCTCTTGCTTACTTTTTACCACCATGTCGTCAATATATACTTCAATCGTACGCCCAATCTTATCCCAAAACATTCTAGTCATCATTCGCTGATAGGTTGCCCAGGCATTCTTCAGCTCGAAAGGCATCACGGTGTAATGGTAGTTTGCGTCCGAGGAGATGAGTGCTATCTTCTCTTGGTCCTCAGTAGCTAATGCGATCTGATGGTAGCCCTGAAAGGCATCCAAAAAACTCATCCTGGGGTGCCCGAAGGTTGCATCTACCAACTGATCTATTTTTGGCATAGGGAAAGGATCTTTAGGGCATGCTTGGTTCAAATCTGTGAAATCTACACAGACTCTCCATTTGCCATTCTTCTTTTTAACCAGCACGGTATTTGCCAGCCAATCTGGGAAGAAGATCTCCTTTATTGCCCCAGCCTCTTTCAACTTCCCGACTTCCTGCCTTATTGCCTCGACGTGTTCCTTGGCTGACCTTTTCGGCTTCTGCTTCTTTGGAGGGAATGACGGGTCTACATTAAGCTTGTGGACGATGAACTCGGGATTAACCCCGGGCACCTCATACGGGTCCCACGCAAACATGTCTACATTCTGCATCAAGAATAGCAACGTCTCTACCTTATTTTCATCCGTCATGCTTGCCCCTACCTGAAAATACCGGTTAACATCCGGTAGTATCTTTACTCTGATTAATCGTTCGGCACAACTAGCCCCCAACCCCTCCCAGGGATTCTGTAATTGCTATAAAGGGGCCTCCACGACGCCTTCCTTTTCTTAGCCTGTTCATTCTTCTTATAAATTGCGGCCACCAGGCATTGCCTAGCCACTTGCTGGCTCCCCCTTACCACAGCTACGCCTTGTTCGGTGGGAAATTTAACCTTTACGTGCAAAGTGGATGGAACAGCCCCCATTACGTGGATCCACGGCCGTCCCAAAATCACTGTTTACGATGAAAATGAATTGACCGCTATGAATGTAACCATCACCTCCTTTCCTTCCATATTCACGGGAAGGGAAATTTGTCCTTCAGGAGCGACCATCCTGCCGTCAAACCCGACCAACGGCGTATCATACTTTGATAGGTCCCGATTTTTTAACCCGAGCCCTTTGAACAGGTCCAGATACATCACATCGGCCCCGCTCCCTTGGTCTACCATCACTCTTTTGACCAAGAAACCGCTTATCCGGGCCGTAACTACCAACGCGTTGTCATGTGGCTGGACCATTCCCTCTAAGTCCTCATCGCCAAAGGCAATAGGCTCCCGTTCAATCTTCATCTTTTTCTCAGGCGATTGCTCTCCTGCACAGTTGCCCGTGGATACTATGGTCAGTACTCCTCTACTGGTTATAATCGGACCCCTTTGGGTAGCGTGGATAACTTCAATCACTTCCAATGGTGGTGGGAGAGGATTTCCCCTCTGTTGAGTGCCTTGGCCGGTACCCCGATTTTCAGAATCCACCACAAACTCCTTCAGATATCCTGCATTCACTAGCTGCCCTAGATGGTCTTTCAGCACCCAACATTGCTCGGTGGTATGACCCTTATCCTTGTGATACGTACAATACAAGCTTTGGTTTCGCCGAGATGGGTCACCCTCCATCTTTTTTGGCCATCTGAAATACGACTTATTCTTAATCCAGTCTACGATCCTGTGTATCGGCTCTTTGAACGTCACATTCATCTCTCCTATCTGTACTTCTGACTCTTGTATTCTTAGATCTTTTCGGGGTCGAGACTGAAATCCAGACTGCTAAGGGTGATTCATTAGTGGGGCCTTGCCCTTACTTTGCAGCTGATGATCCTCGAGACGTTTGTACTCTTCAATGCGCCTCATTAGCTACCTCATACCCTCGAGAGGCTTCTTCGTCAGTGACTCCCATAGTCCGGAGTCCTCGGGGAGCCCCATTCTAAAGGTGCTCGCCGCGATCTTTTCGTTGCCTCCACCTATCTCATTGTAAAGCTCCTAATACCGACTGGCATAACTGCGAAGGGTTTCCCCAACCTTCATTTTCATAGAAAGCAACGCGTCCACTGATTGCGGTACTCGGCTGCAGGTTACAAACTGTGCACCGAATTCTTGGATTAACTCGCTAAAACTGTGAATGGAACCCTTCCGTAACCCATTGAACCATCTCAATGCTGTGGGTCTAAGGCTTGAGGGAAATACCTTGCACATCAGCGCATCGTTGTGAGTGTGTAGAGACATCATTTGGATATAATGGTTGACGTGCTCCACGGGGTTCATCTTCCCATCATAGGAATTAAAAGGTGGTCGGGTGAACCTATTCGGCATTGGGGCCCGTTCAATGTCACCTGAGAATGGCGACCGGGTAGCTTTTCGTAAGGCGTGGCTCATAGCATCCATGGCTGCATTTCGGGGCCGTCGCTCCTCCGGGGAATCTGAACCCCGGCTTTCATACTCCCGTGATCGTGAATGTTCTCGATGTCGGTGGGACTCTCGTGAATGCGAACGGTCTTGGCACTTACGGGACTCCCGTGATCGTGAACGGTCTTGGTGTTGATGGGAACCAGACCGTTCGGACCCATGACCATAGCGATCTCCTCCACTCATAGACCCCCCCGCTTGGTTATCTTGGTCCCCTCTTCGGTGTCTGTCCCTTGCCTCTAGCTCCAAATCTCTTACCAGTCTACGCAACCGTTCAAGCTCCTCATCTCTTTCATCCAATCGCCGGTGCCCCGAAGCATCTGATGCTGCCCGGTTTGTCTGGTATGACCCCTTTCCAAGGTCGGACTGTTCTTCCCCGTGTTCATGCTCCCTGTCTTCGCGCCTTTTTTGCCTTCGCTCTCACCACGTGGATCCCCGAGATGATCCCACTGAAACACTTTCAGCAGAACCTTCTGACCGTCTCCCGGACATCTTCCGAGTGTGGGTATTGGCCAAACCACGGCTTTGTAGGAGATTCCCACAGACGGCGCCAATTACGCGCACCTCAAACGAGCTTAATAGACCAGTCTCGCTCTTGGGCTCACAATATACTTATAATGTGGGCTTTTGATTTCCTACTTTGGGTGATTCTAACCTAGAGACCCAGCAATATTTTTACAACCTCTGTATTGCTTTCCTCTCACTCTTTGTAGCTATTAATCTTGATTTGAGACTTTCATTTCAGACTTTCAACAACCTCCTCCCTTTCCTTAGCCTCATATATTTATAGTCCAAAATTAATGGGAAAATCATGATTACACTCAAGGCTAGTGGGAATGGAGGTCCAATATTGTTATTGCTAAGTGGATGTTTAGTTGGGAGTGTGGTGTGGTGTGAGTGGCATTGGAACTGGTTCCTACTTCAAGAGAGGGATGATGTTCGGCGGCAGAATTTGTCAAGGAGTCATCGAGCATCCGGGATATGGCCTTCCCGATAACTCACACGCATAGGAGATGGGACGCGCCGGGCAACTTCCCGGCCACGAATTGATAAGTACATATTTCAACGACCGACCCAACAGGTTTTGGGCCAGACACGATACTGCAGGATTTGCGCCCATGGCCCTAGTGGGCCTTAAGCCCAGTTTCTGACATGGGTGTCAGGAACTGCGGGACATACCGTATAGCTTGGGTTTAAAGCCCCTCTGGAGGCCCGGTGTCGTACAACTATAATATAAATCTATGCTAATATTTAATACTAGCCTTTGAGCATGCGCTCACAAGCGTGCTTAGAGGCTCTTCTATTCTTGGATAAAGATTAATAATTTGAATTTATTATAATTTGAGATTTTTACTTTTTCCAATCACAAATAAAAAAACCTAAGGGTGTAATGATTTTTTTTTTTTTTTTTTAAAGGAGGACAGAAGAAACAAATACATCGTGATGAAGTTAAAAAAAAAAAAAAAAAAAAGAATACTTGAGGTGAGTTTTGTAGATTAGAGGAGTTTTAAAACTAACAAAAAAGTAATCCTATTTTGTAGGGAGTTAGTGAGTAGAAGTAGGAATTTAAATCAACGTAAAAGTAAAAGTTTATTAGAAATAGGAAGACATTTCAACGTAAAAGTAGGAATTTATTATTTTTATCAATTTACTATTTTATCCCAATTTTTAAGTTTTAAGTAGGGGTATTTTTGACATTAAAAAAAGTAATAGCTAACTTTATTTTTTCAATTTACTATTTTAACCCTATTTTTAAGCTATTGGTTAATTAATTTAGGGGTATTTTTGATAGGAAAAAAATAATTACTAATTTTTTGAATCTCTTAATATATACAGATAAAAATATATAAATCTATGCTGATATAAATAAAGAGAGGGGATAGGTTCTCTCTCTATGCTAATTTTTTTAAGTTTGCAACTCAACTTGGTATCATATAATTATTTTGACACTCTAAGTGGATGATGTGAGATTCACGCAGAAGTATTTTGACCTTTGTATTGTTTGCTCCAACATCTAATCCATGCTCCTTATAACAAATTTAAAGATTATAAAAAAAAAAAAAAGGAAAAAAAAAAGATAGCATTTTACTGTAAAAACTTAATAATTGAGCATCAAGGTAAATTCCCAATTAATTCAATAATTAGAAGGCAATCCCATATAATCCACCAGTTGAATGGGTCCAAAACTCCATACATTGACATGAACAGCCCACAATAAAGTGGGCCGGAAATTAAACTATTGTTAGTGGGCCGTCGTTGAGAGCAGGAATGAATAAAAAATTGCAACTCACAAACCACCAGAACCAGAAAAAAGAAAAAAGAAAAAGAGGAAGATAAAAATGAAAAAAAAGGGCAGAAGAAGAGGCAAAAAGTACAAAGACCTTAGTAACATAATATGTCGTCGGAAACAGAAGAAACGGCGATGGCGTCGTTGGGTATGAAGAAAAGGAAAAAGTATCGGTCTCAGTCTCAGTCTCCGATGATCATGACAACCTCCGCCGTAAGTTCTCTTGATTCCTGCATCTCAATTACGTACTCATGAGAATGTTTATTCTTCTAGGAAAATCATCAACAACAATAAACTTGGTGTTCCAAATAATAAGAGTGTACAAGTAGAAGAAGAGTCCTTTATTATTGAGAAAAGAAAATCGAATAATAGACCTAGACCTACACGAGGAGGTAAGAATAGGGTTGTGGTGCTTTCTCCTTATTTTGCTAATCAACGACCCACCACCACCACCACCACCACCACCACCATGGGTGATGAACGAATCATCAACAAGTCGAATTAGATTGATCTGGGGTTTGTGGATGTTCAAGGTTTTGATGTAATGCCAAGGGGAGACGAAAGGATAGTCGGCGTTACACGCAGCAGGATTTGGAGGATGAAGATCATAAAATGGAGTCCGATTGCCAAATAACCAGTCCACTTGAGGGAATTTTACAAAATGAGATTTTAAAGCTTGAAGATCTCCTCTCACAATGCACTTACAAGACAAAGGATGGCCAGTATGATGAGGAGCAGGAGAAGAATTTTAGTTTCCCATTTGAGTTAACAAACAATTCATCCTTTTTACCTGATGATGGTGGCAGGAACCTAGCTGCGGAGGTTGAGAATGAGGCTGTTATGTTACCAAGCATTTATGCTAACTTGAAAGAAGACCAATTGCAGCAAACTGGGTTAGAAATTGGGAAGCTTTCTCATTCCAAGCGCAGGAGAAGAAATGAAAAACAGCAAGCAATAGCTCGTGTTGATATTAGAAAGGTCTCCCCTTACTTTGCAAATGACGAAGGACCCAAGGTTGAGGAGACCATTCGCAACAAAAACACTGTAATATCAAAGCATAGTAGAACAAGCAGGGACATAATTGCGAAGAATCATGATAAGATAAGAAAAACAAAAAACCAATTTTCATCGCTAGGATCATTGGATACTCATCTATATATATATATAAAACCGAAGTCTCTGAAGCTCCCACAATTTTCCACATCATCACTATTTTCTTTTTATTTTTATTTTAGATTCTTTTTATTTTAGGTTTTATATCTTATATATTTATTATTTCTCTTCAATGTGTAATTATCTTATCAAGTGTTACAATAGTTTAGTTTAAATAAAATTCTATTAGATATATGGTTCAAGAGCTTGAAAATTCTAATTCAACTAAAATTCTATAACAAAAATTTCAACAAATATAAACCCTTGCCAAGGTCAAAACTCTTCATACTCACTAAAATTTTCACAAAGAAAACACACACGGCAAATTAAAGCCATGGTAGGAAGCATGAAGGTTCAGAAGAAACAGAGAATTGAAAGAGATGATGACAAAGACGAAGACGATATAATGGAAGGTTCATACTCTTATGATTTCCATTTTTTTTGTTTTTTATTCGGCACTTTTTCACTATAACGTATTATAAAAATCAGTGCTCAAAAACTGTTTTCCTCATAATTTATATATAGATAAGCAAAACTAACTTTTAATTATTTTAAGTTTAATATGAATTCACACAACCAAACGTTAACCATTGTTTTCAAGCCACTCCAAAAATTGAGCTGTTCAGGCGGTTTTGTAGGCTTGGTTTTTAATTTTTAAGTACTGTTTTTAATTTTTTTTTAAATATAATCCTCAATCACAACAACTAAATCATGATCAAATATATTTTTTGTGGTCGGTTATAGATCTTTTAAGATATAATCCTCATTCCTTTAGTACTGCTGGCAATTCAGGCGATGGAAATATATTATTAATTACTGGAGATGCTGCTGCTTTTGTTGAGAATTTTAGAGGTGATGGTGACCCAAAGAAGACGAGGAAGGATAAGAAGAGGGGGAAGAGAAAGGATGATAGAATTAGCAAGGAGTGTACCAAGTCTAATGAGATACTAGGGTTTGAGAAAGCCGTTTTAATAGATGAGGATGTAGGTTTAGCTGAAGGTTTTGATGGTAATGCCAAGGGGAGAAGAAAGGATAGCAGGCATTACATGCGGGATTTTCACAAAATGGTAGTTAAAGATGAGGAGAGGGAGATGGAGGATGAAGAGCAAAAAATGGAGTTAGATTACAAAATAAAACGTAGGACTAGTCCATTTGAGGGAAGTTTACAAAATGAGGATTTGAAGCTTGAGGATGTTCTGTCACAATACACTTACAGGAGTCATGATATGACAAAGAACAGAAAGAATGGCCAGCATGATGAGGAGCAAGAGAAGAAATGTAGCGAGAAACTTAGTTTCCCATTTGAGATGACAAACAATTCATCCGTTCTACCTGATGATGGTGGCAGGAACTTGGCTGGGAAGGTTGAGAATGAGGCTGTTATATTGCCAAGCATTCAAACAAACTTGAAAGAAGAGCAAGTGCCTCAAAATGGGTTAGAAATTGGAAAGGTTTCTCATTCCAAGTGGAGGAGAAGAAATGAAAAACAGCAAGCAATAGCTCATGTTGAAATTCGAAAGGTCTCCCCTTACTTCTGGAGGTCAACGGGACAGGTGGTAAGAAATGATGATAATGGTACAAAAAAAAAAATGAAACCACCAAGACCTTGTGCAAGAACTCATGCTACTTCTGTGAGGGTCTCACCCTACTTCCAAAAGATATCCAAAGAAGAAGAAAATGAAGATGGCCGTTTGTTGGAAGGTAGCAATGGATATAAAAAACCTGTTGCTATTAAGACTGTTCTTTCTTCTTCTGAGAAGCTAAACGATGCATACCGAAGAAAAAGTCCAGATAACATGTGGAAGCCTCCGCACACCACACCTGGTCTACTCCAAGAGCGTCATGCCCATGATCCTTGGAGGGTATTGGTGATATGTATGCTCCTAAATCGGACAACTGGTTTTCAGGTATTTCTGGTGTTTTCTGTTGTCTTTTCCAAACTACTAATCAAGTGTTTGTTTAATATGAGCCTTTGGATCCTCTTAGATATATCAGTGTGTTATTCCTTGAAGCAATAGTTGACTAGTTATAAGTTTTCCATCCTTTGTAGTTTGTAGGAAACATCATAACTTCGTTATAGGAAATTTACGGTGTATGATCAAATTACTTTCTCTTTTATTGGGGACAACAAAACTGGATTAGGGTATGAATGGTAATATGGTTGACTAGGTTATCCAACAAGCTCAACTTATGATTTTCTTGGCTCTTTCCTGCATAATATATCCAAGGGTGTTACCAAACTAGTTTCTACTACTATTCCTTGGGAGGGGGATTTTTGGAAGTGTGTACTTTTGTCGTGATTACTATTATCATGAATTGATACACTTATTTCTTCAGCTGCTCTATCACTGTTATCATGGAAATAGAGCATTATTCTTCACTACTTTTTTGGGAATATCAACATCTTTTATTGTTTAATTTGTGAGTCTTCAGTTTGCCAATGATCTCTACCTCAATTAGGACCTCTTCCCCTTATGAGTGCTAAGGAGAGGGTGAGGCTGTGGCTCAAGAGCCATCGGATGCCTGTGTAACTTACCAATAAAAAAAAGAAAATAATTACGATTCATGTTTTTGACATTTAGGTTGTTGCCATAATTTGTTGTAGACACTAGACACTTTGTGTATTTTTTCTTTATGGTTGCCCTGCAGTAATGTTAATCGCCATGTTGAGACTTATTTCTAGGTATGAATCTTCGTTGAGAAAGCACTGTTTGTGTTATTTTTTACTGCCATGGTAGTTGGTTGTAGACACTAGACACTTTGTATATTTTTTCTTTATGGTTGCCTTGCAGTAATGTCAATCACCTTGTTGAGACTTATTTCTAGGTATGAATATTCACTGAAAAAGCACTGGTGTTATTATTATTTTTTTTGATAAGTAAGAATTTTATATATACGAACAGCTACACTGAGCAAGAAAAACATAGTACAAACCCAGAGAAAACAAGAAGAAAAACAGAGAGAAAACAAGAAAGAACCAGACAACAAAAAAAATTACAAAAGAGAAAGAGAACTAAGAAAAGAAGGGAGAGAGTCACTAGTCGTGAGTCTCCAAGCTCGAGACCAACCAAAAAGAGTCCTACTAAAAGAAGCAAGAATCTGATCAACTGAACTATCCAAATCCTCAAAAGTCCGCTGATTCCGTTCCTTCCAAATACACCATAGGATGCACAATGGAACTAAGTTCCAAATCTGAGACGAATGCTTCCCCAACCAATTCCACTAACCAAAAAGCAAATCTGGGATCGATCTAGGGATAACCCAAGACAAACCAAAAGATTTTAAGGCAAAGCACCACAACCGATGAGCCATCTCACAATGAAGAAGTAAATGGTCTACCGTCTCTCCACAATGATGGCACATAATGCACCAGTCGACAAGAACCAATCTCCTCAATCTCAACTTATCACCCGTAAGGATATTATTCTAAGCTACACACCAAATAAAAAAAGAAACCCGTCTAGGAGCCTTTACTCTCCAAATACCTTTCCAAGGAAAGACAATTGAAGGGGGATCTCGCAATTTGTTATAATATGACCGGGTGTCAAACTCCCCATTGGGTTTCAACTTCCATCTCATCTGATCTCCAACAACCAGAGGAGGGGTATTAGCTCCCAACATACGAAGAAAATATAGCCCTTCATCCATCTCCCACTCATTAAGATCTTGAATGAGACGAACATCCCAAATTCTCCTATTCTCCGCCCCCTGCCTCAACAGAGAAGCTTCTACAGATGCCTCCTTATCAAGGGCAATACCATACAACCTTGGAAAAGCCAATTGGAAAGGTTGATCCCTATACCACCCATCCTACCAAAATCTCACTCTATTCCCTAACCCGACAACAAACTGACAATTTTTGCTAAAATCCTCCCAACCCATACGAATACCTCTCCACAAACCACACCCATGAGCACCCCTACCTAGCTTTGAGGTCCATCCCCCCCAATCTTCCCCATATTTTGAAACTACCACCCTCCTCCATAACCGATCATCTTCCTTCCCAAACCGCCACAACCATTTCCCCAATAGGGCCTTATTGAAAGTAGTAATTTTTCTTATCCCCAAGCCACCGTTTGCAATAGGTGCGCAAATTTTATCCCATCCTACCAGATGATATTTGCTGTTACCCCATAGAAAATCCCTATGCAACTTTTTATTAGCCACATAAGTAGGAATGGTGAAAAGAGATAGAAAATAGGTAGGAAGACTAGATAGCGTACTCTTGAGTAACATCAATCGACCCCCTTTAGACAAATACAACTTCTTCCACCCGGCTAATTTCCACTCAATTTTTTCCGAAATGGGATTCCAAATTGAAGGGGAATTATGCGACGCCCCCAACGGCATGCCAAGATAAGACATAGGCAAGGTCCCAACTCTACATCCCAAAATATCCGCCAGGGCTTGTGCATCATCAACCTCCCCTATTGGAACCATTTCACTCTTGTGCACATTGACCTTCAAACCAGTAACCGCCTGAAAGCTGAGTAACAACAGCCGAATATGGAGAATTTGCTCCACATCTGCATCACAAAAAAGCATAGTATCGTCTGCAAACAATAGATGAGAAACACTTTCCCTACCACCCCTCCTAATCTCAACTTTAAAACCACGGATCAAGCCAGCTCTTATTTTTTACTGCCATGCATTTCCCACTTATCCGTATCTTTCAGTTTATGTTCTTCGTTTTCCTAATTTGTATGTATGATTTGTTTTGGAATCTATTAGTGTATATTGCTGGCTTTGCAAATCTCTAAGATTGTTTCTTGCATCACAATCCAATATGGTGTTGTGATTATGGAGGCTTGTGTATTTGTCAATGGTAAATAAGGGTCCACTAACATTTGTTACAGAAAGGTCTGTGACTAAATCGGTTGATGACTGAAGAACTTGACAAAGATTAAGATAGCAAATCATAAAGCTGGATCTAGGCATGGTTTATGGCATAGATTTTTGGATTACTAGAAAATAAAGAATAGAATTAGGTTTGTGGATTAGTGACTGAAAAACAAAATCTCAACATTGTGATTGTACTTCTGACTATTCCATGTCTTATGGGGAAAGATGTTGTTGTTGCTGTAATAATAGAAGAATTGTACAGTTAGAGGACTGATGGCGCAATCATAGCATGGTTATATAAAGGATATTCTCTTTGGAAGCGTAAGGCTAAGGCAAAGCCCAAGAATAATTGTCTATGGTAGTTAATTAGATATTTATATTTTATTTGGTTATTCTAGAGTTAAGGGTATTTAAGTAATTTTACAATTGTTGAGTGTGGGCCATAGTTATAGGACATGGGTTTTATTTTATTAATGAGTCTTATTTAGTTTTGGGTCTTTATTATGAGCTTTGGTTTAATTATTAGGTTTTATTTTTTACTAGTTAATTTGGTACTCGTATTACTACCTAGGAAGCACCGACACGGCTGGGAGGGTGCCGCACTAGAGTCCGACGCGGGGTGCGGCCACCAACGCGGCTGCCCGTGTGTCGGTGCTGTGCCTGAGGTCTTTTTTTTTTTTTTTTTCATTTCCGGATTCGGGCCAACTCGCGCTGATTCGGCTCCGACGCGCGCCGAACCGGATCATATCGGCCGAATATCGGTGTGTTTCGGGCAGTAAAAAAAAAAAACTTAAACCGAAAATACTGGTGGATATTGATACAAGATAGCTGCTGTCGCCGTCACAAGATACCGGTGGCCTTAACCCCTTTCTTCTTCTTTTTCTTCTTCTTCTTTGTTTCTTCGTTTTCTTCTTCCTTTTTTTTTGGCCGCCTTCTGTTCTGTTTCTTTTTTTTGATAAGTTTTGTTTTTTATTTTTTTATTTTTTTTACAGTAAAATGATAGGATAAGTTTTGTTAAATGCTAGGCTTTATTTTGTTTTTGTTTTTTGTGCCTCTCTGACCAAACACGTGAGCCACATCTTCCCTTTTTCTTTTTTTTTTCTTTCTTTTTTAATGGGAAGCTACACCTATTTTAATACCTACCACATATATCCTTTATTTTGTTTTTGGGCTGCCCAAATACGTGAGCCACTAAGCCACATCTTTTTATTTTTTATTTATTTGTGGGAAGCCTCATCTATTTTAATACTTCTGTCAATAATTCAAGTGTCAAAAACTTTTGTGTACTTATTACTATCTATCTATTTATTTATTTATTATTATTATTATATGAGTTTTCTATTATTATTATTATATAAAAAAGCATGCTTAGTAATATATAAAATATATAAATAAAAATATTTTAAATAATTTTTTAATCACCGCACCATGCTGCACCTGCATCTTATTTTTTCAAAAATTGCCGAGTCCCATACCTGCACCGAATCTGAAAACGCACCTGTGCTACATAGATTACTACTAGTACAAGAGTCATATATAATATTGTGCTCAATGTATTTAAAGGTAGTAGCAAATATAGATGTTTCACTTTCACCCTTATGAGCACTGGTAGATGCAGCATTCATCTGGATTCAGTTGGGTCACATTGGATTTGGTTGATTGAATGGTTGCCTGTTTTGAGCTTTAAACATTCTTAATTAAGCTGTGCCTGTTTTTATCATTTTACAAATTATCATAATTGTTGATTCTATAGTCTGGATCCTTTGTTTGTTACAATACATCACAAAATCATTAATTTTGTTTAAAAGTAAAAAAGAAAGTTGTATGAACAAATATGAGTTTTCTTTTTTGGTTTGTTCAATTTGGCTTGGCCTCAGGTGCTGGGTTTAGTTCCATAGGATCCTTGGTCTGGTTTTGGGTGTAATTTGAGAAAGCTACCTAGTTTATACCATCCCAAACTAAGGTGCACATTGCATTGTTACAACATTGGTGTTTGCATATTGGCTAAACAACCCAGTAAATCTTTTTGAAGTCTCTTAATAGATTATAATGATTTTTATGTTTCTCTTCACATGATGGAAAATATTCTACAAATTGATAGTTTCTCTTAGAAGGGGTCTTTGTATCTGTGTGTGTGGGTCTTAGTGTCCGTTTGAGAACAGTTTATTTAGTTGAAACTGAAAATTTTTTTGTTAAAAGTACTATAGAAAAAAGCTAAAAGTTAGTTGAATAGTACAGTGGAACCCATGAATAGTACCGAAAAGTGCAATGGGATCCATGAATAGTAGCAAAGTAAGGTAAAAACAATAATAAGCTGTAGGTTTCATCACTTCCCAAACACACTCTTAATGGATCTCTTGACATTTTGTATAGATTGATAGTTGTTCTTAGCACCTGGTTATAAATGAATTGCTTAAATGCATATGTTTCTCCTTACAGGCTAGAAGGGTTATATCGAATCTCTTTACTCTTTGTCCTGATGCAAAGACAGCAACTGAGGTTGCCAAAGAGGAAATAGAAAAGATTATAAAAACTCTAGGTCTACAAAAGAAGAGGGCTTCGATGATACAACGCTTGTCTCGGGAGTATATGGGGGAAAGCTGGACCCATGTGACTCAGCTGCATGGTGTTGGCAAGTAAATTGACTACACTTTCATCCTTTTTCTTTTAGATGCTCAAGAATCATACCTAGAAGTTTGATTATATCTTAATGGAAACTGAATTCTTTTTTGTCTTCGGGCTAGGTATGCAGCTGATGCGTATGCAATATTTTGTATAGGAAAGTGGGACCAGGTAAGGCCTAATGATCATATGCTAAATCATTACTGGAAATTTCTCAAAGATAGAGAGAGAAAGAGAGGACTGATCTGATAGGTGGAAGGGTTTTATGCATAGACAAGGTAGGCATGCTTCACAGGTTCCACTTTTGTAATATTACTAATTTTGGGAACCTTATTTTTGTAAGCAGAAGGTCATGTTTGTGTCACTTGCTACTCCACTTGTGTTAATGAATTTTCGGGGTACTTTTAATGCTAGCACACTGCTATTTCTATGCAAAGTTGGGAGTGGCAATTATATTGCCTTCGTTTTGAATTTTTAAAGAGGTTAACATCTTTTCCCAGTTCTCATCCTAGTTTTCATGTTCTTAGGTAAATGCATGAATTGACAGTTTCTTGCTCGGTGCCCCTCAAATTGAAGCTCGTGTGATGCTCTTTGCAAGATCTCACTTGTTTAAATCCAACGTCATTTGTTTAAGTTGAAATTATTTTGATGGGTATTAAAAAAGAATTAGGTTCAAATCCCTTATTCCCCATTATTGGATAATAACGCACGGAAATATTAACAATTGTGATAATAAGATGTTTATCTCGGTTTTCACATTGAGTATTATGAATGGAGTTAACTTGACACCAAAATTTAAAAAATTAAATTGGATACATAGCACAAAATTAAACTACAATTAGAAATTAATTTGATCCGATTGGAATACTAAAATTGTATTTCAAATTAATATAATATATATGATTATATTTTTGTCCACTTTTAACAAATTAACAAAATCTTAATCCAAACACACTAAAAACTATTAAAAAAAAATAAGATTCAAAGAAATCTTGGTTTTTTTTTTGGTAATTTGAGATGTTACTATAAGCTACGGTTTGGAGAATGCTTCATCAACATATGAAATTATTGTTTCTGTAGTTATTTCAATTATGATAGTTAAAAACCCAGTTTCAATTATTGGGATGGTAGGCTATAGGCTCACGGTTGTTGGAGTTGTGTTGGGGATGTTTTTGCGACAAGAGCCAAATATGCAAGATTAGCCCAAATCTCCCCTTTGGTTCTTTAGAAATATTAATTTGTGGAGAATCAAGTCCAAAACTCCAAAAGTATAATGAACAAAAGGCTAATGATACTTTAACAAGAGAGAAATCAAAATGTCATAACTGAAGTACAAGAAAATTCAGAAAAAGTACACAGGTTCGAAACTTCGATTCACAGTCAACGAGAAGAGGAAATTGAGAGAGGTTGTGAGGAAGAAAGAGAAGGTTCCCTTGTATCCATATTTCCAGCCCTAAGCTTCAAAATTGTGAGAATGTTGGCTGGTTGAATGAGCTTTTACTCTAAAATTTCAGCTATATGGGTAAAACGTGGTTGGTTGGTTTTTGAGCTGAAAGGAGAGTTTTATATTGAGTTTGGGGTGCTGCTAATGATTGGCTTTTGTTCAATAGAAAAGGCGTTGGACCCAAGGTGTTAAGCAAGTAGTAATTTTTAGGTTTACTTTTGTTTGGATAAAAGGAAGGCTTACTTTTATCATCATTAAGGGAAATGCTTGACTGAATCCTTATTGGCTCCCCCCTTTTCAGTTGTTTCCAAGGTTTTTAAAAACTGGTACGAAGAAAGAACCAAAAAATGAGCTAATTATCGGTTTTCTGGTCTGATCGAGGTTCGACCAATGGTCGAATTGGTGACGTCATAAATAATTTAATTAAAATATTAAAATAATTTTTATTTAAAATTTGAATTTTAATAACTTATATTAAGAAAATAAAAAATAAATAAAAAAGCGCTTTTTCCATACCACCTTTCTTTTCTTGTCAGTAATGGTTGAAAAAGAATAAACTATTTAAGGCCCGTTTGGTAGAGGAGTTTGAGTAATGTTGTTTGAGTATTTTTGATATATGTGTGGGTGAAAAAGTGTGTTGAAATGTGTGTAAGGTTGTTTAAAATGTGTGTTAAAATTTGCTCACCGAACGGGACCTTAGCATTTAAGCTTCATCTTTTAGTTTGTACAAACAATAGTATAACTTTAACTATTTATTTAGTCAAGAAAATTTAAATTAAAAAAAAAAGCCCAAAGTCAGATGACTAGACAAGTCACTGACTTATTACTCCTTTATCAATCCACTTTCCCACTCCACCCCTCCTAGCCACACGTTTACTTTTTTTTTTTTCTCTCTCTCTCTCTCTCTCTCTCTCTCTCTCTCTCTCTCTCTCTCTCTCTCTCTCTCTCTCTCTCCACACGGTATACACCTCATAAATCTAGCTATCCACTGCGTACACTCCCCACTTTACTTACCATCCAAAGACTGTTTTTTCGATCTTCTGTTCTCCACAGAATCCAGGTCTCCCTCTCTCTCTCTCTCTCTTAGGAAGTTAGATCTATTGCTTATCTCTACAATACCATCATCGGTTCCTCTCTTCCTCATTGAAGATCTGTAGATACCACTCCAAGATGCTAATTTCAACACCAAGCATGAACCTTTAGTCATTTTCTCTCTCTCAAGCATAGCCAATCTTAAGAAAAAAGACTTTATTGCAAAAATCTATCCTCACTATCAGCAGATCTGAGAAAAAAAAGAAGATTTTTACTGCAAAAAAGGTCCATTGCAGATCTACTTCAGCAATTTTGCAAAATCGGTTCAACCTTTTCGGTTTTCGGTTCTCAGGTTGAACCGGCCGGTTTGCACTGTTTACCGGTTTTAAAATTCTTTCCGATTTTTTGCTATAATCGGACCAGATTGAAGGCCGATTCTCGATTGAACCGATCGGACCGGCCTGTCAGGTCCGATTTTTAAAACCATGGTTTTAGACCATTGGGAGGCTTACCTAAGTGAGGGCTAGCAGCTGGAGTTGGCCAATGGGAGCCAACTATGTTTAAAGGCGAAAATGGGTTTGGGCAGAAATTTTGGGCCGTAGTTAGCCAGATCATGAAAGCTCTTTTGGGGAGGAAATTTCGGGTACAGGACCTCCTCTATAAGCCTAAGGTGCTACCAGTGTTCCTTGTCCACTTGGTAGGCTGGCTCATGCAAAAGATCTGAAAGAAACCGATCCATACCCTCCAAACCACACTTCCTCAATTTCTCCCAATATGTTACATCGGCTTTGGCCATGCTTAAAAGAATAAAATATAATAAAATCCATGAATTGAGCCTAAAAGGAAGTCGGGCTTGTATAAAATGGGCCGCGAAAATGGGATCAACATTAGCCCCCCGAGTACGCATGTTGCTTGCGGCATGCATGTGAGTAGTTGATGTTTCCCGTTGCTTGAAAATGTTACGAGTTTGGGATTTAGTTTACCCAAATGCTTCATTTTTTGTTGAGATGGCATGGGTCAAAGAAGCCCATATGTTGAAGTGTCGTGTGTCATGGCACCCACTTGTAAGAAAAATCATGGGTCAATGTCGTGGTGATGATTCCAAGAAAGTTGAGTTGTAACCAAGTGATAGGTCCAATCTGAAACAGTCCTTATTTTTCATGTCCCACATGTAACTTAATTTCTCTTCATAGGATGGCTTAAGTGGCTTTCATGCTACCATGAGAAATTTTAACATTTCTTCCTTGGATGATTAGGTGGCTTAAGTCTTTACACCACTTGTTTTGTAATATACATATTTGACCTTTGAATTTTCAAGCTCATTCCCTTAGCATTCCTGTAACTTGTATTTCAATAAAGATTAACTTTTTTAATTTCTAGCTGATTCGTCTTGTGATCTAGCTGATTCGTCTTGTGATAGTATGCCACGCCAACTACTATAATTTCATCTCCTGTAGCCAACATTTAAAAACAAAACTCCTTAACATCAATTGTAGAGAATTCCTCAGTTTGCAAAGGCCCAAGCCACTTTTGCTTTGCCATATTATCGTAATACTCCGATTTTTATTTTATGATCATCACGTCATCGTAATTATTAATATAGAGTTGAGGTACTATACGTGTATGTACAATAAGATGAGAGTAGACAATTTTGTGGTGCTACAAAATTGGTAAGAAAATTAAAGTTTTAGTGCATACATTTTAGTGCCGCAGTTAAAATAATAAATAAATAAAAGAGGAAGATGTAACGTTGAGTGTTACTTTGTGGGTTATTCATATAAAACTTTTGGTCTCCTTGTTAGTTAAGGAAAAGGATTAGAAAAGTTTATATAGCTTAAATCTTGATGGGCCATAAATATATTCTATTAGTAACTACAGCCCACTACCCAACCAAGCTCACATATCTGATGCGTTAAATACAGGGTAGAGGAAGAGATAAATTAGGATTTTCATAGGAAGGGTTTCATCACTAAGGAGGTTAGGAGGTGTTTTTTTCCTTGGAGTTTAGAAGAAATACAATTCAAGAGGCAACCAATTGTTCCAGGTATGATTTTCTCATTGTTAGAAACAAAGAATTAAAGGGTTAGAATTTTATCATGGATACGTTAGTGGTGTGTAGATTGTTAAAAAGGGTATTTTCCTAGAATTGTTGTTTACTCTATTATGTTAGATTGCCCACTGCCCATTGTGTGTATTCTTGAACAGAGTCATGGAATTGCAAATCTTAATTCATGAATAGGGCTTCAACGTTTTCTTTGTGGGTATATATATTAGATGGCTTAACGTTTTTATTTTTTTTTTTACTTTGCGGTTATATATAATGCTTTGTATCCTTTTCTTGTTGAACATGATGGAATTACTACTGATCCTTTTGGAAAGAAAGTAAAATTCAAATTTGCTTCAAAGTTTGAAATTGATACTGATGATGCTTTAAATTTGATTCATGCTAAAACCAAACATCTTAACTTCCTTCAGCAAGAAGTTAGATACAAGAAAATTGCTGAATAACTTTCTGATAAATTGATTGATAATTCTGATTGATGATGTTTGCTTTGATACCACAAAGGGGGTGGTTACCTAGGGCTCCCATCTCCAAGTTTCTTATGCTTGGAAAATGCCCTAAACCCCATGATGCCGGGCCACGCTTCTAACGGCATGGCATCGGGCTAGGAGAGCACTGACTTCGGCGTCACCGTGTACCTACCAGAGCATACGGGCCTAGCACATGAACGGTACCCGCACCTGTCGCTGGAGAGCCTCTCTTTACCATGTATCTATTACAGAGTGAGAGGATGGACAGTCTATTTAAGGCTTTGATACCACAAAGGGGGCGGTTACTCGGGGCTCCCATCTCTAAGATGCTTATGCTTGGAAAAAACCCTAAACCCCACGGTGCCGAGCCATGCTTCTAACGGCATGGCATCGGGCTAGGAGAGCATCGACTTCAGCGACGCCACGTACCTACCAAAGCATACAGGCCTAGCACATGAACGGTACCCGCACCTGCCGCTGGAGAGCCTATCTTTACCATGTATCTATTACAGGGTGAGAGGATCAGCAGTTTATTTAAGGCTCTGATACCATAAAGAGGGAAGGGACACAGCACTGAAGGCGGAAGCAGCCAAGGAGGCGGTATTGTAGATATAATCAAAGTATATTTAAAACAACAGTAAGGCAGTAAAACTAGCCAAGTAGTATATATCAAAACAACAATAATAAGGCGGTAGAACCAGCCAAGCAGTATAGATTAAAACAATGTAAATTATAGAATAAACTGAAAGTTGAAAGTAGTTATTATTGAAAATAGAACACAGTACTTACAGCAGTGATTGAAACAGTTCAACAGTTACAAGACTTGGAACTAGTTCTAGTTACAAGATTTGTAGGGAAAGTAGTAGGAAATCCTAAGGTGGAAACAAGGAACTCTCTCTCAAAGAAAGACTCTAAAGAAGGCTTCTTTTCATACACTCTGAGACTATTCCCAAAGTGTTCTTCCCAGTCCAGCTAGATAAAGATGTTGTCAAATTCATCTAAATCATCTGGATCAGGAATAGTAGCTGTAACAAGTTTCTTGAAATATTTGTACCATAAGTCAAAAGACTTAAACATAGCCTTGCTTTCCAGAATACGAGATTGTATATCTATTGGCAAGTTGGCAATAGCACTTCTTAACAGGGATTTGGACTTAAGACTTAATCTAGCATAATTAGTGCCCATTATAGTCTTTTTATCCATTGAATGGATTTCCACTTTGCCAAAGAGTTGACTAGTGTGGGGTTCATAGGGTTCATTTGAAACATTTGGATGGTTAAGAAAATGGCTTCTAAAAGCCTCATTTTCTGAAACAAAGTTAGCATAGTGGCTCGTATAAGCCTCATTTTATGCAGTAAGGTTAACAAGGTGGATTTCAAGTGCTTGGAGAGTTTTCTGGAAAAGGTTGCGGTGGTTTCTAGTAAAAGCAGCTTAAAGGTTATCAAGAATAAATTTGATAGAATCTAGTAGTTCAGAATAGATTCCATTGTGGAATTGTAAACTTCTAGACAAAACTTCCTGCAAAGCAATTACCACATCACCACTGGAATATGTCACCTCTGCCGGGAAAAATTCTTGAAGGGATGTTGATCCACTGGGTTTTACCCCAGAAGATGCGCCTTCATGCATTACAAAAGGTTGTCCCGCTGGGAGCCTTTTGTCTTGAGAATAGCCCTATGCAGGTGCTTTTCCCTTGTTCCTCCTTGCTGCCGAGGAAGTCATAATAATCCACTTATTAGTGGCATAAGTATTATGATTCCACTTATTAGTAGCACTTATCCATGCAATATGCTCCGATACCTGTGAAGAAACATTGAGAATATTAGGATAATCGGTAATAGTTAGTATTTTGGTACTATGAATATTACCTTTAAAAAGTCTTGGGAAATTTTGGCAAAAACCCATCATTGGTTCTTGAATAAGAACATAAGTAGGGAAGTTTTTAACATGAGATAGATTAATAATGTGTCTTTTTTGAACTAATTCATTGCAAAGCTCAACAGTTTCAGCATCCATCTAAACAGGGCGAGCTTTAGTAGGAATGTTCTTTTCATCAAAATCTTTAACATAAGGCAAGTCAACAATATGTTTTCTTCTATGCTAAAAAGCATTAGGAACATCAGAGCAAACATCATCAATCAGAATTATTAATCAATTTATCAGAAAGTTGTTTAGCAATTTTCTTATATCTCACTTCTTGCTGAAGGAAGTTAAGATGTTTGGTTTTTGCATGAATCAGATTTAAAGCATCATCAGCATCAATTTCAAACTTCGAAGCAAATTTGAATTTTACTTTTTGTCCAAAAGGATCAGTAGTAATTCTATCATGTTCAACAAGAAAAGGATACAAAGCATTTATAAATGGCAAACCGAGAATCACTTTATCAGCCATGTTTTTGACAAGAACAGAAGGAATCTTGAAACAGACATTACCATGACAAACATGAGCATTATTTAATTCATATTTAATCTTCATTTGAGTGCCATTAGCAGAAACCAATATTTCAGTTGACTTTTCAAAATATTTTGAAGGAATTAATCCCTCTTGGATATAGTTCATATCCGCACCAGAATCAATCATAGCAATAACAGTGAAATGATAATCATGAGAAACAACAATTTTAACTTTTGTAAACCATTTTGGAGGAAACACTTTATTAACAAGGTTAAGTTGAGAATTATCAACAATACCTTTATCAGAAAGAAGAGCCTGTTGACTAGATTCATCTCCATCTTTGTGCTCATCTTGGTCATTATCAGATTGATTTTGATCAAGATTTTTATCAATTTTTAACAGTAATAATTCTTGTTTAAGATTGTTGTTATCACTTTTAATGCTTTTTGATGGTTTTTAGACCCCTTAAAAACACAATTGGATTAACCTAGGTAATTAGCCAAGTTGTTACTTAGTCCAAATTCCAAATCTAGGTTATCACAATCAAACAATCATATCATGCAAAGCAGTGGAAAGATAAATAACACAATGATATGATCACCCAGGAAACCAAACTGGTAAAAACCTGGGGAGGATTTAACCTAGCTATCCTCAAGGTAAACCTGAATCCACTATGAAAGAATCGAAGTTGTACAATAGGACTTAGACCGCTAACATCCTATTGCTACCCACCAGTAGAAACTTACTGACACGACCACGTGCAAGCTCCGAGACCATGGACTCCTTCTTTCTTGGATTCTCTAGGAAGTACAAGCACACCCACTTGTGTTTCTTTAAGCTTCTATGGCAGAAATTGAACGATCATCAAGTTCTTGAACGAATCTCCTTCTTGATAATCCTAAGCTTATGTAAAGGAAAGCTCCTTATAGATCTCACAAGAAATTTACACAAACAGCAATATGAGCAGCACTAAAACGTGGCTAGGGTTTTCCTTATATACCTAGGGCAAAAATACAAAACCCTAAACATTTTAAATGAACTAGGGCTGAGTTGTAATTCTGCAAAAAACGCATTCTGCCCGAATTTCGATTGACCGAGCCTAAGCTTCAATCGATCAAACCAGGCCGAAATGCTTTAATAAATCTGCATCAACTTAAATCCAACTTTACATAAATGAACCAACTTTGAGCAAGTCTAAACACGACTAAACATCTTGTTTTGATCATGGTTTGCCAACTACACATTAGAGTTCTAAATACATAAGATCCTAAGTCTTTAGATCCTAACACTTTTAAATTCATTTTTTTAACTCAATTATTTCTTGTTTAACAATAGTGATTTCATGTTGAAGAACATTAATAGTAAATTCTTTGGATTTATTTTTATTAAATCTTTCCAAAGTTTCTTCAAAACTTATAGTTGATTTTAGTTTTTTACTAGTTTCATCTTTTATCAAATTTTTCTTAAGCTTATCCAAATATTCTTTTTGCAATTCAGGGTTTTCAATTTGACTTATCAATTTAATCAACAAACTTTTATTTTCTTCACTTTTGGTGAGAACATTAATAGATTTAATAACATTACAACAAGAATCTCTACAACCAATTTTAACATTAGGTGAATCAGCAAAATCATTAGCAGATTGATAGCAAGAATCAGATGAAGAAGGAAAATCATCTTCCAATGAATCAGACGAATTGTTTGATTCAAGGATTCTGAATAATTCTTCTTGATCTTTATCATCAATATTTAACATGTTAAACTTATTTTTTAACTTACCAGGTTTTTGTTTACAGTCTTTACTGTAATGTCCAGATTTACCACAATTAAAACATTTGCCTTTACCTGATCTTTGTTTATCATATTTTTTAGAAACATTTTTCTTTTTAGCATAAAAATCAGTTGGTTTAACAAAGTTGGTTTTGTATTTTTTATGGCTATAGTTTTTGTGAGTTTTATCATGTTTTTTACTCTTTTGCCTGGAAAGAGCAATAGGAGGCAAACCATATTGTTCACAAAAATTACCCATTTCATATTTAGCTTTTCTTTTATTCTTTAATTGGTATTTTAACAATTTTTCATCATTACACATTAATACCAAGTTTTTTAATAGTGCTTAAAATATCACCATAGGTTAAATTATCATAATCGATGGAATCATTTTTACCCATTAGCTCTTGTTTTACCTTATGAGCAAATAGGAGGCAGACCATCAATAAAATTTTCTTTCCAATAAGCATTGTAGCAATCTTTCCGAAGCATAACTCTGGAAATGAAAACATCTTGGTACCATCTATAATCAGACATAGTAGGACATCTCAAATTATTCAGATAATCAGAAATTCGAGACAAAATATTAGACGGAGTACCAACAAAATGTTTGACAATAGTATAGACAATGGTATTGACACCGTCAGGTATACCTTTGCCAATACTTTCATAAAAAATAGGCAAACCTTCATCATTCTTTTTAACAGCATGTTTAATAGATTCTCTGGAATCTTCTGTGAGATACAAATCCCACTATCCATGAAGAGTACCAGAAAAATCAGTAGCAAGGAGGTCAACAATTTCAGGGTGATCAAGATTATGGTTATTTATATAAGCAATTCCAACCATAGACATATGACCCATTTTATTAATGATTTCTTGTTCATACAAACCATCAATATTCCATTCATAAATTTTATCAGTAGAAACAAAGAATTGTGTTTGAAAGGATCTTTCTTCAAATTGCATATCAGGAGGAGTAGGTTTTGAATTCCAATTTTTTGTAAAAGACATGGGCTTGGAGTTCACAACAAATCTTTTAATTTCTGGTAAATCATCATTAAAAACCTTTTTTGCAAAAACAGAAGATAATGAATCAGAATCTGTGTTTTCATTAGAAACAATTTCTTTTTCATTTCTTGAAATAATGCAAGCAGTGCTCGTAGAAGTACCTTCAGTTTTAACTTTTAAGTCAGAAAGCATTTTCTCAACAATGTCAAGAGTTTTAGCTTGGGAAGTTTTAAACTTCAATTTTCCATCTTGACTGGGTAAATCAATCAAAGGTTTCTCAAGTTTTGAAACAGGGGTTTTTTCAACAATTTTTTCTTCAATACGGTCAAGTTGTTGACCAATAATATGTAAGGATTCATTAGTAAAATTATTTTTCTCAATAATACTAAAAACAAGAGTATCAGCATCAGCAATTTTGAAAGGGGAGGCCCTCACTTCCGTCTTTTGACAAGTTATCAAAACTATCTCAAGAGGTGGATGGCTGGACCTAACATTGGTTTTATCTTCTTTAACAAAATTTGATTTCTTTATCACTTTCAAATGATTTTTTGAAATTTCATCTTTTGGAACATAATAGTTTTCAAGAAAATCAAAAAACAAAATATGTTTTTTCAACTGATTCATCTTTTCTTTCCATTTCCTTTTAACACGGTCTTTTTCAGACTGAGCAAAAGTACTTTGGTAATATATTTTTTTTATCTCTATTTTTAGCAGAAATAAATTCATTATACAATGAAACCATATCCCTTTCAAAGCTTTCATTCAAAACATTCAAAACTCTTAATTGACTTTGGAAAGTAGGGTTTTCAATTGGAGGAAAATCAGAACCAGATGGAGACATAGATCTAGTGTCATCTGTTAGGATTAGTGCCCTTAAATCCTACTGTATGATGCTATGTATGATATTAGGTATGACATTATGTATGACTTAATATTATGATTAATAAATTTGTTTTATTATTATCTGAAATAATGGCAATATGAATATTCGGACATTATCATATAGTCCATGAGATGCATAGTATGTGATTTATGTAATTTAGTCACAGAAGATATAAATCACAAGTTCTTTGTAAACTCAGAATTTTGTTCGTAGTCGGTGATGAAATTGGGCGTTTCATCTGCGAAGACTATAACATATCAACTAAGATGATTTGTCTTGATCATGGAAGTGGAGACTTCTAGTTGATATGCTGATATGTTTTAAGAGTTAAGACATATTGAACTGGACCACTGTGAGATTTATTATTCTCCTAACGACTGTCAAATGAATAATAAATCTCACGACTTATATTAACATGAACTCTTAATCCTAAGAGAATAATGGACCTGATCATGAGGTGTAGGTTGCTTTGATATATCAGGAGTGAGATCTAAAGTTACGGTCAAAACCTCAGTATGTTGAGCAGCCACATTTAGTGTTGATGGAACATGTATTCTCAAGATGGAATTCATAGTCTCTTAACGGAGATACAAAATATTCCCTTGAGATAAGTTTAATGGATTTGTTATTCAGAGAGTTAGGCCTAACCACTTTGGTAAGAAATTACTAAAGTATATATTTATGAAATAGGATTTCATAAATATATGATGAATAACTTAAAAGGATTAAACTAGGTACTCAAGGATTAAGATGTAGTAATTTACAAAGTGGCAGTCTACATTTATGACTTTGTATTATTACGAATATTTTATGAAGGGGTTGCATGTACAATAAAGTCTTGGGATATAATTTATAGATAAAACCTAGAGTGCAACTATGTTTATATAGTGGTATTAAATATAGTTAATGGTAACTTTGGACTTGTCAAGAGTTGACAGAAAAGTCCAAGGCCCATTGGAGCTAGTGTCTTATTGGTCCCACTCCAAGCCACATAATAGAGCCCAATTGGAAAGGCCCAAAAGGCTAGCCCGAATAGATAATCAGTTATTAAGAGAGAAACATACAGATTTTTAGAACGAACAAATTGCATAAAATGTTGTATGTGAGTGTTGGACACTCTCTAATTCTCTCTTGAACAAATTCACATTACTGATTGAGAGACCATACATCTTGGGCGTTAATGGAATTGGAGTGAAGATTAAAAGTATTCCCAAGTGCTTACAATCTTTGTTTTGAAATTCATCACACCAAGGTACACTCTCTTGTTCTCATATTCTAAAATTTACATAGCACATGTTATTAATTTCGAATGAAGTAGATCCGTTGATTTTCCGCTGCGCACATGCATTTTTCCATCATCATCTTCTTCTTCATTAGTAGTTCTGCCATATGGAGAAGAAGTTTCTGGTTTAATAGAATAGAAAATAGTGCTGACTTGGGATTTATCACTGGAAACACCTTTTAGCTTTAAATCAGTGGGTTTTTCAAAACTCTTTTGAAAAATTTCATTGAGATCTTGATCTCTCTTTGAAATACTTTCAGATCCAGCAAAGGAATGTCTTCCTTTGTTGATCCTCAAGGGTTGATTGTTTTGAAAACTTATTTTAACAGTACCATCAAGATATTGTTAAATATTAGGGAGATCTAACTCATCAAAAGCAGGTTTAGTAAGAGGGGTTTCTTCTTCCAACAACCATTCAGTGGGAAGCTTAACATTTTGCCATTGAATCATTTTTGGAACTTGAACTTTAGCATCAGGAGTTGAACATTGAATTAACATGGTTTTACTAGCAGGTTCTCTATTGATCCTTGCACCAGGATTCAATTGAGTACCTAAAAGTGTATAATAAATACGATAAATCAAAGAAAAAGGCTTACTGCCTTCATCCTTGTGATAACCAGATGAAGCAATATTCAAGGTTAAAGCTTTAAGAATATTAGGATCATCCAAAGCAAGAGTAATAGTAGGATAACAGGTAAAATAAATAGGACCATCATACAAAGAAGCAGTAATCATACCAAGAATGCTATCTTTAAAGTTCTTAAATCTAGCATCTCTTAAACACATGAGGATAGAAGCATTTATACCTTTTCTAGTAAGTGGTTTAACAGCAACTTGAACCATACCAATATGCAAATAACTGAATTTTTTAGTAATAAAATCAGCAATGTTTCTTTTAGAAAACAAGCAACATTTTTCATGAGTTCTTGAAATAGAAAATGTTTGTTCAACAGTTCTAACTTTGTAAGCAGAATAAAATCTATTTTCAGTCCAACTAGTTTTGTAAACAGTTTTAGTATCAACTTTGGGAATATTCCATTTCTGGAAATTAGGGAACTCATTATCTTCAACAGTGTGATCTTCTTCATTTACAATATCAGAAGGACAACCCGTCCTGGAGCTGGCAGAGGAGTTGGATCTCCACATCCTATCCATACTATCCTAGTTTTAACACTCAATTATCATGTTTTTCTTAACACTGTTGCATTTCGTAACACATACCCTAAGCAACCCTATACCTTTCATGCCTTACATGCCCTCTCTAACTCAAACGGGCCTTACTGTTCGGTTCTGGGAATTCATTTTACGACTAGGGTGGCACCAACAATGGTAAAAAGGGAACACAATAAGGGAGTATCAAAGTTTCGGGTAGACACAAATAGAAAAACAGAGAATACAACAACACTTTCACCGGCCAGAAAAGAATTGGCTCTGATGCCACAAAGGGGGAAGGGACACAGCACTGAAGGCGGAAGCACAGTAATATTATGTTGAAAATAAAAAAAGGAGAACCAACCAAGAAGGCGGTATTGCAGAGATAATCAAATAGAAACTGTTAGGTTCTAAAGACTTAGGTTTTTATGTATTTAGAACTCTAATGTGTATTGTTGGCAAACCATGATCAAAACAATATGTTTAGTTGTGTTTAGACTTGCTCAAAGTTGATTCATTTATGTAAAGTTGGAATAAGCTGATTGCAGGATTCATTTAAGCTTTTCGGCCTGGTTCGATCGATCGAAGCTTAGGCTCGATCAATCGAAAATCGGATCAGAGGCGTTTTTCTGCAGAATTCCAACTCAACCCTAGTTTGTTTAAAACGTTTAGGGTTTTCTAATTTTCCCTAGGTATAAAAGGCAAACCCTAGCCACGTTTTAGTGTTGCTCATACTGCTGTTTGTGTAAATCTCTTGTGAGATCTGTGAGGAGCTTTCCTTTACACAAGCTTAGGATTATCAAGAAGGAGATTTCTTCAAGAACTTGATGATCATTCAGTTGCTGCCATAAGAACTTAACGAAACACAAGCGGGTGTGCTTGTACTTGTTGGAGAATCCAAGAAAGAAGGAGTTCGTGGATTCGAAACTTGCACGTGGTCGTGTCAGTAAGTTCTACTAGTGGGTAGCAATAAGTAGTCGAGCGTGGGGGCTTGTAAGTCTTATTGTATGAACTTCGATTCTTTCAAGATAGTGGATTTAGGTTTACCTTGAGGATAGCTAGGTTAAATCCTCTCTAGGTTTTTACCGGTTTGGTTTCCTGGGTGATCATATCATTGTGTTATTTATCTTCCGCTGCTTTACATGATATGATTGTTTGATTATGTTAACCTAGATTTGGAATTTGGACTAAGTAACAACTTGGCTAATTAACTAGGTTAATCCAATTGTGTTTTAAGGGGTCTAAAAACTATCAGAAACCACCGCAACCTTTCCAAAAAACTCTCCGAGCACATGAAATCCACCTTGTTAACGTTATTGCACAAAATGAGGCTTATACGAGCCACTATGCTAACTTTGTTTCAGAAAATGAGGCTTTTAGAAGCCATTTTCTTAACCACCCAAATATTTCAAATGAGCCCTATGAACCCCACACTAGTCAACTCTTTGGCAAAGAGGAAATCCATTCAATGGATAGAAAGACTATAATGGGCACTAATTATGCTAGATTAAGTCTTCAAACCCAATCCCTCTTAAGAAGTGCTATTGCCAACTTGCCAACAGATATACAATCTCGTATTCTGGAAAGTAAGGTTATGTTTCAGTCTTTTGACTTATGGTACAAATATTTCAAGAAACTTGTTACAACTACTATTCCTGATGTAGATGATTTAGATGAATTTGACTACATCTTTATCCAGCTGGACTGGGAAGAACACTTTGGGAGTAGTCTCAGAGCGTATGAAAAAAAGCATCCCTTTCCGGGTCTCTTAGTTAATTATGAGGATGGAACAGATGATGATGACAAGGATCCTGACTGGTTGTCCTAGATGTTTGAATATGGCTTTATCAGGTTCATCAAGTTAACAAGCCATGATCAGATTAGCCAGTTCCTGCAAATTATCCAAAAGGCTGTTTCACAGATTAACAGTCTTTCTGTTTCCATCAGATGTTGGAGCACCTTGCCAAAATGGGAAAGAGATAATTAGTTGAATGTTTAGCCTTCCAAACATCTCGTACTCATTAATGGGTTCACCCATCAAGGTCAATGGTATGAAGGAGAGCCTATCCTTTAAGGACCTTTTTGCTCTTGCTGAATGTTGGAGAAACAATTTCAATAATCAAATTCTTGAGGTTATCCAAGACCTATGGAAGGACAACCATTTCATAGGAAACACGGATAGAATTCATGTTTTTGGTATTAAACCTTACATCTCTGCAGTCCACCATTTAGAAAGAACTGGCCATGATGATCCGAGAGGTTTCCTTATACCAGGGAGAAATCCTGTTTATGAGCCATTTCTATATTGTGGATTTTGCAACCAGTATGATGTATATCATGAACATGCATGTAATGTTGATTCTCCATGGGATCCTTACGATGGCTATCCTTCTGATGCCCTTGATACTGATTAAGTTCTCTCAGTGCAGACAACTGATCTAGCCAATGCACTTGTTACAATCCTGTTTACATAAGTCTTATTGGTAATAGGTAAGATGATTGATTGCAAGATTGATTCCCCTATTTGTTTGGCTTGCACAACTGCCAAAATGCTACAAAACTTATCCACTGGTGAAGTTCCCACTATTATTTCACATTACTGCTCCATGATGATGAAAAAGAGATTCTTCATGATTTCTATCATTTCAAACTCTCTTTCGACAAGCTTTGGACATTAGTTATAGCTCCTGCAGATTCTTTATGATCTCCTGCTGATTCCTCATGATTTAGTCAAAAAAGTGAAAAAATCACTATTCATTTTTTACTATTCACGGATTACTGTTCACTGGTACTGTTCACGATACTTTTTTATGCCTATTTAAGGGGGGTTGTCCCTTATGTTAAACTCAAAACTTGTTCTCAGAACTTTTTCTTTTAGAAGCCTTCTTTAGAGTCTTTCTTTGAGAGAGAGTTCTTTGTTTCCACCTTAGGATTTCCTACTACTTTCCCTACAAATCTTGTAATTAGAACTAGTTCCAAGTCTTGTAACTGTTGAACTATTTCAATCACTACTGTAAGTACTGTGTTCTATTTTCAATAATAACTACTTTCAGCTTTCAGTTTATTCTATAATTTAGATTGTTTTGATCTATACTACTTGGCTGGTTCGATCGCCTTATTATTGTTGTTTTGATATATACTGCTTGGTTGGTTTTACCGCCTTACTATTGTTTTAAATATACTTTGATTATATCTGCAATACCGCCTTCTTGGTTGGTTCTATTTTGTTTATTTTCAACATAATATTATTGTGCTTCCGCCTTCAGCGATGTGTCCCTGGTTCTATTTTGTTTATTTTGTTTATTTTCAACATAATATTATTGTGCTTCCGCCTTCAGCGCTGTGTCCCTTCCGCCCACTTTATTAACAAGGTTAAACAAGAATTATTACTGTTAAAAATTGATCAAAATCAATTTGATAATGAACAAGATGAGCGCAAAGATGGAGATGAATCCAGTCAACAGGCTCTTCTTTCTGAACAAGATGAGCACAAGATGATTTTCCTTCCTCATTCGATTCTTGCTATCAATTTTTTGATGATTCTTTTGATTCACCTAATGTTAAATTTGGTTGTAGAGATTTCTGTTGTAATGCTATTAAATATGTTAATGTTCTCACCAAGAGTGAAGAAAATGAAAGTTTGTTGATTAAATTGATAAGTCAAATTGAAAACCCTGAATTGCAAAAAGAATATTTGGATAAGCTTAAGAAAAATTTGATAAAAGATGAAACTAGTAAAAAACTAAAATCAACTATAAGTTTTGAAGAAATTTGGAAAGATTTAATAAAAAGAAATTCAAAGAATTAACTGTTAATGATCTTCAATATGAAATCACTGTTGTTAAACAAGAAATAATTGAGTTAAAAAATGAATTTAAAAGCATTAAAAGTGATAACAATAATCTTAAACAAGAATTATTACTGTTAAAAATTGTTAAAGATCTTGATCAAAATCAATCTGATAATGAACAAGATGAGCACAAAGATGGAGATGAATCCAGTAAATAGGCTCTTCTTTCTGATAAAGGTATTGTTGATAATTCTCAACTTAACCTTTTTAATAAAGTGCTTCCTCCAAAATGGTTTACAAAAGTTAAAATTGTTGTTTCTCATGATTATCATTTCACTATTATTACTATGATTGATTCTGGTGCGGATATGAACTGTATCCAAGAGGGATTAATTCCTTCAAAATATTTTGAAAAGTTAACTGAGAGATTGGTTTCTGCTAATGGCACTCAAATGAAGATTAAATATGAATTGAATAATACTCATGTTTGTCATGGTAATGTTTGTTTCAAGATTCCTTTTGTTCTTGTTAAAAATTTGACTGATAAAGTAATTCTTGGTTTGCCATTTATAGATGCTTTGTATCCTTTTCTTGTTGAACATGATGGAATTATTACTGATCCTTTTGGACAGAATGTAAAATTCAAATTTGCTTCAAAGTTTGAAATTGATAATGATGATGCTTTAAATCTGATTCATTCTAAAACCAAACATCTTAGCTTCCTTTGGCAAGAAGTTAGATACAAGAAAATTGTTGAACAACTTTCTGATAAATTGATTGATAATTCTGATTGATGATGTTTTCTCTGATGTTCCTAATGCTTTTTGGCATAGAAGAAAACATATTGTTGACTTGCCTTATGTTAAAGATTTTGATGAAAAGAACATTCCTACTAAAGCTCGCCTTGTTCAGATGGATGCTGAAATTGATGAAGCAATATTCAAGGTTAAAGCTTTAACAATATTAGGATCATCCAAAGCAAGAGTAATATCAGGATAACAGGTAAAATATACAGGACCATCATACAAAGAAGCAGTAATCACACCAAGAATGCTATCTTTAAAGTTCTTAAATCTAGCATCTCTTAAACACATGAGAGTAGAAGCATTTATACCTTTTCTAGTAAGTGGTTTAACAGTAGCTTGAACCATACCAATATGCAAATAATTGAATTTTTTAGCAATAAAATCAGCATTGTTTCTTTTAGAAAACAAGCAACATTTTCATGAGTTCTTGAAATAGAAAATGTTTGTTCAACAGTTCTAACTTTGTAAGTAGAATAAAATCTATTTTCAGTCCAACTAGTTTTGTAAACAATTTTAGTATCAACTTTGGTAATATTCCATTTTTGGAAATCAGGAAGCTCATTATCTTCAACAGTGTGATCTTCTTCATTTACAATATTAGGAGGACAACCAGTCCTAGAGCTGACAGAGGAGTTGGATCTCCACATCCTATCCATACTATCCTAGTTTTAACACTTAATTATCATGTTTTTCTTAACACCGTTGCATTTCGTAACACATACCCTAAGCAACCCTATACCTCTCATGCCCTACACGCCCTGTTCAGCTCAAACGGGCCTTACTGTTCGGTTCTGGGAATTCACTTTACGACTAGGGTGGCACCAACAATGGTAAAAAGGGAATGCAACAAGGGAGTATCAAAGTTTCAGGTAGACACAACCAAGAAAAAAGAGAACAGAACAACACTTTCACCAGCTAGAAAAGAATTGGCTCCGATATACTTGACGGCGTCATTACCTTGGTCTATACTATTCTCAAACATTTTGTTGGTACTCTGTCTAATATTTCGTCTCGAATTTCTGATTATTTGAATAATTTGAGATGTCCTACTATGTTTGATTATAGATGGTTCCAAGATGTTTTCATTTCCAGAGTTATGCTTCCGAAAGATTGCTACAAGCCTTATTGGAAAGAAAAGTTTATTAATGGTCTGCCTTCTATCTTTGCTCATAAGGTAAAACTAGAGTTAATGGGTAAAAATGATTCCATCAATTATGATAATTTAACTTATGGCGATATTTTAAGCACTATTAAAAAACTTGGTAATAATATGTGTAATGATGAAAAATTGTTACAATACCAATTAAAGAATAAAAGAAAAGCTAAATATGAAATGGGTAATTTTTGTGAACAATATAGTTTACCTCCTATTGCTCCTTGTAGGCAAAAGAGTAAAAAACATGATAAAACTCACAAAAATTACAGCCATAAAGAATATAAAAAATTCAAAAACAACTTTGTTAAACCCAATGATTTTAATGCTAAAAAGAAAAATATGATAAACAAAGATCAGGTAAAGGCAATTGTTTTAATTGTGGTAAACCTGGACATTACAGTAAAGACTGTAAACAAAAACCTGGTAAGTTAAAAAATAAGTTTAACATGTTAAATATTGATGATAAAGATCAAGAAGAGTTATTCAGAATCCTTGAATCAAACAATTCCTCTGATTCATTGGAAGATGATTTTCCTTCCTCATTTGATTCTTGTTATCAATCTGCTGATGATTCTTCTGATTCACCTAATTATAAAATTGGTTGTAGAGATTCATGTTGCAATGTTATTAAATCTGTTAATGTTCTCACTAAAAGTGAAGAAAATGAAAGTTTGTTGATTAAACTAATAAGTCAAATTGAAAACCCTGAATTGCAAAAAGAATATTTGGATAAGCTTAAGAAAAACTTAATAAAAGATGAAACTAGTAAAAAGCTAAAATTAATGATAAGCTTTGAAGAAACTTTGGAAAGATTTAATAAAAAGAAATCCAAAGAATTAACTGTTAATGATCTTCAACATGAAATCATTGTTGTTAAACAAGAAATAATTGAATTAAAAAATGAATTTGAAAGCATTAAAAGTGATAACAATAATCTTAAACAAGAATTGTTATTGTTAAAAATTGATCAAAATCAATCTAATAATGAACAAGATGAGCAAAAAGATGGAGTTGAATCCAGTCAACATGCTCTTCTTTCTGATAAAGGTATTGCTGATAATTCTCAACTTAACCATGTTAATAAATTGCTTCCTCCAAAATGGTTTACAAAGGTTAAAATTGTTGTTTCTCATGATTATCATTTCACTGTTATTGCTATGATTGATTCTGGTGCGGATTTGAACTGTATCCAAGAGGGATTAATTCCTTCAAAATATTTTGAAAAGTCAACTGAAAGATTGGTTTCTGCTAATGGCAGTCAAATGAAGATTAAATATGAATTATATAATGCTCATGTTTGTCATGGTAATGTCTGTTTCAAGATTCCTTCTGTTCTTGTGAAAAACATGACTGATAAAGTGATTCTTGGTCTGCCATTTATAAATGCTTTGTATCCTTTTCTTGTTGAACATGATGGAATTACTACTGATCCTTTTGGACAAAAAGTAAAATTCAAATTTGCTTCAAAGTTTGAAATTGATACTGATGATGCTTTAAATCTGATTCATGCAAAAACCAAACATCTTAACTTCCTTCAGCAAGAAGTGAGATACAAGAAAATTGCTAAACAACTTTCTGATAAATTATTGCAATAAAAATTGATAATTTTCAAAAAATTGATAATTTTCAGAAAATTATGATTGATGATGTTTGCTATAATGTTCCTAATGCTTTTTGGCATAGAATAAAACATATTGTTGATTTGCCTTATGTGAAGGATTTTGATGAAAATAACATTCCTACTAAAGCTCGCCCTATTCAGATGAATGTTGAAATTGTTGAGTTTTGCAAAAAAGAAATCAATGATTTACTTCAGAAAAAACTCATAAGGAATAGCAAGTCCCCCTGGTCTTGTGCTGCTTTCTATGTTCAAAAAAATGCTGAGATTGAGAGAGGAACCCCTCGTTTAGTCATCAATTATAAGCCCTTGAACAAAGTCTTAGAATGGATTAGGTATCCCATACCCAATAAGAATGATTTAGTTCATAGACTAAGTAAGGCTGTGATATTTTCTAAGTTTGACATGAAATCTGGATTCTGATAGATCCAGATTTGTGAGAATGATAGGTATAAGACTGCTTTTACCACTCCTTTTGGTCATTATGAGTGGAATGTGATGCCTTTTGGTCTTAAGAATGCTCCTAGTGAATTCCAAAATATTATGAATGATATTTTCAATTCTTTCATCCATTTCACCATTGTTTACATTAATGATGTTCTTGTTTATTCCAGCTCTATTGATGAACACTGGAAACATTTGTATTCATTTCTAGACACCATCAAAAGAAATGGTCTTGTTGTCTCTGCTAAGAAAATCAAATTGTTTCAAACAAAAGTTCGTTTCCTGGCTATGACATCTCTGAAGGACAAATTCGTCTTATAGATAGAGCCATTCAATTTGCTAATAAGTTTCCTGATGTTATTACTGATAAAACTCAACTTCAGAGATTTCTTGGGTCCCTAAATTACGTTGCTGATTTCTACAAGGATATGAGGAAACAATGTAAACCCCTTTTTGATCGATTACAAAGTAATCCCCCTCCTTGGTCTGATGTCCATACTTCCCTTGTTAAACAAATCAAGTCTCATGTTAAGACATTGCTCTGTCTTGGTATTCCTACTGTTGATGCTTTCAAAATTGTTGAAACCGATGCCTCAGACATTGGTTATGGTGGTATTCTGAAACAAAGAGTTTCCCTAGAGTCTTCTGAACAAATTGTTCGTTTCTATTCTGGAATCTGGAATACTGCACAGTTAAACTATAGTACTATTAAAAAGGAGATTTTATCTATAGTACTATGTATTTCAAAATTTCAAAGTGATTTATTAAACCAAAAGTTTTTGCTACGTATTGATTGCAAAAGTGCTAAATATGTTATTGAAAAAGATGTTGAAAATATTGCTTCAAAACATATTTTTGCTAGATGGCAAGCTATTTTAAGTGTTTTTGATTTTGATATTGAATATATTAAAGGATCTCAAAATGTTATCCCTGATTTCCTTACTTGTGAATTTCTGCAGTGTCACCATGGTAAGTAGGCGGTCCAAAGACAAAAGTCCAGCCACTGATAAACTACTTGTTAAAAAAGAACCTGTTTCTTCCCTAGAAATTGTTAAAAGATTCACTTCCTTAGGTACCATCCATAAGCCAAACTATTCCTCTGTTTTAGCCTCCTCTTATGATCCTTATGCTTTGACCAGTGTTTCCCAACCTGTTAAAACTGTTTATCCCAAGGCTTCTAATGCTTCACAGTATGTTAAAAAACAATCTGTTCAAAACCTGTTTTCTATTGAGTCAACTAGAGCTTCCATTACTGATCCCTTTAGGCTTGCTACTAGCTATTTTCCTCCAAAATTTCATTGGATCCTTGAGCACTGTCAGAAGGATGTGCAATACTATTCTGACATTTGCGTCATGAAAATTCCATCACTATTAAAGCCATAAAAGACAAAGCTAACAGTGCTAAGATTATTTATCACAGTGTTTTCTTGAATCATATTATTTTCGAAGAAATGTGGGGTCCTAACCTTGCCTCCACAAGAATGATGCCATCTTCCCCTGTTCCATATTCATATCATGATTATCTCACTGCCTGGTTCAGATTCATGCTTCATCAAAATGAAAATATGTCTCATTCATGGTTTGTTAATTTTGACAAAGAATTCAATTCTGATTTTCCCCTCTGGTTCATATGTTGGTGGACCCAGTTTGGCTCAATTGTTGAAATATTCCCAGAACCATTAATGAATTCTTTTACATATTTCAAAAGTGTGTTCAAAGTTGATTCCTATGGTGCTAAATTCCCTCCTTTGCTCCATTTCATTAAGAAATACAAAGTTCCTTAGATCCTAAAATGGCAATATGATAAGGAAGATGATGTTCTCACTCACCACTGGTATGTTAAGTGGTGGGATAAGTTTCCTCACACACAATCAATTATTAACAATGTTACTAGAGAATTCCAATCCCCAAGTGCTTCTCCAGCATTAAGAATCACTACCCCAGTGCAAAAAGCTGAACTGGCTGATGCTCCTGCATCTTCATTTGCTAAAACTGTTAAACCCTCTGCTATGCCTAGAAAAAAGGGTTCTCCTTTGGATGAGATTCGCAAGGACCCTGATGCTTTATATGCCCTCATCAAGATGATATCAAAGGCAAAAGAGGCTACTGATTCAGAAGATGAACAGTCCTCTGAAGCTTCTATTACAAAAGACCCTTACTACCCTTACAATCAAGAGTGGTTTGGTCATGAAGAAGATGAAACTTAGGATTTAACAGAAGATTGATTCCCCTATTTTTCTAGCCTGCAAAACAGCCAAAATGCTACAATGCTTACCCACTGGTGAAGTTCCCACTATTATTTCTCACTACTACCCCATGATGATGTTTTTGAAAATAGATTCTTCATGATTTCTATCATTTCAAACTCTCTTTTGGCAAGCTTTGGACACTAGTTATTGCTCCTGCAGATTCCTCATGATCTCCTGCTAATTCTTCATGATTTAGTCAAAAAAGTGAAAAAATCACTATTCACTTTTACTATTCACAGATTATTGATTACTGTTCACTGGTACTGTTCATTACGCTTTTTTATGCCTATTTAAGGGGGGTTGTCCCTTATGTTAAACTTAGAACTTGTTCTCAGAACTTTTTCTTTTAGAAGCTTTCTTTAGAGTCTTTCTTGAGAGAGAGTTCCTTGTTTCCACCTTAGGATTTCCTACTACTTTCCCTACAAATCTTGTAACTAGAACTAGTTCCAAGTTTTGTAACTGTTGAACTATTTCAATCATTGCTGTAAGTACTGTGTTCTATTTTCAATAATAACTACTTTCAGCTTTCAGTTTACTCTATAATTTACATTATTTTGATCTATACTGCTTGGCTGGTTCTACCGCCTTATTATTGTTGTTTTGATATATACTGCTTGGCTGGTTTTACTGCCTAACTATTGTTTTAAATATACTTTGATTATATCTGCAATACCGCCTTCTTGGCTGGTTCTATTTTGTTTATTTTCAACATAATATTACTGTGCTTCCGCCTTCAGCGCTATGTCCCTTCCCCCTTTGTGGTATCAGTGCCTTAAATAGACTGCTAATCCTCTCACTTTGTAATAGATACACGGTAGAGAGAGGCTCTCCAGCGGCAGGTGCGGGTACCATTCATGTGCTAGGCCCATATGCTTTGGTAGGTATGCGGTGTCGCCGAAATCGGTGCTCTCCTAGCTTGATGCCATGCCATTAGAAGCATGACCCGGCACCGTGGGGTTTAGGGCGTTTTCCAAGTGTAAGCAACTTGTAGATGGGAGCTTGTTTTTTTGTCTGTGTTTACTTGAAACTTTGATACTCCCTTGTTGTGTTCCCTTTTTACCATCATTGGTGCCACCCTAGTCGTAAAGTGAATTCCCAGAACCGAATAGTAAGGCCTTTGAGCCAGAGAGGGCATGTAGGGCATGAGAGGTATAGGGTTGCTTAGGGTATGTGTTACGAAATGCAACGGTGTTAAGAAAAACTTGATAATTGAGTGTTAAAACTAGGATAGTATGGATAGGATGTGGAGATCCAACTCCTCTGTCAGCTCCAGGACTGGTTGTCCTCCTGATATTGTAAATGAAGAAGATCACATTGTTGAAGATAATAAGTTCCCTGATTTCCAGAACTGGAATATTCCTAAAGTTGATACTAAAACTGTTTACAAAACTAGTTGGATTGAAAAAAGATTTTATTCTACTTACAAAGTTAGAACTGTTAAACAAACATTTTCTATTTCAAGAACTCACGAAAAATGTTGCTTGTTTTCTAAAAGAAACATTGCTGATTTTATTGCTAAAAAATTCAGTTATTTGCATATTGGTATGGTTCAAGTTACTGTTAAATCACTTACTAGAAAAGGTATAAATGCTTCTATCCTCATGTGTTTAAGAGATGCTAGATTTAAGAACTTTAAAGATAGCATTCTTGGTATGATTATTGCTTCTTTGTATGATGGTCCTGTTTATTTTACCTGTTATCCTGATACTACTCTTGCTTTGGATGATTCTAATATTGTTAAATCTTTAATCTTGAATATTGCTTCATCTGGTTATCACATGGATGAAGGCAGTAAGCCTTTTGCTTTGATTTATCGTATTTATTACAGACTTTTAGGTACTCAATTGAATCCTGGTGCAAGGATCAATAGAGAACCTACTGGTAAAACCATGCTAATTCAATGTTCAACTCCTGATGCTAAAGTTCAAGTTTCAAAAATGATTCAATGGCAAGATGTTAAGCTTCCCACTGAATGGTTGTTGGAACAAGAAACCCCTCTTGCAAAACTTACTTTTGATGAGTTAGATCTCACTCATATTCAACAATATCTTGATGGTACTATTAAAATAAGTTTTCAAAACAATCAACCCTTGAGGATCAATGAAGGAAGAAATTCCTTTGCTGGATCTGAAAGTATTTCAAAGAGAGATCAAGATCTCAATGAATTTTTTCAAAAGAGTTTTGAAAAACCCATTGATTTAAAGCTAAAAGGTGTTTCAAGTGATAAATCCCGAGTTAGCATTGTTTTCTATTCTACTAAACCTGAAACTTCTTCTCCATATGGCAGAACTGCTAATGAAGAAGAAAATGACACCAGATTTGTGTCTCCATCTGGTTCTAATTTTCCTCCTATTGAAAACCCTGCTTTCCTAAGTTAATTAAGAGTTTTGAATGTTTTGAATGAAAATTTTGAAATGGATATGGTTTCATTGTATAATGAATTTATTTTTGCTAAAAATAGAGATAAAAGAAAATATTACCAAAGTACATTTGCTCAGTCTGAAAAAAAAACCTTGTTAAAAGGAAATGGAAAGAAAAGATGAATCAATTGAAAAAACATATTTTGTTTTTTGATTTTCTTGAAAACTATGATGTTCCACAAGATGAAGTTTCAAAAAATCATTTGAATGTGATAAAGAAATCAAATTTTGTTAAAGAAGATAAAACCATTGTTAGGTCCAACCATCTGCCTCTTGAGACAGTTTTGATAACTTGTCAAAAGACGGAATTGAAGGCCTCCCCTTTCAAAATTGCTGATGCTGATACTCCTATTCTTAGTATTATTGAACAAAACAATTTTACTAATGAATCCTTGCATATTATTGGTCAACAACTTGACCGTATTGAAGAAAAAATTGTTGAAAAACCCCTATTTCAAAACTTGAGAAACCTTTGATTGATTTACCTAGTCAAGATGGAAAATTGAAGTTTAAAACTTCCCAAGGTAAAACTCTTGACATTGTTGAGAAAATACTTTCTGATTTAAAAGTTAAAACTAAAGTACTTTTACGAGCACTACTTGCACTATTTCACGAAATGAAAAAGAAATTGTTTCTGATGAAAACACAGATTTTGATTCATTATTGTCTATTTTTGCAAAAAAGGTTTTTAATGATGATTTACCAGAAATTAAAAGATTTGTTGGGAACTCCAAGCCCATGTATTTTACAAAAAATTGGTATTCAAAACCTACTCCTCCTGATATGCAGTTTGAAGAAAGATCTTTTCAAACACAATTCTCAGTTTCTGCTGATAAAATTTATGAATGGAATATTGATGGTTTGTTTGAACAAGAAATCATTAATAAAATGGGTCATATGTTTATGGTTGGAATTGCTTATATTAATAACCATAATCTTGATCACCCTAAAATTGTTGACCTCCTTGCTACTGGTTTTTCTAGTACTCTTCGTGGATGGTGGGATTCATATCTCGTAGAAGATTTCAGAGAATCTATTAAACATGCTGTTAAAAAGAATGATGAAGGTTTGCCTATTTTTGATGAAAGTATTGGCAAAGGTATACCTGACGGTGTCAATACCTTGGTCTATACTATTCTCAAACATTTTGTTGGTACTCCGTCTAATATTTCGTCTCGAATTTTTGATTATCTGAATAATTTGAGATATCCTACTATGTCTGATTACAAATGGTACTAAGATGTTTTCATTTCCAGAGTTATGCTTCGGAAAGATTGCTACAAGCCTTATTGGAAAGAAAAGTTTATTGATGGTCTACCTCCTATCTTTGCTCATAAGGTAAAACAAGAGCTAATGGGCAAAAATGATTCCATCGATTATGATAATTTAACTTATGGTGATATTTTAAGCACTATTAAAAAACTTGGTATTAATATGTGTAATGATGAAAAATTGTTAAAATACCAATTAAAGAATAAAATAAAAGCTAAATATGAAATGGGTAATTTTTTTGAACAATATGGTTTGCCTCCTATTGCTCCTTCTAGGCAAAAGAGTAAAAAACATGATAAAACTCACGAAAATTATAGCCATAAAAAATATAAAAAATACAAAACCAACTTTGTTAAACCCACTGATTTTTATGCTAAAAAGAAAAATGTTTCTAAAAAAATATGATAAACAAAGATCAGGTAAAGACAAATGTTTTAACTATGGTAAACCTGGACATTACAGTAAAGACTGTAAACAAAAACCTGGTAAGTTAAAAAATAAGTTTAACATGTTAAATATTGATGATAAAGATCAAGAAGAATTATTCAGAATCCTTGAATCAAACAATTCGTCTGATTCATTGGAAGATGATTTTCCTTCCTCATCTGATTCTTTCTATCAATCTGTTGATGGTTCTTCTGATTCACCTAATGTTAAAATTGGATGTAGAGATTCTTGTTGTAATGTTATTAAATCTGTTAATGTTCTCACCAAAAGTGAAGAAAATGAAAGTTTGTTGATTAAATTGATAAGTCAAATTGAAAACCCTGAATTGCAAAAAGAATATTTGGATAAGCTTAAGAAAAATTTGATAAAAGATGAAACTAGTAAAAAACTAAAATCAACTATAAGTTTTGAAGAAACTTTGGAAAGATTTAATAAATAGAAATCCAAAAAATTAACTGTTAATGATCTTCAATATGAAATCACTGTTGTTAAATAAGAAATAATTGAGTTAAAAAATGAATTTAAAGCGTTAAAAGTTATAACAATAATCTTAAAGAAGAATTATTACTGTTATAAATTGATAAGAATCAATCTGATAATGAACAAGATGAGCACAAAGATGGAGATGAATCCAATTAACAGGCTCTTCTTTCTGATAAAGGTATTGTTGATAATTCTCAACTTAACCTTGTTAATAAAGTGCTTCCTCCAAAATGGTTTACAAAAGTTAAAATTGTTGTTTCTCATGATTATCGTTTCACTGTTATTGCTATGATTGATTTTGGAGCGGATATGAACTGTATCCAAGAGGGATTAATTCCTTCAAAATATTTTGAAAAGTGAACTGAAAGATTGGTTTCTGCTAATGGCACTCAAATGAAGATTAAATATGAATTAAATAATGCTCATGTTTGTCATGGTAATGTCTGTTTCAAGATTCCATCTGTTCTTGTCAAAAACATGATTGATAAAGTGATTCTTGGTCTGCCATTTATAAATGCTTTGTATCCTTTTCTTGTTGAACATGATGGAATTTTCATGACGTAAAATGTTAGAATAGTATTGCACATCCTTCTGACAGTGCTTAGGGATCCAATGAAATTTTGGGGGAAAATAGCTAGTAGCAAGCCTAAAGGGATCAGTAATGGAAGCTCTAGTTGACTCAATAGAAAACAGGTTTTGAATAGATTGTTTTTTAACATATTGTGAAGCATTGGAAGCCTTGGGATAAACAGTTTTAACAGGTTGGGAAACACTGGTCAAAGCATAAGGATCATAAGAGGATCTATTAAACATAAAAACCACCGCAATTACCAGAAATATTAGACGGAGTATAGTATGTTAAAAAACACTTGTCTTGTATATTTATAAATCCGAAGCCTCTGAAGCTCCCACAATTTTCACGTTAGCACAATATTAAAAAAAAATAATAAAGAAAAAAAAACTTTTCTAAAACCCGAAAAAAAACTTAAACGCAAAATCAGAGAAGCCCTAACACGCTCTACATTCTCCTTCCTCCAAATTGCAGACCACGCTTTGCCGTTCCCCCCACACGCAAATTGTAGCTCAACGGCTCCACCTTTTGTCCAAAACGCCGGCCACCATCAGTCCTTCCAAAACCTTCTTCTCTCTAACCACTTCACCCCTTCCTAATGCAGACCTCTGGGTTACATCCCCAATAAAAGTAAAACACTCCCTCTTTCAAAATCTGGGTTTAGTCCTCTCTATCATTTTCTCTAAGGGATTAGCCCAAACTGCCGACTCTTCCAAAGAAGGTAACTCATTTCTCTCTTTACGATTAAATCTGTCAGTACGAATCGCATCGGATATCTATGAAACGTTTTAACTTTTATTTAGTTTTACTAATTCGTTAATGTTTGAATTGCTTTCAGTTTGATTATTGTTGATTTCAATTAATTTGCACCTACGAATTTGTTAAATTAAAATTTTTTTTTAATTTGATTTCTTTCTTTGATTTCGTAGCTGATAAATCATGTTCTTTTTCTTCATCTTTCTCCTCCAACCTAGGTTACTTAACTTTCCTAGAATCAAAATAGTTTCACTTTTCATAGACGCATACCATTTGCTTGATATAAAGCTTCCAAAGTATTTTCACGATTAGACAAACTTAACCAAATTGAGCATCTATTTGGGTGTTCAAGAAAAAAAAAAAAAAAAAACAGTGAAGCAAAAGTAAATGGAAGCACAATCAATTGTGAAGGTTCTTTTTAGATTTCTTTGTGAATTATGAATTTTGCTTTGTTAATATGCCAATTGTGAATTACTTTATGTTATTTCTACTAAGATTTTTCTATGGTATTCTATTTTATTTCACTTTTGTTGTAGCTGCTTGCATTTTTCTTTTTTCTTTTTTTCATGTTTGTAGTTGAACATGATTAAGGAGGGGTTACATATGATTCTTTGTACTGCAAGACGAGGACAGTCAGGCATTTACCTTTTCTTTATTTTGTACTATTTCTTGCATATTTTTTGGTAATATGTTTCTAGAAAGAATTTGAAATTGGAATGTGATTGCATATTTAAGTTTCTTGGTTATCTCAAACTTGGGGGTATTCCTGAGTCTGTTGACTCTGTTTTGTATTTGTAGTTTTAGTTGTGTATCTGTATAATTGAGTTTGTGCACAAACTTAGACAAATCTTTAGGTTTGGAACTCTGCATTGGCTGTCATTCTGTTAGATATATATATATATATATATATATTAATAAAATTTTGGTATTGTTAATTGTCATAGATGTTTTTTTACCTCCAAAACAAAGGCTCATAGCTAAACCCGCTCCCCAAACCACCGATCTCCACTTTTGAGAGACAAAATGCAAACCCCTTCACCTTCCTCCATCGTTCCCCTTCTCCTTCTTCCAAAACAAAGACCCACAGCCAAACCCGCTCCCCAAACCACCATTCTCCACCTTTGTGACATGAAATCAATTTTTTTTAATGATTGGGAAGAGCACCAATCTTTCTGTAACCAAAAGAAAAGGAGAATTAAATCGTGCGGATGGGTCTTTGAGTTTATTTCTACCTAAAATCAAATTATATTTTTATAATCAAAAGTACGGTATTTGAACAGGCACGAAAATTGTTTCAACTACATGCACAAACAATTAAACTAGAAGCACTTGAGAGCGTAAAGGCTGCCTTTGCAAGCAGTGAGATTGAACACAAAGCAGAAACCAAGAAGAAAGTAGTTCCTCGCAAAGCTGTTGGCCAAGCTTGGGAGGACTTGACACTAGTAGATTGGCCAAAAAGTACAAATTATTTCTCCCTTCTCTTATTCACTATGTGTTGGTACTTAATTTATATGATACTAAGGCCAGATTTGCTGATCTATAATGGGTGTAGGCTAATATTCATAATTTTCTAACCGGTTTTTTTTTCACAAATTTTTTTATAAAACTCAATTCCTTCAACTACCAGGTCTTACTTATGTTATCCTTTTATAACATTTGGTCTGATTCTCTTATGATGATATTATGATAGTAACGTGGGAATTTAATTGTAATTTTTTTTTTGTCTTGATGCTAAGCAAAAAAAATATAGTTACTATGTCTGATTTTTATTTTATATAAATTGATAGAGTTTATGTTTGATTGAACTTGGATCAAGTTAAGGTTTTTTCACTAATTTAGTTTGCTGTGTATGTGCTATACTTAATTTTCTTTATTGAATTTAATGTGGAAAAAATGTTTTCTTACATGGTCTTGACATTGATTTGACTTAATTTGTATTCAATTTATTTTCCATTTTTAAATTATTCAATCAAGCTCACAAATTACAATTCAGACCCTGATATTAAATTCACTTTGAAATGAACATGAATTTGCTATGGCTGTCAACTATGAAGACTTATCAGGAAAAAGAAAAAGTTCAACTATTTAGTTAGAATTCTTTTTTATCATTGGTTGTGTAATACTACATTTTCAATATTACATAACTGGCATTGCATATCATCCCTCTTTCTCTTTTGTCTTAATTTAAGTTGTTTGTTTGTTTGTTTGTTTTTTTTTTTTTTTTTTTTTTTTTTTTGTTTTTTTTCAGAGTTTCCATGTCTTCTTCTTCTTCCTTTGGATTGGATTTTTGGTATTGGACTTTATTTTTCCCTTTTTCTTTGTATGTAATTTTTATTGGATTTTAACAGATATGTTTTTAACATGGAGATTGAGACTAAACTAATGAGTAATGACCCCCGCACACTAGGACAAAGTTTATTATTTCAACATGATTTGGTTATTATCGTGCATGCAGATCTGCAAATGCTTGCAATCCTTTAGCAAACTTAATCAAAATATGAGCAAATATTATGTTCATACTAATGATCATATCATGGCTCTAAGCCAACTTCAATTCTTTGTTTTTCAATGATTTTTATACTGTTTTTTTTTTTTTTTTTTTTTTTTTTTTTTTTTTTTTTTGCTCAAAACCTAATTTCCCAACAACAAGATGCGATTAGGCTAACTATATATTACAAATTGCAGATGATATGCTCCCATTTATGCAGATGATTGCTGTGGCTGATATTGATTTTTCCTTAATTGATTTAGAGAGGGCAAAGAAGGTAAGCTCTAAATCCAATTTCTAAAAAAAAAAAAAAAGGGCCATGGTTAATAAATAAAGCCTCAAAATTTATAATTGAGTAGATGATAGATGTCTTTAACTTATAAGACAATTTCCTCCTAAACTTCTCTGAGCTCAAGTTGGATGGTTTGAAGTAACTACCTAGCTGGTAATCCTCTTGGAGTGGGTACTTTCTCTTTTTAGGTAGCTGTGGACCAGTTGCCCAATCAGGCACAATTATACTGCCCCGACACTAGGTGGATGTGATGTTGACAATAGGCCTGTATTCTTGAAGCTAGCATGATATTTTAACAAGTATGTTTGATTGACATTGTGAGTACAAGCACTAGAAATTTGGATCTTTACAAACTAATATTACTACTTCCTAACATGGGTGTCTAGAGCTCCTCAAGCACGTAACTATTTCTCTAGATGTGTTTATGTGAGGGATTTCACAATTTGCTCCAATACCAATGGGCTTGGTCTACGATCGAATGCTATAAAAGGTATGTGCCCCCTCATCCTTCACCAATTGGTGGTTGGATGGATTGGTAAGGCACACGGTCCGACAAGTGGTATCAGAGCCAAGGTCATAGGTTCGAGTCATTGGAGCCGCATTGTAAGGGAGGGATTGTGAGGGATTTCACAATTTGCTCCAATACCAATGGGCTTGGTCTGCGATCGAATGCTATAAAAGATATGTGCCCCCTCATCCTTCACCAATTGGTGGTTGGATGGATTGGTAAGGCACACGGTCCGACAGTTTAGTATCCCCATCTCTCTTACATGTACATAAGCTGTTTGATAAAATTCCTATGTGATTTTTATTTTTATTTTTGTTATTCTAGGAGTCATATTACATGGAGATTAGTAAGGAAGAAGATAAGTAAAGAATGTGATGCTATGTTGCTGATTTAATTAGGTTGAGATGTGTTTATCGGCCTTCTTTTTTCAATGTCATTTTTTGCGATGTAAAAAAATGACTGGCTAGGTTGCTTATGCCTCTAGACAATTAAAGAATTTTGAACAAAAATGACCCAAACTCATGATTTGGAATTGGCTGCTGTGGTTTTTGCTTCAGATCTGATGGTAAAGTATTGAGTGTTAATAATAGGCCCTTGGTTACAAAATTGTTATGATCCGATATGTAGGTATGATATATAACTGGTCCATATATGATTTTGGATGAGGGATGGCATGAATGGTTTATATAAATAGTGTAAAGAACTTCACCCATTTTTCTTATGCTTTTTCAATTGAACCAGGATGGATTTTGTTTCTCCAACTTAAAACAAATGATTGGCTTTTATGAGCTACACCTATTCTTTGAACTTGCTTTCAAGTTTCATGTAAATTTATTCTTTAAGAAAACATCTATTAAAAATTTGTTGTTTTTTACCTTTTGGAATATGCTTTTACATCCTTTATGAGATTTTGTGTTACCAACATTTGCTATAGCTCAGTTTGTTGTATAGTTTATAGTGGTGGAACAACTGAGTGTGTATTTTGGCTTCTACAATGAAAATAGTTGGTTTAAGATCTCTAAAGATGACAAGAATTATCTACAAAGTTGTGAAGTTTGTTTAATTCTTCATCAAGTTAGTGAATTAGGCTGCTTAGATTTTGTGCAAAATGTGACTTTTACTTGAAACCACCAACCGACAAATTTCATTCTTAAAATTTTTTGAAGCACATGAGATTGAATATAGAAGAAGGATGCTTGAGTTATGACCATCAGTGGAATGCTCTTATGGCATTGAGCAATCGTGGTAACTCTTGCAACTACTATTGGCTTGCAAGAAGGAATGGGAGGACATGCATTGTTATAGCAGTGATTATAAAGAGTTTAGTTTGATTAGCATTTTGCTTATTGAAATGCTCCCTTACACATCACTATGTTAGCTTTTGTAGTTACTATTGCTATATAATTTTTTTTTTCTTTATAATGGCCTATTGTAGTAATTGTGGAAATTGTAATAAGATGAATAAAAGTATTCAACAATTTGCTATACAAGATTTGATGATTAGCAAGCATTTGGTTCCAAGAATACTAAAGCTAAGAGTGTGAAGTAGTTGCTGATTTTTTTGGGGCTATTTGCTTTTGTGGCCAAATGTCAACTAGGCAAGAGCCTTTTATGGGATGTTGCACTTCTAAGTACACATCAAAAAAGGTGTATGGCGTAGTAGCAATATGAAATTGAATTAGGTTTGCTGTAAATTAAGGGATTTCATTGAAATCAAGGAAAAAACCTAGAAGTTCAAATTCTTCCTGAATTTTTATTAGGAATTTTCAATTTCTAGGTTTTGTTCCTTTTCTTTTATGAGTTTAAGATTCATATTCTTTTTATTATTTTTTTTTTGGCTTGCTAGCTGGGTTATTAGAGAAGAAGGATTATTAGATAAGAAGAGAAAGGTAGTGGAGCAAACACAAGCCAAGAAGTGAAAAGGTTTTTCAAATCCACAATGATTACAAGGTTGCCCACGACTCATTCCCCAACAGGTTTTTGCCCCCCAAAAAATTGTTGGTTATTTTTCACATTTTGCTATGAGAACTGCTTGCTTTTATGATTATAGGTATATGATGTTTTACACACACACTTGGTCCCAAACACATTATATCATTAAAAAAAGTTTAAAATATTATAAAACTATAGATTTACAACTGAAAATGATGTTATATCTCTTTTCTTCTTTTTATTTTTTTATTTTTTAATTTCAGTATAATGTTAATTTATGGAGTACACTACACAATGATTGCTCTCTATCAATAGACCTAAACACACTTTTCAATGAAATATAATAGAATAAAAGAAAGATTAAATCTATTTTTCAATATCTTTCCCGTGGATTGCACGGGTTAACGACTAGTATTATATATAAAATTGAAACTTCTGCTAGCTCCACAATTTTCCATGCTGTTAGGACATATGTGATTCACTTGTTAGGAACGTGTGTCAGTATTTTATGTAATTGGCTTATCCTTTGACAAAACGCACTTTACTTGTATTTGGGTAGATTTAGGATGTGTTTAAATACTTCAAGAAACCATGTTTCAAGATCAAGTGTTGAAGCCTTCAAGTCTGTCCAAGAAAACAAGCTGAAAGTGCGGAGTTACTAAAGCTCGATAGCTAGCATGTGTTGAGGTTTAAGAAGCTGTTTCAGCCCCGTGGCTCGACAGCTAGCTTGACAGATGCTCGACAGCTTCTATCTATCGAGGTTTACAAAAACAAGATTTCTATTTTGTTTTTCTTGGAATTCGTGAATGTGTCTTTGGGCCTTCTTTTCTCCTAACCCTAGACATATAAAAAGATTGTTTTAAAGGCCGTCAAAGTGTTCACAAGTTGCACAAGCATTTAGCAAACTCTGTTCAAGCAAATTGTGACCAGAGACGAAGTTCTTGCCCTAGTTCATCTCTTTCTCTTGAAGAAGTTGCTGTGTATGTGCATTGTAGGGTTTTGTGACCAAGCATCTTCTTGATCTTCATCGTGTGGATGAACTGAAGAACGTTGCAGCCTACAACCTTCTTAGTTGGTGATTGAAGTCGCGTATTGGGATCCACGCAATTGGTTAGTCACGTACTTGGGACCCGTGCATCAAAAGGGGAAACTGTCACTACAGAACAAGTCCAATTGGGTATTGGGGTAAGGGTTCAATTGTAGGTTGGTAAGGTACTTAGGATTCCTTTACTTGTAATCGCTTGTTGTGATAATAGTGGAGTTTCGGGAGTGGTGACCTGAAAATCACCCGGTGGGGTTTTTGCCATTAGGTTTTCCCCATTCGTAAACAAATCACCTTGTTATTTATTTTCCACTGCATAATTAGTTTATTGGTGATTTGTTTGTGCTACCACGCGTTTGCATGTTAATTAACTTAATTAATTCACTTGGCTAAATTAATTGGTTAATTTATCACAAGGGGTCAATTCGTTTTTGGCCTATCAAGTGGTATCAGAGCAGGCACACTTTGATTAGGTTTTATTCTTTGTTGTGTTGATCCTTTGACCCCTATTTGTCATGGATAGAGGACAGTCTTTAATAATACCTCCTTTATTTGATGGCACTAACTATGCATACTGGAAAGTACGCATGAGAGCTTTCTTGCAATCTTTAGATGAGAAAGTGTGGCAAGTTATTGAGATAGGCTGGACCAAGCCAAAGGAAGCGCCGGCTGACTGGGATGATGCCAAGATCAAGGCGGCAAACTTCAACAGCAGAGCGTTGAATGCCTTATTCAGTGCAGTCACCAATGAGGAGTTTAAGAAGATATCATCAACTGAAACTGCCAAGGAGGCTTGGACCATTCTCCAGACAACCTATGAGGGAACCAAGGCTGTCAAAGATTCAAAGCTACAGAGGCTCACTACAAGCTTTGAAGAGATTAAGATGAAGGAGGATGAGTCGTTTGATGAGTTCTATGTGAAGCTCAAGGACATAGTAAACTTTGCGTTCAATCTTGGGGAAACAATTCTTGAACCCAAGATTATGAGAAAAGTGCTCAGATCTCTACCTGAGAGATTCCATGCCAAGATCATCGCAATTGATGAATCAAAGGATATTGACAAGATTCCTTTGACAGATCCGGTTGGTAATCTGCAGACCTACGGGCTAGGGTTATCAAGGATTGGCAAGACGGGTAAAGGCAAGAGCATGGCACTGAAGGCCAAGAGCAGTGAGACAGACGAGTTTTCAGATGATGAAGATTCTAAGATGAAGTCCTACATCAACAGGCAGTTCAAGAAGTTTATGAAGAATGCCAATGGAAAGGGCTTTGACAAGGACCGTAGGCAATCCAATTCTTCTCAGTTTAAGAGCCAAGATAAAGGGAAGAAGGATGCAAGGGATGGCGGTCAATACACTGTTCTCGAAGGACCTAAGTGCTTTGGGTGTCAAGGCTTTAGTCACATGAAACACGAGTGTCCTACATATCTCAAGAGCATTGGGAAGAGCAAGGCGCTTGTTGCTACCTTGAGCGACACCGAGCTTGAGGATGATTCCGACAATGAGGACGACGGAATCTTGAATGCCTTCACTGCCACTGTTAATCCTATTGATGGGATTGTTGAAGATGTGGTTGAAGAAGAGGAATTGGTGGAATCCAAGTTTGAGAAGATGGATGATCAAGATGACATCCATATAACCTTTGAGAAACTGTACAAGCTTTCTGAGAAGCATGAGAAACTGTATAGGCTAACCACCAAGAAGCTCAGTGATTTGGAACTTGATCGTGAAGAGCTATCCACGAAGTTTGATGAGGCTAATCAGACTATTGCAGCACTGAGATACGAGAACAATTTCTTGGCTGAGAAGACCAAGAAGCTTGAAGCGGAGCTGTTTCAAGTCAGAGCTCAATTGGGGAGGACTTCAAGTGTAAAGATTGATGAGATGCTCAGTCCTCAGAAATTTGCTTCTGATCGAACAGGTTTAGGGTATGGTTTCTCTTCCTCTAATACTGCTTCTACTAGTACTACTGTTTTTGTTCCTCCTAGCAATAATGTTGAAATTGAGAATAATAATGTTAAAACTGATTTAGCTAGTGAGAACTTAGACAAAGGTAAATCTATCTTAGGAGCACCCCCTAAGCAAGATAAGAAGGAAGCTAAGAACCCTAGGACTAAGAAGTCTAACTCTCAGTGGTCATACTCGACCAAATTGCTATAAGTGGCTTGACACTCAACAGAGCAACGACATGATAGCATCTGGAAGCCAGAATCAGCTTCAATCCTCTCTTGCTCCCCTTGGAGATCTTCTCAAAGCCCTCATATTCCTTTCGAACTTGAACAGTTTTAATTCTTCCCCCTCATCGCCGGTTCAAGGGTTTAATCAAAGGAAATGTTCTTCCAGGGTGTGGAAGGAAAAAGGCTCCAAGTGATTCTATCACTTTTCTTTTTCTCTCTTCTTGTTTTTTTGTGTGTGCATTACTTATGTGTTTTGCTTTCAAGTTTTGAGTCAGTCTAGTTTTTATGCTTTGCTTTGTTTAACATGTTTTTGTTTCGTTATTTTTCAGTTTTTTTGTTTGTTTGTTTGTTTTGTTTTTCATATAAACATAAAATAAAAAATAAAAAATAAAAATTGAAAAATCAGAAAAATAAAAAAAACAGTGTGTGTTTTGTGTACCTTGTGTACCTTGGATGGCCATTAAAACAAAGTTTTCTAAACTTTGTATCTCTTGTAGCTTAGATGAGCATCTCTATGCACAACTAAGCAAGTGAGCTTTGTGGCTCTTGTTTGTGATGAGTAAGATTAAGTTATCTCTTGTACTTAACACTCGTATCACTCTTTTTGACGGGAAGGACTAAAAAATCCTAAGAGAAAGGCATAAATAACCATCTCACCACTGTTGCCCGCCAATCATAATATGACACATGTATGCTTCGGCATAGCAAAAGTGTAGTGTCAATGACATTTGTGTGCTTCGACATAGCAAAATTGCAATGTCAAATACTTACTATCATTGGGTATTTCTTTCCTATCTCTTATATGCCCATGCATGATTTACTTAAAAGAAAAATATGCAAAGAAAATAAAAGGAAAAAAGATCAAAAATGCTTTAAATATGATTGCAAGCGTGTATTCTAGGAGATGTGGGAGTTATAGGATGTACCTCGAAGGTGATAGTCCCCATCAAGCAGTTATGATTGTGTGTGAGTTAAAGTGATTTTCTTATATCTCAAATCGTCATAACATGTATACACTTATGCAATCTTGCGATGTTTTTCACACACAACACGCAATATTCTTTGCTACTCTTGATACATGTGCAGGTACAATATGATTTGGCCATCACAAGATTTTACATGTGTTAATGTATGCTCACTAAACTGTCTTGACTTATTTTTTTTTTTTTTGAAATATAAAAGTTGGTTAGACTTGTTTAGTGTGTGTGTGTGTTTTTGGGATCCACGTACTTAAAATTACTGTTGAGAGATGATTTTGAGAGGTTTATATGGTGTTTGGATCATTGGTTGTGTTGCATGTTTGATTGCATTCATATCTGTGTTTTTCTCTTCTCGAAAAACTATTTTTAAAAGCTTGCTCGACACCTCCTCGACACTTGGCTATCTATCGAGATTCCAAGCTTTTTCTTTATCGCAATCTCGACACCTCCTTGACACCTGGTGGATCGATCGAGAAAGTTCCTGCCTCCTCGATAGCTTCTCGACAACTAGGTCGATCAATCGAGCTTCTGTTCTTGATATGGTGGTTTGTTCTTCGACACATGCTCGACACCTGCATCTGTTGACGACCTTTTTCTCGACAACTACCTCGACAGATTTCTCAATACCGCTCGACACCTTCATCTGTCGAGATTTATTGATGGCCAATGTATTCTCCTTGTGCGATCCACAGCTCATTTCTGTTGATCTCTCTCTCGATACCTCTGTCTTTTCATCTCCCAAACCTCTCTCACTCATTCCAATCTTCTTCCTCAAGGTTTCATGGAATTTTGTTGTTTGTGGTTGTAGGTTGCTCTGGATTTAAGTTTTTTTTTTTGTTTTTTTTATCTTTGAAGATTTCCACGTTTTCTTCTTCTTCCTTTGTTGTCAAATCTGTGGCAAAGAAGAATAATGAAATTTTTGTTATTAGATTTTCTTTTTCCCTTTTTTCTGTATGCAATTTTATTGGATTTTTGGTTTCTTGGGATTCTTCTATTTGGTTTTAATTCTGGGTTTGTTTTAGTTGATATATAGTGTTTTTCTCATCTTCATTTTACATTGGTTTGGATTTTCTTTTTCCCTTTTTTTGGTTATGCAATTTTTATTGGATTTTTGGTTTCCTGGGATTCTTCTATTTGATTTCAATTCTTCCTGGGATTCTTCTATTTGATTTACAATAACCATAAATATCTTATCAATTTTAATATATTTTATTATGAATTATAACATCACGGTACAATATTATATTCTAAACCATTCTCAATCAATTTAAATTTATTTGATAATTTACAAAGCCAAATGATAAGATATACTTTTATATATTGCTAAAAGTATAATCAAACTTAGCTAATCAGAGTTGTTAGATTGCTGAACAAATTATATTACTTGAAATTCATACAAATTGTCAGATTGCTCGCTGCTCATTTTTTCTTTGTTGCGTGCCATTTTCTGCTCCTTCAATCGTTGATGTTTATCAGTGCCACCACCAAGGTTTGATACTTTCCTCTACCTTTTTATTTTTATTTTGTTCATCTCTGCCAATTCACTGGGGTTTCTCATTTTTGTACTGCTATTTGTCTCTAAGTTATGGACTTCTTTCATTGTAATTTTGGATGGTTCTTGCTTCATTTTGAATGAAATTTCTTGAATTTGCTGCAAACCTTGATGGTATTGCTTAATGAAAAGTTATATGTCTCCATGGCCATTACTTTTGCACATGGAGGGGTAAGTTCATATGACTTCAACCTTTTTTTTTCTTTTTTATCTATGATATTTAGTTATTTATTTATTTATTTTGTTCTGATGAGTTATTGTTCTTTCAGGTTTCTCAGAAATCACTCACAAGGCAACAGAATTCATCCTTTGGCTCTAGGGATTCCATTTCCTACACACTTTTAGATGCCACAGTCAGCATTCTTAAATCCCATTGGCAAAGCAGGATTTAAATCAATAGATAAGCTCTTAGTGGCTTACAAACCTTGAAAGAGGAAGTTTGCATCGTTTGGCGGCAACGCATTGGGAGACGAATGAGAAAAAAAAAAGGTTTGTTTATGGTTTTTCATTGTTTAAAGTTTAGACCCATTAAAACTTATTGCTTGGTGTGTTCATGTATTTTAATTGTATATATGAAAGGAAGGTAATGTCCTTATATAAAGCTAATGATCTATAAAGTCCAAATGTCTTACGTATATCTGAATAAGCAGTCCATAGATTTTCAAATCTGGATGGTTTTATATTTTATTTTTGTGCCGTTGTAGGACTTTGACTTGGTGGTTCAATTTTGCAAAGACATGGAGAGTAGATCACAAAAGGTAGTCTTCTAAAATACTCTATTCTTATGTTTCCATTTTGTAAATTTTTTTATGTTATAATATAATTTTTATTCACTCAATGCAAATACTTATGATCTATTTTTATTAAATATTTTTGTTAATAGATTTAAATCATTCAATTTCTCTGTAGAGATGAAGTGAAATTGTGGGATTTTGAATATTTGCTCAAGGATTTTCTGTTTTTGTTTTGTTTGCCCAACGCTAAACTTTATGACTCAATGAAAGACACTGTTTCACCGTATAGAAATAAAAAGAAACCGAATCATTTAATCACAAAATAGGCAAATGAGTGTAGGTAACTATAAAGAAACAGACAAAAGAGATTGAGAGAGGAATCATAGGAGTGTTAGACCATCATCCATCGGCAAGCCAGTCGCTCACCAAAATTAGACTGCCTAAACTGTTATTGGTAAATTTTTTTTTTTTTTTTTTAAATTGGTAATAAAAATTGAATATGGGTTAGATTTTGTTTGAACTAAGGTCTTTGGGTTAGAATTGATTTTGTTTTGGGTATTTGGGTTGGATTTTATTTTGTTTAGGATTTTTTTTTTTTTGGTAGAAGAGATTGAAACGGTGTCACCTTGCAGTAAACTGTTCATCTTCTACTACATAGAAATCTCCCTCCGAAGATACTTGCAGCCAATCACAGGTTTTTTACAAATACAATTTCTTTGTTTTCAGTCAACTAAAATATTTGAATGGCTAAAATAGATAGGAATAGGTCCAGTGGCTAAGGGTGGAGCAGTATCTGTTGATCAACTCCAGTCTTTGCGAGGGAATTCATGAGAGGTCGGCATTAAAAAGGGATTCAATCAGAGGTTATTCTAAAAGGAATTTTCTATCTGGTTCGGATTGGGTATTAATTCAAGATTTAAGTATTTTTTAATAAATACTGTGTAAATGGCAAGTGTAGCAATTTAAAAATGAATGTTTGATGTGAGATCCAATTTTGATGTATATTTGTGTTGTTAGTTAATTGCTCTCTTATTGCATTTAGTATTAGCATCTTTTTACGATTTCACTTCTACTAGAGGCGATTGCCAAAATTCATTAGTTGCAATCACATACGTTTGTAGTAGCTTATAGCTGTGTGACATATGAGGCTTTATTTTTTAATGATCATCTCTGATTACATAGTACCCAACTTTAGGGTGAGAATTTCTTAAAATTTTTAAATTGTAAGTGTGAAATGTAAATTGCACTTTGAAAGGGGTCATTGTGTGTGTTTAATTTAAGTTTTTTGGTTATGTAATGGACTGTGTGTTGAGATTTAATTTTGTTATTGTTTGCTCTGTCATTGTTAGAGTTTTGATCTCATGCTGGGTTAAAATTATATGAAAAACTTATTGGATTAGTCGGTGTTCTTAAAAAGTTCTAGGATATTAAAAAAAACACTACAATTGGGTTAAACAAAGTAAAGTTGCCCGTAGGTGGAACCGAAGTTACTCTTTTGGCATATGGTTAAATCCTCTTGGGTTGTTAGATTTTTGACTAATTACAATCAGTGATAGGTTTATCATAATGATTGATGTGTAGGTGTAGAGAAAAGTTCTAAACACCCAAAGATGGATAAAGAAGCCAAGATCAACATCACGCAATTTGCTTCCTTTTATTTTGCTGCTTCTATTTGATTTGTAAAAAAGAGTTGGGATTGTCAAATGAGCTTCATCATCATATTTTAGTTTTTGATTTACTCTCCTACCATATTTTTAGACATCTATGCATATATTACATGTTATAAATAAATAAAAACTATAAAGTCAATACTATTATTCAAATGATAATTGTTGGTGATTTCAAATGTATTATAACTACATTTTTCTACTGCATATTCCAAATACTTTATATATTTTTGACAAAGATTGATACAAATGCATCTATTAGTCAAATATTTATACAATTCTTAGATACCAAATGATTATGTGATATCTTGACTCTTGAGACACAACATGCTAATTTGACCATCCTTCAATTCAATTGTGGTTGTACGATAACACTTTGTCCTTTTTTTTTGTTGCAAATTTGTATTAGTGAAATTGTTAGATATCTACATGGAAGTACAATATCCAATTTGTCTATGTATAATTTTATGATTTTTAAATTTAATGTAAAAAAAAAAAAAATTCATTTCCAAGTGATTCTGAATTGCAAAAGATCATAATGATTTGTCTCTGTAATATACCTTAAGAATGTTTATTTTTTTTGGCAACATGTAAAACCCAAAAATCTGGGGCCTTGTATGTCCATGAAGAAGGCTATCAATTTTATTTCCAAGACATCATATATGCTTGCTTCTACGATAGGTATGTTTCATTATAAAGTCATTGAGAAGAATGTTGTTTTATAATTGCCATCATTTGAGACTTTTTTTTAATAACTAAATTGATATCAATGTGTTCCTACTTTCTATTGAATCTTCTTGAGTTAAGATTTTTACTAATTGCAGTAAATTAGGCGTTACAAAACAAAGAAGGAGCTGAACTGTCAAAGAAGGAGATGGAACTGTGGGCCACAACGACTTGGGCAATTTGGAATGCAAGAAACAAAGCATACTTTGAGAAAGTTCAGACACAACCTAAAGTCATTTTGGATGTAGCTCTAGCATTGTTGGTGACATATCAGATGCTTTCAACCACTCAAGCAAACATGATTATGGTGTAGAAGGGTCTTCGTTGTTTTGTTGGTTTAGAGGGAAGCCTTGTATGTTTTTTCTTCATAATTTGTATGGCTAACAAACTAGCCTGGGCTGTGTGCCCAGGTCTTTACCTTTGTCCATGGTTTTTTACTTTTGAAAAAAAGTCATTTTATCTGGTATCTCAAAAAAAAAAAAGAAAAAGAAAAAGGTGTTACAAAACAAACTGGTTGAAATTTATAAATCACCTTAATTACTATAACAGATATATGGTTGATAATTAAATAGACATGAACGCCATTCATTTCTTTATTCATACCAATGTGCTTATTGACTTAAGTAGTTAATGGAATTAAATGAAATTTAGGATTCTCTTTTAACTTTGAGAATTATAGGCTTTGGGATGGTTTAATTATTTTTTAGTGTTAGTAGCCATTTGGATTCAGATTATAACGTTTGCGTCTGCGTTTATTTTATTTTATTTTATTTTTAGAAGCACATTCTGTGGCTGTGGTGCTTTCCAGTGGGTCCTGTGCACTGTTCATGGGACCCACAAACCTCTTTTTTTATCAAAACTTTCATTAAAAATGGGTTCCACGGCACTATTCACACATTTAAATTTATTTTGCTACAATGTTTTCAGTTTTCAGCAAAATAAGCGGTATCCAAACGGACATTTATTCTCTATTTGGATACAACAAAAGTGCTGAAATAGAAATGATGTTTGATCACTATGAAAATGCTGCAACTTTTTTTCAATAATTGCATTGGGAAGAAATTAGTAAAAAAATACACTCAAAATTTTCCCGTGCATCGCACGAGTTAGCGACTAGTATATATATAAAATCGAAGCCTCTGAAACTCTCACAATTTTCCATGTTAGCATAATATTTAAATAAAATTATCATTTAAAAAAAATTTATTTTTGTTTAGTCCAAACTTAACAAGGAGTGAAACTTTATCTTTCTAACAAGTCCAACTTAAACTCAAATTCATCATTTAAAAAAAAAAAAAATTTGTTTAATCCCAACTTAACAATGAGTGAAACTCTATCTCTCTAACAAGCTTAACTTAAATTCAAACTCAAACGTTGATATTATTATTATTATTATTATTATTATTATTATCTCTCTACTTCACTAACATGATATTTTATTATAGGGTGCAAACTTATAGCTATGAATTATGATAGGCCACAAACTGAATGACCCCTTGTGATAGAAATTAATTAATTAATTAGCCAAGTTATTAATTAATCAATTTATCATGCAAACGCATGGTAGCACAAACAAATCACCAATAAACTAAATATGCAGCGGAAAATAAATAACACGGTGATTTGTTTACGAATGGGGAAAACCTAACGGCAAAAACCCCACTGGGTGATTTTCAGGTCACCACTCCCAAAACTCCACTATTATCACAACAAGCGGTTACAAGTAAAGGAATCCAAGTACCTTACCAACCTACAGTTGAACCCTTACCCCAATACCCAATTGGACTTGTTCTGTAGTGACAGTTCCCCTTTCTGATGCACAGCTCCCAAGTATGTGACTAACCAATTTGATGCGTGGATCCTAGTACGTGGCTTACTCCTTTTCACGAATCCAAGTACGTGACTAACTCCACAGCAACCCTTTGATTGTTGTAGTTGATTTGTAGTAGCTTCACATAGAAACACCAATAAGATCTTCAATGTTAGTGCAAGAGACTTTGCTTGGTTACAGAACCCAAAGGCGTACAAGAAACGCAGCAAGAACTCTTTCTTCTGTAGGAGGAGGCTAAGGTTTCAAAAAGAAAACCTTATGAAGCTCTCTCGGGTTAGGTTTTTCTTTTTCCCACCTCCTTTAAATAGGAGCTTAATGGGCTCTCCTATTCCAAATAGGTTTACACAAACCTTGGGCTTTCCTAGTCCTATAAGGATTATACAAACCCATAAACAAATAGCCTTTTAGAATAAAACGTTTCTGGCTATAAGCTGAAAACCCGTAAGCTCGATCGATCGAGGCATCTGTCGAGCTTTAATGAATCTCGACAGATCGAGCTTCTATCGAGGAGGTATCGAGACCTGCAGATTTGCACTTTTCTTGAGCAGTTCTTGAGTAATCTTCATGTCTTCAATTTAACCACTTGTAATGATCATCTTGAACCTACTTAGATTTACCCAAATACAAGTAAAGTGCGTTTTGTCAAAGGATATGCCAATTACATAAAAATATGTCCCTAACAAATTATTCTTTTGAATGTAACCTAATCTTTTTCTTATATTTTTCTATTTTTTAGTCATATATATTTTGTTTTGTTTCAATAATTTCTAAGCCGTGAATCATTTGATTTTTTAATAGTTTTTGGTCTTTTAAAACTTTTAATATCTGAATTTTTAAGATTTTTTTTTTTTTTTAATGTTTCTAATTAATAACCAAATCTGATTCTACATTAACGTGTATGAAATCCGTTTGTAGTTCAATTCAAACCAATATATGATTTTAACTTTAAAAAAAAAAAAAAAATTTACTTGGCTATCTGCAGACTGTAGCTAAGGAATGGGCTATGGAGGCAATGCCAACTTTTTTGTTCTTGAAAGAAAGCAAATTAGTGGACAAGGTTGAGGGTGCAAAGAAGGAGGAGTTGCAGCTGACTATAGAAAAGCAAGCCACTTATGTTGAACGATACATAATATGGAGGAGAAGTTATTTTTTGATAGCTTCTTCATCAAATTGTAACACAAATTGAAGTCATACAAGAGCAAATAATGTAATGATGTAATTTCTTAATCAATTTAAGATTTTATAAAATTATTTTAGTCTACCTCACAAATAGGTAGGTTCCCATGTGTAGCACAGGTTAGTGACTAGTATTATATATATAATAAAAGTTGGGCTTAGACGCCATGGTTGCGCCATGTGGCTTCACTAAATTGCAGATTTTATTAAATTTTTAGATTTTTAAATAACTAAAAAGGAATAGTATATTACCAGGACTCTAATTTATTCTTATCATTAAATGAAATTAGATTAACATTATTTTTTTATTTGTTAGGATATATTTCTTAAATTAAGGGATAATATTTAACATACAAAAATTTAATTTAGATAATATTTATTGATAGTTTTTAGACCCCTTAAAACACAATTGATTTAACCTAGGTAATTAGCCAAGTTGTTACTTAGTCCAATTTAACAAATCTAGGTTATCACAATTACAAAGATCATATCATGCAAAGCAGCGGAAAGATAAATAACACAAGATATGATCACCCAGGAAACCAAATCGGTAAAAACCTCGGGAGGATTTGACCTAGCTATCCTCAAGGTAAACTTGAATCCACTATCTTGAAAGAATCGAAATTCATACAATAAGACTTACAAGCCCCCACGCTCGACTTCTTATTGCTACCAACCAGTAGAACTTACTGACACAACCACATGCAAGCTCTGAATCCACGAACTCCTTCTTTCTTGGATTCACCACCAGATACAAGCACACCCGCTTGTGTTTTCTTTAAGCTTTAATGGTAGCAACCGAGTTGATCATCAAGGTGTAGATAAATCTTCTCCTTGAAAACCCTAAGTTTGTGTAAAGGAAAGCTCCTTTAGATCTCACAAGAGATTTACACAAACCGCAATATGAGCAACACTAAAACGTGGCTAGGGTTTGCCTTTTATACTTAGGAAAAATTAGAAAACCTTAAAACGTTTTAAACAACTAGGGCTGAGTTGGAAATCTGCAGAAAAAAACATTCTGCCCGAGATTCGATCGATCGAGCCTAAGCTTCGATCGATCGAGCTAGACCGAAATGCATTAATCTTTTCTGCATTAGCTCGATTCCAACTTTACATAAATACACAACTTTGAGCAAGACTAAAACACTTCTAAACACATTGTTTTGATCATGTTTTGCCAACAATACACATTAGAGTTCTAAATACATAAATACTTAAGTCTTTAGAACCTAACATTTATTATCTAATTAACATTATTTTTTTATTTGTTAGAATATATTTCTTAAATTAGGGGATAATATTTAACATACAAAAATTTAATTTAGATAATATTTATCATCTTAATTTTCAAAATTTTAATATTATTAAATTAATATTATTTTATTAGAATATCAACCTACAAAGCTTGATTATTAAGGGATAAGCACAATCCAAATTCTTCAAGAGGTGATTAATATAAATCTATTCCAAGAAACAGCATATATTTCCAATAATTTGATAATCTCTATCTATTCCAAAAAATAGTGTATATCTCCATTAATTTGATAATTTCTACGTTAATGACATTTAATATATATATATATATATATATATATATTTATATCAAAATTCCATATAGCTATCAACCACGTTCTCTCTCTCTCTCTCTCTCTCTCTCTCTCTCTTTTTAAATTTTTTAAATTTTTAATTTTTTATATGTTACGTAATGTTGAATCAACTCTTTTTTTTTTTTTTTTCATTCTATTAATATGACCTTTTTTTAATTCCAATTTTTATGGGATAAAAACAAACACATTGATTGGATATCTTTAATTTCAATAAGATTTAAATGAATTATATTTCAAATGGAACTCTACCAATATATACAACCATATATATCCTTTTTGGAGTGAAGCTTATTTCAATATGTGAATGTCTAATTTCCATGACAATGTAGGTATGCATTCTTTCTTCTTTTATTATTATTATTTTCATTTTGTTTATTTTCTTTAGTGTTATTATTGGTTTTTTGTCTTAATGTGATTTTAATTAATGAATTCAAAACATTCGAAAATATTGTCAAGTTTCTAAAGGCTCCTTCTTTGTTTTTGTATTTTGTTTTTATTAAATTGATTAGGTTTTGTGTATTGGTTGCCTTTTGTTTAAACTAATTTTCTTAGCTTTGATCTAATTTATATGCTTAGGGTTAGGGTCTTAGAATTAATGATTAAATATGGTTAGAATTAATAGATTAATTTTAACAATTTTCTTATTTGATTTTTATGTTACATCAAATTATCAAGATGTTCTACACATGTATTCTTGAATTATCAACTTTAATTTTAATTTATAATATTATTAAGATTATATTAATTTTAGATTTATCAATTGTTTAGTACGGTTTTTTTTTAAATAATTATCAATTTAAAATTCAATTTGGAATTATCAATTTAATTTAGTTTTAGGAAGAAATCTTACCCCTTATTTTAGTGAGATAATTATTTACACTTGATAATTTTTTCTTTTATCTTTATTGAATCTATTAAAATATATAATTATTTATACATTTATTTTATAAGCTTTTTCATAAAACCGTGCAATGCACGGGCCTATAACTAGTATATATATATATTAAATCCTAGGTTTGCCCATAGTGTTGATTTTAGAACAAAGCCATGGTTGCAATCTTGATTCATATATACGGCTTTTTCGTTTCCGTTGGAGATATATATTAAATCCTAAAGTTTTGGCTACTACCTATGAGTTTTGATAAATTTAAGGAAACATATTTTTGGGTAGAGATGCCTTGTATAAGTGTTTTTATTTAGTTCAGCAAAGTATAATCCTAGTGAGTTAGTTTGTATAATTCGATAAGCTCTATATTTTGTGGAGGATATTAAGTAATTTCCATGGTTGATTATAGGCCCTATTTAAGAGTGTTTCGAGACTAGTTGGAGGGTGTTTCAGCTGGGCTTTCAGAGAAATTCAAGTGCTGTAAGTAATTATGCCTAATATGCACAAGTTTTGTTTATTAGGTTCTTAGAAGCCAAAAGTTTTTCAAAAGTTATGTTTTTTTTTTTTAAGCTTATGTTTTTTAAAGTTTATCAAAAGCATTTTTACATTGTTGAAAGAGAAACTTCAAATTTTTTAAAAATGTTTTAAAGAGAAACTTTGAATTTAAATAATGTTTTGAGTGTCTGAATCTCATTTCAAAGATATATATATATATATATATATATATATTTTAAACTAAACTGTTTTCAGAAAAGAATTGAGTTCCAAGATAAGTTTTCTAAAAAGGTTTTTATTCTTTAAATTTGTTTAAAACCAAGTGATTTCAAGTCATATTCCTATTTTTCCAAATGGTATTTAAAACGTTTCTTTTAGCAAATTGAGTTTTTAGACTTACTCGAGAATTGTAAAATATTTATATAAACTCAGTTCCTGTTCATTTCTTAAGAGAGTCAAACATCCTTTGATTTATGTTTCAATTCAATATTGTGATATTCGATATGTCTATATTTGGAATAATCGTTAATATTAAGAAAATTATTCTATTTTGTATAAACTTTGCTTTTGTGATATGTGACTCAAAATAAGTGTTTTTAGAATTGATCAGATATATGTGTAAGCCCGCTCATAGGGTTGTATGTGAGAATAAGTGTTAATCCCACACCAGCAGGGGTTAGATGTTGGTATCCGCTCACATGATTGTATGTGAGAATATGTGATATGTGTATATGTGACACTGTGCTTTGGTCAATTATTTGTATGTGTTTCAAGTGATTTTAAGATTTGATTACATGTGTATTAAGTGATTCATTATATGTTTTGGAATCATTATATTTGATATCATTGAATGAGTTTGTGAAAAATCAAAATATTCGTGCTTTGCTTGACTCTATTCTGTTGTGTATTGTGTATAATTGCTTACTAAATGTGTGGCTCACCCCATTAATTACACTTTTTAGATTAAATTTTAGTTTGGAAACAGAGCCTTTGGATCACTTCGTAAGGTGCAAGGTAGAGCGTGGGAGTTTTTAGGCGACATCATTAATACTTGAAGGCTTAAAGGATTTTTAATTATTTTTATTCCGCTTTAGATTTTATAGTACTTGGAGATTATTTCTAAATTGTGGATTTTAGTTATTATAAGAGATTTATTAAGAGCATCGTTTATTTGGAGTTTATTAATTTTGGAAATTATTATGTTTATTGAGTTATGTAAGATTAGCAAGTTAGTCATGCATCTAAATTCATGTTCCATGGATTTGGGTCGTGACATTTTGACTTTTCTTTTCAAGTTGCTTTCCTTTAGTCAACTATAGGTAGCATTAGATTTCCTCCACCTACTTGCTTTTAGCTTTTAGGCCAAGAGCTTCACTTTCTGCTTAGATGAAAGCTAACATGCCATTCCATTCTTTCATTAATTTTGCTTTAGCCAACGCACCTATTCTCTGTAACAATATTGCATGAGTTGCCTAAGCAGTTTTACTTCCTGTAGCCTTTATGTCAAAGACATTCATAGCACTTACTCCCATGCCATTTTCACTTTGTGATATATATCACTATAACTTTGCTTCTTTCTTTAGCTTTTTAGGTTCTTGGCATAGATCACTTCTCCAAGAGCTTCAGAACTCCTTTTTCGCAAAACTCTTGGAATCAAGCTCTTGTAAATCTTTTATTTTTTAAAAATCCCTCAAGCTCATTAGATTTTCCAAAGCTTTGTTGTACCCGTCTTCGATCTTGCACCTATGTGGCCAAAACCCAAGTAGGGCGGTGAGATGGTGCATGGTTACCAAATGAAGGAGAGAAGAGCGATGGCGTTCCACCACAATAATCAAAGAAGAATAAAGATGCTCGTTGTAGGATCTAGATGGGCAAAGCGTTGCTGCCGAAGAAGAGAGAGGTAACCCATCGGCAAGGAGCACGGTTGTTTTGTCTGCAAAGTTTAATGGGGCTTGCGGCAGCTCACCACCCATGGCCGCAGGACCATCTATACCAATTTCGGCTAAGTAATGTTGTTGGCGAAGAGGAAGGAACCTTCATCACTAAAGAGTGAGGTTTTTTTTGTAAGAGATTGATGTCGAATGTGGCGGCAAGATGTTGAATCTATTCTTTGTGCAAGCTTGATAAAGTTGGATGCGGCGCTCACCTTGGTGAGTTAATATTTTTTTTTGCCGATCTCTTGGATGTATTTGGCAACATGTTGAATGAATAGCATCGTTGATTGTGTAGGTTGGCTCTTCCATAGGAGATCACAAAAATACTACGAGGTTCTAACCCATAAGGTTGAGTCATTGTAATTGATGCTGAATTTCATATCGAAGTTGGCTCCTTATTGATTTCGATAGTCCCAAGGCATGGAAATCAGTTTGTAGTGCAATTATGATTGACCTTGAGTTGGTCATTGTGTTGATTAATTTTGTGAGATTGTGTTTGCCAAGATTAGATTTGATGAAGTTGTGTAAAGTTGTGATTTACAAATATGTATTTTGTTGGCTTTTATTCCGTGCCAAATTTGATTGTAAGTTTATTCAATCTTTTGTACCCTATATTTATTGTGGGATTTGATTGTAAGGGTTGTGTGATAGAGAGAGAGAGTGTGTGAAGACTTAAGCAATTGAAGCCAGAAGATTTCTTGCGGGTAGCTCGCGACTAAGCATCCCGCGAAGTGAAGCATGTGCTTTGCACATGACTGGAATGTGAAGAGTCAGTACAAATGGAGACAGCTGTGTTTTACGAGTAGCTTGCGGGTAAGGCCTTCCCACAAGACACCCGCGAAACATTCTGTTCTGCCAGACTGTACTATCTAATACACACTTTCTGTACCCACACTATATATACCCTTATTACCCATAAATGTTAAGGAGTGCTTCTGAGAGAAAACCCTAGCCAAACACCTTGAGAGTTAGGGATTATCATACCCATATATCTCTACACATAAGCTTGTGGATTTCCTCAACTCCTACCTCTCCATTTACATACCATTGAGAGGTTGATAGCCCAAACACTTACCACACCCTTTCAGAGTGTCAAGTGAGGTTTATTGCCACTGGGAAGCATTGGAAGAAGCCAAGGATGGCAGATGCAACATGGAGCTTGTTGCGGGATCCAGAGAGCTAGACAAGACACGGTTCTGAGAAACCTTGTTGGAGTAGGAGCTTGGAGGGCTTAGGTACAACGGGTAGATTAGGATTGGAGGGTCTCTTGCTAACCCATGTATCCCAACTGATTGTCTAGTGGATCGATTACCGCTTGGAGGGCGGTGGAGAGGTTTTTCGCTGAGTTCTTCGGTTTCCTCTTCGATAACACATCGGCGTGTTATCTGTGTTTGCATTCTTCTTCCCTACTTTTTTACATTTCATTTTACTGCTGTGTTTATATGAGTATGTGTTAGAGTAGCTTGTTTGTTTATTTGCTCGCATTTACACTATTCCACACTTAGAATTAAGTTAGTGTAAAATCTATCGAGCCGTAACTTTGATTTGGGGGTCTAAATAGCTCTTGTGTTTTTAACACATTTTCAAGCTTTCAAGTTGTAACCATGAGCAATAAGCAATATTGCTGGCCACGTTGGTACAATAAATTTGAGATGGAATGGGGTGAAGATACCACTTGCTGATATAGTATAGAGATGAGACATAGCCATTACATTGGTTGGTAGCCCCTTGTATCATGTTCTTGTGATGAACGCAACTAAGAGCGAGAGGCACCAAGTGTTAGTCGCTTCTTGATTCAGCAAGTATGAAATGAAAGTGTAGGAATGAAACTTGAATTTCTAGTGTAGAGGCGCATGGCGGTTGAGTAAGCCTTTAGCCCTTGATAATGCCAATGAATGAGCTATTGGGTTGTTTGTATAACTGCTTAATCATTGTGAAATACTAAGTGTTAATACCATTTAGAGTAAGCCATGTGTTGCATAGCTTGAATATTAGCATGAATTGGTGGAGCCGAAGTTGGAGATTCCATGTTGCAGCCATTATTCCTTCTATGTAATTGTCGACAACCTCAATGCTTTGCACAGACAGTAGCTCCGTTTGTTTGAGAACGAAGCCAAAATTTCTCTAGCAAGTTAAAATTTGTTATGGCAAGTCAAAATTCACTGCCAACCCCTTTTCATTCCAAAAAGGATTGGTGAGTACACCGCATTGTTGTCTTGCATAGAATAAGTGTACTTTGGGAGATATGCCATTATTGAGCAGGAACTTTGTAACTCACTTGGTAAGTCACATATCTTCTTCATTTTTTTTTTTATTGCATATAATAGTATATTGTGTGAGTTGTACTATGGTTTCTTGTAGGATGACTTTAGCTTAGACAATTATGATGTCATTGTTGGGATTTTCATTTTTGAGGCCAATCCCATTGCCAATGCATCATTTTCTGAGGTTGAAGTTGCTGCGGACAGCAACATAGAGCTGCAATAGATGGTGCCATGGCTGCCATTAGTAACTTTGAACCCTTTTTGGTTTGTCTCTCGCTTGTTGCTTTGAAGTAATGAAGAGAGTCATTGCAAGCCAATGTCCCGAAGGTGGTGATGTTGGATGGGGACTATGACATCACTTCGACTTTTCCTTCACCTCCTTCATTGTTTTCTTTTTTTATCTGATTGTCTTATATTGAGCTTCAAGCTATGGAAGTTTGAACTGGTTGTAATATGTAACAGGGGCTGTTGCCTTGGAGACACTTTCTCTTGTATTTTGCCTTTGTGGACAGCCCATTTATGCATAGAACAACTCCTATTTAGTTGTATTGGTGCTACTTTGGGCTTGTACTATCATGGTTAGTAGACACTGATGGTGGGCTAAATCAAACTCCATTCATCCATGGTGGTCGACCATGACCAAACCACGTCCAAATCAATTAACAAGAAAGGGAGTCAAATAAAAGGTATCATAGGTAATGAATGGGCTTCGTCTAGAAACTTCATGATCATCCCAAGTAATTTTTTCGTCCATATCACAAGAGGACATGGACGATCAAATGACACTTAGTAAAATTCAGGGGATTTTCTACAAACACCAAGTAATTGGACCACATTCTACTATTCCAAGACGTGGGGAGTATTCCTTGAAATCCACCCCATTTTCTCCACTAACCCCATGCATCTCCCATGATGGTAGTGGATCTAACAAGTAGACCCACTAAAAACTCTCTATAAAAGGGACCTAACCCCGTCAGCCCAAGGTAAGTTTTGCACTATTCATCTATTCACTACTTTTGTGTTCTAGAGAGAAAATTGATTTAACTGTTGGAGGGTCCTTAGCCGGTTCACCCCAGTCACCTTTGATAGTCATTTTCTTCATTCTCAGGTCATCCAACCATCATGAAAGTTCGAAGCATTCAGCCTACTGATTTTCGTGCATCATCAGTTGGCGCCGTCTGTGGGAAAGCTTTCTAAGTGTTAGCCACTTTTCTTTCCAAGACAAAAGGCTGCATGGTTCAAACTAGATCAATGGCCACAAGTCCAGAACACCAGGAGAGTGGAAATGCCTCCAGTCATCCAAATTGTGCACCAGCACCACCACCGGCGTCCGTCCAACAACAGTTGTAATCTATGGCAGTTGCAATGGCAGGCTTGACGCAACAAAACCAGGAGTTAACTAGAGAAGTCAATAGAAGGAAACAACATTGGCAACGTCGTACTGAGGAACCTGGGCAAAACTCAGAGAATGGAAGTGCGGAGAATAGTGCTGAAGGAGGAGTTTAGTCCAAAGGCACTGTCACTTAAAGGGTGCCACACTTGGAGAAAAAGATGGACTAAATGAAGAAGGCCATAGAGGAGATGAAGGACTACATGAGGAGGACGAATCATGTGGATGGTCTTGTCCACAGGACTGACTCTCCCTTCACAATGTCCATCACGAGTCATCCTCTACCCTCCAAGTTCAAAATACCTACCTTGGACTCATATGATGGAACGCAAGATCCTTGTGATCACATTGCACTGTTCAAGATAACAATGCACCTCCAAGGCTTTCCAGATGAGATCATGTGCAAAGCCTTCCCTACCACGCTAAATGGCCAAGCCAGGGTATGGTTTGGTAAACTACCACCAAACACTATAACTTCATTATAGGAGTTAAGTAAGTTGTTCGTCAACAACTTCGTTGGAGGCCAAAGACATAAGCGCTCCTCGTCCAGCCTACTGAACATAGAGCAAGGAAAAAAATGAGAGTCTATGGACTTTCATCAATTGTTTTAACAGGGAAGCCCTATTGGTAGACGAGATAAATGACAAAATCCTTTTGGTGGCCTTCTACAATGGAGTTACTTCGGATTTGTTCATTCACAAGTTGTATGACCAAGAGCCACAAACAATAGCCAAACTGATACATTTGGCTCAAAGTTTTATGAATGCTGAAGATGCAATCATTCACAAGTTGCATGACCAAGAGCCACAGACGATGGCCAAACTGATACATTCAACTCAAAGTTTTATGAATGCTGAAGATGCAATCATCACCAAGAAGAAGAAGAAGAAGGCTGAACGAGTAGAGACTAGATACATGCACCATCCAGAACAAGGCCTTCTTCCAAAGAAAGCAAAGGTGGGAGAAAAAGAGGTCGAGATGGCAGGAAGGTAGGATCGTCTTCAAGACGATATTCAAACTACATGCCCTTGAATGCCCCACTTGACCAAGTGTTGATGCAAATCAAGGATGACCCATCCTTGAAATGGCCAAAAAAGATAAAAGGAGATCCTAGCAAGAGGAATAAAAGCAAGTACTATCGTTTCCACCGAGATCATGAACATGACACATGTTGATATCGTATTTTGTCCGCCCTCGATTTGCGTGACAGACTCCGAAAAATCCAAAAATATTATTTTCTCTCCATGGGGCCGCATGAACATCCATAATGATGTGGAGCAATCCGTTCGGACATCGGAGCATCCGAAGTGCCTTTTTCAGTTAAAATGACCAAAATGCCCTTGGTCAACCCAAGGTTGACCGAAAGTCAAACAAGGTCAAAATCCTCTTAAAATATCACTTTTCATAGTTTTACATCAAACCCGAGCTTCTCGGAGATTTTTGGTAAATTTGACAAAGTTTGACATGGAGTTGACTTCTAGTGGGCCCTAAAAACCCTAATTTGATCCGGCCCTCAGAATGGGTTGAAACCAACACCATTGCGAAGATTATCAAATTCTCAGTCCAACGACTATTCATGGGTCGAGATCGAAGTTAGAATGGCCAAGATATCATGAAAATCAGGTTAACGCATTGATTGATGCACCACTAACTTTCGGGAGCCGTAACTTTTGATTTGACCGTTAGATTTTCAAGTTCCTTACCTTTTTAGAAATAGGAGGTCAAAATATTTCCAGGGTTATCAAGATCAACCCGATTCGAGACCATTTGAAGGTGGCGACCCTTCAAGGGCTGCCGCCTCGTAATCCATGCCGGGGCTATAAAAAGGCCCCAAACACCTCCAGACCAAAAAAAAAGAAAAAAAGAAAAAAAAAAAGACTTTCTGGCTGCCTACTCTCTTCCTGGATGAATTCTGAGCTTTTCTCCTCTCTTCCAAACACAAAAAACACATCAAAACCTCTTGAGTCTTCTCTTCACCAAAAATACAAGGTATTGTTCTTATACCCAATCTTCCATTCCTTGGTTCTACACCTTGGATTTGGGGTTTAGGGGTGTGAATGTAGCTTTTTAGCTACTATCCACACCCCTAACTTTCTAAATTTTTTTCTAGCTTTTATCTTGCTCTTTTTTCCTTAATAACATGATTTATTGCTTTATCTAGCATGATTCTTGCTTTATCTTGCTTTTAGCATGCTTTTTAGCTTATTTCCATATGCTTCCATGTTTGTTCATGTGTTAGTTGTCTCTTCTACATGTTTTATGCTTTAAGCCATGCTTTAGATGCTTAGATCTTTTCTTTCCCATGTGTTGATGTTTGGGTCTACATGCTCACATGCTTGATATCATGTCTTCGGCTATGCCTTGCTTAGATGTACATGTTTGTATGCATGTTCTATGCTCATATGCCTATGTCCATGTCGGTCACATGCTTGTATGCTTGGGTTTGCGTTCTCCCATTCCTTTATGTTTATATCTACATGCTGAGATGTACATTCACATGCCTACATGCATATTTCCATGCTTATATGTGTAGATCGGTGTGTTTACATGCTTAGATCGATGTTCTCTACATGCTTTATGCCATCATCTCTGTGCTTGTGTGCCTCACGCCATGTTTATGTGCTTAGGCCTAGACCTTATTTGTCATGCCATGTGCTATTGTAGCCCTTTCCTTTTATTGCATTTTCTTGTGTTTTGGCCTAATGGTTAGGACCCGATCTAGACTCTATGGTCTCTGTCATCGTCCATACACCAAGGTCCACATCAAAGGGTTTGGATCATCCTATATGCATGTCTATGCTTGTTTGCTTCTATGCTTTATGCTTGTGCTAGCCTTTCTTGTCCTAGGCTTTGCCATGTTTGGCACCCTCCGTGGGCTTGACCTTGTGTGGTTACATCCGACGCCCATGAGGCCTTGTTCGGATGTAACCATTTAAGAGGCATCTCCGGATGCCGGGTTGCTTCGTGTGTACCCTTCCCTTTTCTGCTCCGTGCGATGCTATGCTTACAGTGCTTGTTTGTGCCACCCGTTGGCTTTCTATGCATCTTTACACGCTTGCTCATATGTCCATGCATGAGTCTTGCTTGCTAGTGCATTGTCCGTGCTTCAACATAATCAAGTTATGGACATTCGATCCAAACCTACATTTGTCCTTCGCGGACACCACCTTTTGTTTGCTTTCTTACTTGTTTGCCTTCTCGCTTGTTTGTTTGCTTTCTTGCTTCTTTGCTCACCATGTCTATCATGCTTATCTGCTTTATGCCTCTTTCATATGCCCTTTGCATCTTTTCTTTCCATTGCTTGTTTGCTGGTTTCTTTTCTTTGCCTTTGCATGTACACACATGGAGCAAGGACGCATGGAGTTAGGGCACGATCTCCCAGGCGCAAGCAAAAAGGGGTAAGGATGCAAGCATGTAGATATAAGCTAAGCGGCAATGTTCAGTAGATTTAGGGGTCTAGCCTCTCCCATTTGGTTATGTACTCTTTTAAACCCCCTTCCTTTCCCCCTCGTTTCTCTCTTAGATGGTTTGTATTGGGTATATCATGCCATGTACTATTCGTCCTCATCTCTAGAGTATGGAGACCCCTGTTTACTTTTTTGCACCTATATTTTGGGCCATGCTCTAGGGATGTAGGCATTTACTTTTCTGCTTTATGTACTTGCATTGTGCATGATGTATGTATATATATACCTGCTCGCCCCTTTCGATGTGATTGTCATAGTCCATGTCATATAAGGCAAAGCGATGCCTAATTTCTACCACGAAAGTAAGGTGACATGTTGTCGAATTTTCATCGTGGAAATCTGGTACTTTGCCCGAATGCCTTAGGAAAGCATAGATTGGAACCACACCCATTCAAAAGCCAAACCTCGAAGCCCCCCATGCATGCAAAGCCCTAAAAGTCAATGCCAAAATCATGTTTTTTACTGCCAATCTCTGAAAATTAGGGTTTTACCAAAACAAAGGACTGTCCTTGGATAGGCGTTGTGGGGTGCCTAACACCTTCCCTACACGTAACTAAACTTCCGGACTCAAGAATCAAGATTTTTTGCCATCCACGTTAGATTAGGAAAAAAGCCCATTTTTCTTAGCCTAGGATCGGTAATAAAATCAACTAGAAACAGGTGACCAATCACACCTTAGAAAAACCCAATGATTGGTGGCAGCTTCACTTACCTTTGGTAATCACCTAAAATTTGGCCAAGATTCATGTCACACCTCCAAAGGTAGACCTACCTTCCTCCCCCGAGAGAGAGATCACCCAAAGCTTTGCGTAAACCACACTGATTATCGAGAGGGGCCTCTAATGCCCGCGGGGGAGCGTCGCCACGGCGGGTGGTCGAACGAAGGCCCGATAGCAATTTTCCAGCCATTCGAGGCTCGGGCATTGACAACATAGACAACTGTTACCACTTAAAAAAAAAAAAATTGAAGTTCTTATCAAGCAAGGAAAGTTGAAAAATTTCCTTGGATGAGACCAAAAGGACGAAAGACTACCATTGAAGGCAAAGCAAAAGAACCAGTGTGTCAATCACTTAGGGAAATAAGGGTTATTGTGGGAGGAACATCAATTGGAAGTACGTACAAAGCCAAGAAGACTTACTTATGGGTAGTTTAGAATGTTCAATTCACTGGCTACCCACCAAGGACGTCCGGGGCAGACAAGCCAGCTATCACTTTCACAGATGAAGATGCGAGGAGGTTACATCATTCTCATGACGATACGATCGTTATCACTTTGACGATTGAATTACACAACAAGAAGTGTGTTACTAGATAATGGGAGTTCTAAAGATATCCTCTACTATTCAGTCTTCCAGCAAATGAGGGTTAGCAAGGAATTACTCTGACTAGTGAATGTGCCTTTGATTGGGTTTGGAGGAATGAAGGTTCTACTGCTGGGCACCATTTCCCTACCAATCGTGGTCGGCTCTTATCCACGACCGATCAATAAAGAAGTGAACTTCCTTGTTATGGATTGCTCGTCCTCTTACAATGCCATCATAGGACGACCAACTTTGAATAATTGGAGAGCTACAACGTCTACTTATCATTTGTTCATTAAATTCCCAATGGAATATGGCATAGGAGAAGTACAAGGAGACCAGTGGTGGCTAGAGAATGTTACTTGGCTATGTTAGCGATGGACAAGTAGATGCAGACGATGAACATCAAAGAAAGAAGAACAGTTGCTGAGCCAATTAAAGTATTGGAAGATGTTCCCCTAGAAAAATCCAACCTGGAGAAGTTTACAAGAATCGGAACAAGCATGAGGGAGAAGACGAAGCAGGATTTCATCCAATTCCTCAAGAAGAGTATGGATGTTTTTGCTTGGAGTCATAAAGACATGCCTGGGATTGGCCCAAGTGTGATTACTCATCATCTAAATGTGTCCCCGTCCTACAAGCCCTTCTGTTAGAAGAGAAGAGTGTTCGCCCCAAAACGAGACAATGCTATCAAAGAAGAAGTTTATAAGTTGGTAACGCCAGAGTTCGTCTACAAAGTCTACTACCCTAATTGGGTAGCAAATGTAGTGATGGTCAAAGAGGCTAATGGAAAATGGAGGATGTGCCCTAAGGATAGTTATCCCTTTCCACAAATGTAGTGATGGTCACAAATTTGAACAAAGCATGCCCTAAGGATAGTTATCCCTTTCCACAAAAGGTCATGGATTGTTGAATGTTCAAATTCCTTGATGGACATGTCATAGTAAATGGAGACGTCATCATTCTTCACTGCTTGCTTGAACCTGCTCCAAACCAAGTTCTCATTCCTTAGAAGAGTCATGGGACTGTCTTCAGGAGGAGTGGTAGTAAGAGAAGAGCTAGACAGCCTTGCATCAGTACAAGTGAGGGGAGTGTCAGCCTTAGGAGCTACAGACGATTGAACAGAAGCAGTAGGAGGAACAAAGGGGTTGAGCACGACGACAGGAGCCTTAAACGGCATAGAGGAATTAATTTTTGGTCCCTTATTGCCTTGATGGCTAGGAAGATTCCTAGTGTCAACCGTTTTAGACACGGTCTTCCTCTTTTCTGACGAGGCTTGAGGGGCGACCTTTAGCATCGTCAAAGTGGGTGGACGAGTCTGAATAGGGGCATCCTCCTCCATTTGGACGACTTCGTTGCCACCAACAAGACCTTTCCCTTTGTTCTCTTTCATGGTTGCCATTCCTATTAAAGAAAAGGGGAGAGAGGATCATCAAAGTTTAGATGAATTAAAAGAGAATGAACAAGCAAAAATGAGAGAAAAAAAGATAACTTACGTCGACGAATAGTAAGCTTATGAGCTAGTGCTTCCTTTGTAGGAACATGTCTGAGTCCCTAAGCTACTAGATGGTGGAATGTCACTAGAGAATGGAAGGTTCTATCAGTGAAGGAGCGTGCTTGTTGGACACGGTTCAAGTAAAAGTTGGACAACGAAGGACGAGCTATCGCTGAAAAGAAAGAAATAAGAGTTAGACAAGGATAATGAAACAATTCAGATGAGATAAAATAAGAAATATACCCTTGGAGCATAAATGACCCATTTCACTAGTGTAATGAGGGAATGTATCACTACCTACCTCAACAGGGTTACCAGCCCAACACCTAGAGACAAAGAATAACTCCGTCTTCTAGAGCCTATCAGATGAGGGAAGGAACCTAATTAACCTACAGTTAGAAACCCTAGCTGAGAATTGGTAGAAACCTAGGGATTGGCTTATCTTAGAAGGCTTATAGCAGTACAAGAACTTGTCCACAGTAAAAGGATGGTTCCTATCGAAAGCCTCCCCCCACAGTACTTGCATGGCAATAATGGTTCTCTACCCATTAGGATTAAGTTGGTTTGGCCCTATACCTAAACCTATAAAGGAGCTCCATAGCAAAGGCATTCAAAGATAATCTAAGGTCCCCTAAAATGTAAGCTTTATATATGCCAACCCTAGGAGAGTTTGGGGTACAACACCAATCACCTAGGGCAGCAAGACGAGTGTTAACTTCATCAGGAACTTGGCATAGCATCATAATATGTCCTCTTCTTCATTAGAAAGAGAAGGAATGGACGGTTGAGCACTTGTTGATGGGCCAGCAGACAGTCCAGAGGCTGCCCTTCTTCTCATTTCTTCCTAGAGGACCTTTAGAGGAACTGCAAGAACTCCAGACGAGTATTGTTCTTTCGTAGAGTTAGTCTCATTGCTACGACTATCACTACTGCTACCGTCACTACTATTACTTTCATCGTGATACTCGTTTATATCCCTATTGTCCCTATCACTAGATGAAGACATTACTATCTCAACCATTTTGTAAAAAATTCTAAAGACGGAAACCTACAGAACGAAGAGAAGAGGATACCTAATGCTAGACGAAAAGGACTAAGGATGGGAGATGACTCCTAGATGAGGCAAGAAGGACGAGAAGGTCAGAATAGAAAATATGAAAAAAGTGAGAGGGTAGAAGAGGTATTGGCTTATTTATAGGCAACAAGATGGGACACCGAAGCGACGCAGACCAACCAGAAAGTGCTAGGTGGTAATATTCTCGAAGAACAAAGCGAAACGACGTTCAGGCCATTAGGATCGAACCTTTAGTCCTCTGAAAACATGTCCAAGATCCAGATCCTTTTGTCCTCTGAAAACGTGAGCTAAAGCCCAAGAATCCTTGGTCCTTTGCAAACATGTCCAAGATCTAGAACCTTTTGTCCTCTGAAAATGTGAGCCAAAGCCCAAAAATCCTTGGTCCTTTGCAAACATGTCTGAATACCAGAACCTTTTGTCCTCTAAAAACGTGAGCCAAAGCCTAAAAATCCTTGGTCCTTTGCAAACATGTCCAAGATCCAGAACTTTTGGTCCTTTGAAAACATGAACCAAAGCCTAGAAATCCTTGGTCCTTTGAAAACATGTCCAAGATCCAAAACCTTTGGTCTTCTAAAAACATAAGCCAAAGCTCAAAAATCCTTGGCCCTCTACAAACATGTCCAAGATCTAGAACCTTTAGTCCTCTGAAAATGTGAGCCAAAGCCCAAAAATCCTTGGTCCTCTGAAAACATGTCCAAGATCTAGAACCTTTGGTCCTTTAAAAATGTGAGCCAAAGCCTAAAAATCCTTGGTCCTTTGAAAATTGGGTCAGTAGTGCAGTCTCTCACAACAGATTGATGAACCCTACTTTCAATTGCTTTGTGACCTCTTCTTTGATCTTTAGGAGCCATTCAGTCCTCATATGCCTTAACCTTTGCTTAACGAGCACCATGTGAGCATGGATATCAATATCGTGTTGAGCTATCTTAGGATCGATACCAAGTATATCTTCATAGGACTATGAAAAAACTTCTTGAAATTTTGTGAGAAGCTCTTTGAGATCTTTTCTTTCTTTCTTCTTTAGGGTTGAACCAATTTTAATTAAGTGCAGATTCTCATCATTGCCCAAATTAATAATTTCAAAAGTTGGTTCCATAGGTTCAATTTTCTTTTCCAATTGTTTATTAATTTAATTTTCAAATTCATTAGAATCATTTAAGTGCATAATTTCAATATTATGGGACACATCAAAATATGCCAAATTAGAATTCATCTTATTGAAAATGTTGAAAAGTTCATTCGACCTTGCATTACAAAAATTCTTTTCCTCATTCTTAGAAAACCCAACCCAAGTCCAATTATCGAGGTGCCCCACAGTAGGCATGATGAAGGTAGAGGGATCACTTGGCTCTTCATTGGTGATAGCGAACACGTCCCCTTCCATCTTCAGCATAGTCTTCATTGTTTCAGTATCCATGTAGTCCGCCTAATCAACTTCCTCTTGAACTTCCTTGATTACCACAGTAGGTTTCTCCTTGAAAGTAAGCTTCTCATTGAAGAACCTCTCCCAACTCGGATACACTTTTCCATCCTTACCTATCCAAAGTTCGGGAAAGCCACTATAAATACCTTATTTTGTCAGCCCTCAATTTGCGCGCCGGACCTAAAAAATCTCAAAAATGTTAATGCTTCTCCAAGGGGCCGTGGAAACATCTAAATTGACGTGGTGTAACCCGTTTGGGCATCGAAGCACTCAAAGTGCCATTTAAGTCAAATTGACTAAAATGCCCTTGGTCAACCCTAGGTTGATCAAAAGTCAAATTTGGTCAAAATCATCCCAAAATGACATTTTTCATGTTTCTACATAAAACTCGAGCTACTCAGTGATTTTTGTCAACTTTGACCAAGTTTGACCCGAGGTTGACCCTCAGGGGCACCAAAAGCTCTAATTTTGATTCTACCATCAGAACGGGTTGGGACCAGTGTCATTGTGAAGATTATCAAATTTCCTTTCCAATGACTATTCATGAGTCGAAATCGAAGTTAAACTGGTTGAGATATCTAGAAAACCGTGAAAAGCGCATCAGCATGCTTCCTGAGGCCATGACTTTTGATCCAACCGTTAGATTTTCAATTTATTTAGTGTTATGGAAACTAGTCATCCAAAGATTTCCAAGGACACTAAAATCAGCTCAATCCGAGTCAGAAAAGGCCTACAAATATCCGTCTAAAGTTGAATTAGGAAAAGGCCAGAATTATTGACATCAACAAGGTGGCCAGCAGCCCGCGGCCCTACAAAGTGCATCGGCAGCTGAAGGGTCACTTTTTCACTACAAATGACCCTTGACCCCTCATTTTGCAAAAAAAGATGAATGTTGGGCAGTTTTTGGGCAAATTATCTCTCTCTAATTTCTCTCCCAAACACATCCGAACACCTTTAAACACCTTAAATTCTCATCTTTTCTCTACAATCTTCAAGGTAGTGTTCTTGCACCCAATCTTCCTCCCCTTGGTTCCATACTTTGGATTTGAGGTTTAGGGGTGTGGATGTAGCTTTTTAGCTACAATCCACACCCCTTTCTCTTTATTGTTTTGCCTAGCTTTGTTTTGCTTAATAAAATGCTTTTATTGCTTTTCCTAGCATGTTCATGCTTCCTAACATGTCTTTATAGCTTTCCTAGCATTTCCTAGAATGTTTCCTTGCTTATGCCATGATTTAACACTTTGATGTTGTTAGCCTAGCCTTCTTGGGCTAGGATATGTCTAAATTTAATGTATGTGCTTAGATCCACATGTTTTTAGACTCCTTGCCATGTTTATGCTTAGATCCACATGCCTATTGTATTCTTTGCCATGTTTTTGCTTAGATCTACATGTTACTACTTGGATCTATGTCATTATGCTTAGATCTATGTGTTTATGTGCTCCATGCCATGCTTGTATGCTCAGATCTATGTTGGTTGCTATGCCATGTGCTACTTTAGCCCTTTTTGTCCCTTGATATCTCTCTTTCTTTCTTTTTGGCCATTTTGGTGGAGTGTAGATCTAAATCTTGTGGTCTAGGCCTACATCTGCATACCTAGGCCTATATGAAAGGGTTTGGATCATTTCCTTTGCATGTCTATGTTTGCTTGCTTGTTTCTATGCTTTATCTCCATGTTAGCTTCTCTAGATCTAGGCTTTGCTATGCTTGGTGCCTTCGTGGGCTTGTGCTTGTGTGGTTACATCCGTCCCTCCTAGGGTTTGTTTGGATGTAACTACTTATGAGATACAACTACGTGGTGTTGGTGTGCTTGATATACACCTTTCTCTGCTCTGTACAATGTTTATATGCTTTCCTTGCTTGCTTTGTGCCACCCGTTTGGTTTTCTTTACTTCTTTGCATCTTTGCATGCTTGCCTACATGTTCATGTATGAGTCTGTGTGTTGTCCATATTCCTATCCAATGGAACTATGGAAACTCGATCAAAACATGTTTCTTTGCCTTTTTGTGTACTTCACATGTTTGTTTGCCCCCATTTGGAATCTTTTCCTTATTTTTCTTTAGCATGCTTTTCCTTCCGTTTGTTTCTTTGCTTGTCTGCTGGCTTGTTTCTTTTGTATTTGCATGTACATGCATAGAGCGAGGACGTTTGGAGCAAGGGTGCAATCTCCTAGGCACAAGCAAAAAGGGTAAGGGTGCAAGTAAGAGGTTGCAAGCCCACAAAGGGCAATGTTCAATAGATTAGGGAACCTAGCCCTTCTAAAGTGGTTTTCTCTTTCCCTCTCTCTAAGCCTCTTTTCTAGAGCATGTATTAGGGTCCCCATCTATGTACCCCCTTTACTTTTTCCTGCTTCTTGCTTGGGCCGCGTTCCTTGGGTATAGCAATGTCAGTTTTACATTTCCTATACCTTACTGGGCCATACCCTTGGAACGTTGGCATGAAAAGAGATGAATGAAGAGAAAGACTTACTTTGTGTTTATCATCATCACACGCTACCTTTGACTCTACTTTCACTGGACCCAGTCAAGATTCAATTCCTAAGTTTGATTTATTTTCCCGTTCTATGTGATAGCGTTATGCATGATGTATGTATATCTATATCTGCTTGTACATGGGTGATTGTGCACTTTGTGTGATGGACTCTTTTGACCATGTGCGTACCCCTCTCTAGTCATGAGAGCTTTTGACCTTGTAGTGTAGGTATGCGCTCAAGGCGATTGCTGTAGGTGTGTATTCATGCTATATTGTGTGCACGATTATAGCGGTGTGATTGTCTTGATTTATGTCACCAAGTGACATCGGTTTCCCCATGTATGCAACATGCATCAACATGCTTAACACTTTGGAGGGCTACAACTCATCAGGTGCGAGCATGTCGATATGCGCCGTATACACAGATGCGCCATAGCGCACCAAATGCCAAACTCTACCGGATTTTCACCGTGAAAATGGGGCATCCCCATTGCCATATTCTCACATTGAAAGCTTGGTGAGAATAGTGTTTTGTGTGCTATGATGCATCTAAGGCGAAGCGCTACCAAATTTCCACCACGAAAATAAGACGAAATGTTGCGAGCTTTTCGCCGTGGAAATTTGGCAACGACTTTAAACACACTTGGACAGCATCGATCGAGACCACACCCATTCCAAAATCAAACCTTAAAGCCCAATACGTTTAAAGCCCCGAAAGCTAATGCCAATAGCTTGTTTTCAATTGCCAATGTCCTTAAATTATGATTTTACCAAAACAAAGGACTGTCTACAGACAAATGTTGTAGGGTGCCTAACACCTTCCCCACACGTAACCAGACTTTCAAACTCAAGAATCAAGTGTTTTTCTTTACCCATCTGTATTAGATTAGGAAAAATGACCTTTTTCTTAGCCTAGGATTGGTAATAAAATCAAATAGATTCAAGTGACCAATCACACCTTAGAAAAACCCAATGATTGGTAGCGACTTCACTTACACTTGGTAATTTCCTTAAAATCGACTCATATTCTAATCACACACTCTAGGTATGACACACCTCAATAACAACTCTCGCACCGAGAGAAAGGCGGTGAGCGTCACCGCGATGGGTGGTTGACAGCAGCCACAAGGCATCGACAGCCACAAAAGGGAAAGTCTCCTCCTTCCTTCATGAAGTTTCCATTAAGGGTACCAAGGTTCTTTTTGATTCCATTACATCCTTCAAAGAATCCTAAACCCTTTTTGGTCAGTTGTGTCTTGAAATCGGGGAATTCAGCCAACCTTTTTCCTTCTTTTCCAAGACCTATACCAAGCATACACTCCATGTTCTTCATCATTGCAATCACCTCATGGCTACAATATAGGAGCAAATCTGTCGCATACCTTTCATCCTTCAATCCATAGTCAGCCAGGTTCACAAACTCAAAGCCAATCATTTAAAGCTCACTTGCTCCCTCTTCAAGTCCACAAACGGGAGCTAGGATTTCACCATCACCAATTACCATAGCAATACCTCCCTTACATGGTATTTTCATCTTTTGGTGTAGAGAAGAGGGAATAACCCCAATGGGATGGAACCATGCCCTTCCCAAGAGAAGGTTGTAGTTTGGGGTAATGTCCATCACGTGCAATTCCACAATTGTCTCCAATGGACCAATCTTGCAAGGAGCTTTGAAAGTTCCCATAACCTTCCTTGAAGTATTGTCATATGCCCTAATGGTCAAATGAGAGGGGATGATCGTCTCCATATCCAGGCCAATGGTGAGAGCGGTCCTAAAAGGGCATACATTTAATGCAAACCCATTATCAATAAGTACCATTGGAACCTTAGCACCTATGCACTCAATGGTGATTTGTAATGGCCTAGTGTGAGTGGCTCCTTCAGGAGGAAGTTTTTCATCGGAAAAGGCAAGGAAAGGATGAGACGAGGCTTCAACTCCCATGAGAGATAGCACTTCTTGCGGTGTAGTTTCTATGGGCCCTTCCTTTCCACTTAAGACATCCAAGAGAGTACTACGATGCTTGTGAGAAGCTATTAGCAAGCCCCATACAGATACATGAGCTTGAGTCTTTTTTAATTGAGTCAAAATTCTATCTTCTTCCTTTTTCTCTTCTTTCCCTTTAGGCTCTATAGGCTTGGATCCTTTTCCTATGTCCCTACCAGGATAATCCTTCTCCAAAAAAGATGGCTTGTAGTGCCTCCCACTCCTAGTGATATTTGTCACATTGTCCTCCACGACTCTTTTCCTTAATTCGGTCATTCCTATGGGGAGTATCCCCCACACAGCCTCTGCATTCTTCAAGATCTCATCCTCGTCGTCCCATATCTCTTAAACTTCTACTGCATTAACCTCTATGGTTTCTATCAACTTTGAACAATCCCACTCAATCTCATTTATTGCACCCAATTCTAATATGGAGGAGGAGTTCGATGATAATTAGGTAAGGAGTTCTTCCTAATGTTAGGCTTGGTGATGATGTTAGGATTTGGGAGGGTTCCATTGTCTATGAGGTCTTGTATTTTGTGTTTGAGGCGGAAACAATTGTCGGTTTTATGGCTAGAGTTTTGGTGGAAGTGGCAATATTCATTGAGGTTCCAAGTAGGAGGTATAGGATTGGGCATAGGTGTGGGATCTAGAGGTTTGATGAATCCTTTGGAGGCTAGATTTTCGTATGCTTGGGCGATGGTCATTCCTAGGTTGGAAAATTCTCGGCGGGCTCTCTTTGTGAAGCTTAGGTAGGCTAAGGTTTGCTAGGGTATAATGGCACTTACATATACGGGATTGGGTGCTTCAAAATTAGTTACTTCTACCCCATATGTCTTCTTGATTGGAGGTTTGCACTCACCTTTCTCCAATTGCCCATTATTGATAGCATCTTCAATCCTAGTTCGACAATCACATAATTCCCCAAAAGAACTAATAGGTGATGACAAGAGCCTACTATTATAAGCCGGAATAAAATTCTTGATTATCATGTTAATTTGGTCTTTCTCATTTGGCCTATTAACCATCCTTGATGCCTTTCCCCTCCACTTTGTCATATATTCGGAGAATGTCTCCCCCACTCCTTGCTTAGTGGTCTCCAAGTCCCTTAGAGTCACATCGATTATGGTGTTGAAGATGAACTGCTCCAAAAACAACTCCACTAGCTCATTCCACACCTTGGTCTTACTTGGATCTAAGCTATAGTACCACCTTAATGCACCTCTCGTGAGTGAGAGGGGAAATGCATGCAAAGTTTGTTTCTCATCCAATCCCTTCATCTCAGTAATGCTTAGATACCTCCTAACATTTTGTTTTAGGTCTCCAGTTCTATCAAACTTTTCCACATTAGAAATCTTGAATTTTGGAGGCAATGCAATAGGAGTCGTTGAACTTATGTCTCCTTTGTTATAGAGGCAATCATCCATCCCTTGGGCCTTGCGAAAGGCTAGTTACATCTTCTCCATCTTTTCTTTCATGGCCACGGTATCCGTGGTAAGCTTCTCAAATTGCTTGTTTCTTTCATAATCGGCCTTATCTTTCTCATCCCAACCTTCCCCTTCTTCATCATCATGAATCTCCACATGTGCAGTCTTTTTGAGCTTGGCTTCTTCTAGTTTGGTGAGGTGACTCCCCATCTTCTTGAGAACATCACTTTGTTATTCCATTTCCTTGAATATCCTTTATGCAGTCTTATCATCAATTGGAGTGGCCATTGTTACTTGAGATGATTCCCCTTCTTGAAATACTTCTTTTTGATATGTATCCTCAATCTTGACCAAGCGTCTTCCATGCTTTTCTCATACCCAAATTGAAGTGGCGACGTGTTTACTTGGTCTTTACGGTGCAATGGTGCCTGAAAAGTAGTCACATTTCTATTAAGTTCATGTCCCAATTAAAAGGCTACTTTTTACTTTTAAATGTTCTTAGAAAGTCTTTAAGTTCATTTTAATGAAGGTCCAATTACAAAATCACTCCCTCTCCCCTCATGAATCTTTCCCCTTGTTTCATTGGGCTTTAGTCCATTTACAATAATTCTCTCATCTTTACTCTCGCGGGCTTTCATTAGAATGTACTTAGAGATTTTCAACCCTTTTTCATTTCATTATCATCAATTTTTTTTTTTTTTTTTTGAAGTAGCCTTCTAGCTAGAACATATTGTAGCCTTCCCTTCAAAGTCCATGAATTTCTCATTATTTTGGGCCTAGGCATACAATAAAGAGGCCCAAGATTAGAGAAATTCATGTTAATTCATTGGATGCTAAATCCATAGCATACTTGTAACCTTAAGCCCAAGGTTCTCTTTTTCAAAAGGCCTTTTGATTTGGGCTTACGATAGCAATTATGCTATGGTCTAATGAACCTTTCAAGTTAAGATATACCTATGGACTTTGGGATAAGCCTCTTATATGTGAGAACTTTTTTATTTTTTTTATTTTTTATAATCCCAAATATCTTAAGGTATGCCATAACTCTTGGGTCATCCTTCAATTTTACATCTTTTATCTTTATTTGTCCTTTAGAATTAGGTGAGCACAAGATATATGGTTAAACAACTAGGAGATATAAAGGGTAACCTCCTTTTGGTGGGATTTAGGACCTCTCTAAGTGTGGGTGGGCCCCTTAAAGTTAAAGGAACAAATTAGTAGGTCACTTACAACTAGGTGGGTCATGATTCCAACTGAGGGCCTAAGTGGACCTTTGTGGATTGGCGGCAAATCCTTAACATACTCAAAGCCCATCATAGGTAATGGCACGTATTGTGAGTTGGTAGGATGAACTTTGAAAGATTTTGGCCCGTATGGAGTGTACTCATCTTCCCACTTATCACCAACCAAGGTAAAGGGATAAAAGAACCAAGTGAAGTATGTGCAAACAAGTATTGAATAGCCTGTATTAAGATTAAAAAATAGAACACATTGGAATCAAACTCTCTATCCCCAGTGGAGTTGCCACTGTGGACGCAACCTTTGGTCGGTGTCGCTTTTTCGTTTTTGGGGAGTGCGCCTCAGCCGAGTAGACCGGGGCAAAGAAAAGGAGTCGCCACCTAGTTTTATGGTCTAGGAACCATGTATATAGCACCCTACGTTGAAGGATTGATCTTACTACTAGAGTATGGGTTCGGAGTTTAGGTACGATTTTGGGAAGGTGTTAGGCACCCAAAATTGCACGACCCATTGGTCGGCTTCAACTCATTGTGTCTTACATCTTAATCTCATTAAAGCCATGTTCAATATTGCATCTTAATTAATTAGAGAAAATCCCAACCAAACAGGTGAACGTGGCATATATGAATTGGGAACAAGATCATAATGAAATCAAACACATATTAACAAAAACCATGCAATGAACAACACAACTTATCAATTAAGAGAAAAGAAAAAAAAAATACAAGAACAAAATTAAATACCTACTTGCATGAATATTACCTTCAATGGAAGAATATTTTAGAAATCAAAGAAATTTTCACTTCTTTGAGATCTAAAATATTTCACTTACAAAAAAGTTCTTAAAGCCAAAACTTCCAGTGCGTCTTTAACATAAGGGGAGCAAAGAAGTCCGAAAAGAGAAGCCTTGAATTCTGATCTTTTTCCTCTATTTATAAAGGTTAGGATGCTTAAAAAATAAGCTGAATTAGATTAGATACGAATTGGAACGCGTCCTTATCTCTAAAAATTCTAAAAAGATAGGTTTTATCTTAATCAAAAGGATCCCGGCCGAGCCATGAATTTGGCCAATCGGCACTTGCCATGTGCTGATTGGCACTCTAAGCGTGCCGATTGGCCCTCTTGGGTGCCAAGCCCCCTTTTCAATTTTGGTTCAATTTTGACTCTCTTTTTTGAAGATTTTTTAGCTAGGAATTGCACCTAGACGCGTCTTTAATTCATATTCTAAAAATTAATCCCTTTTTCTTGATAATCAGGTCTTTAAAGTAATAATTATATGATAGATAAATATTCTAAAAAACTTAATTATCCACAATTTCTTTATTATCTGATTAATCATTTTATTCCCATGCAAGTAGGCTTATTTTTTGACAAAAACCAACAACCAACAACCAATCACAGAATTATTTAATTAATTTTAATGGTTTAACCAATCAAAATTAAATTAAATTAATCACGCGTGATTGGTTCCACCCAAACAAAATGCATGTAGACCGTGAAAACTTGATCATGTGATATCTTTCAATCCGACGGTCCAATTTAGGAATAGGGCATACCATTGTGACCATTTGAATCTCAAGATCATTTTTATGATATACAATGAATGAATTGATGCATGTAATGTAACTATGATTTTTTCAGGTATATGAATGGTCATCCTAGCCATCTTCCAAGATTAAATTGTGGGCGCAAAATCGAGTGTCTACAAAATGCCCCTCATTAACAGAGCTTGCAAAGCGAATGTCAATGTAAAAACAAAGACACTAATTTTAGCAGCCATGATTTAATCGAGATTGACTTTTCAAAGATTACCTAGCCCTAGAACCTAAAACCTTGGGACACAGAACTAGTGTTTTATTATTCTGAAAAATGAGAACTATGAATACTTAATCTACTTGATAATTTGATGGACCTAAATTAGATCCTGAATGTTAACGAGGCAATTGAGAACTATGTTCGCTTGATCTGGAAACTTGAGGTGACTGAGAAGCTTCTCTATCTTAGTCTGAATTTGGGGTGATTGAGAGGTTTCTCTATCTCAATCTCAATCTGAAGTGACTGAGAAGCTTCTCTATCTCGGTTTGAATTTGGGGCGATTGAGAGGCTTCTATATCTCAATTTAGATTTGAGGTGACCGAGAGGCTTCTCTATCTCAATCTAAATCTGGGATAATTGAGAGGCTTCTCTATCTCAATCTGTGTCTAAGGTGACCAAAAGGCTTCTCTATCTCGGTATGAATCTGGGATGATTGAGAGGCTTCTCTATCTCAATTTGTGTCTAAGGTGACCAAGAGGCTTCTCTATTTTAGTCTGAATCTGGGCTTTGCTTGCAAAAGACCAAGGTTTGGGATTAGATTTTAAATGATTAGTGCTTTATTGTTCCATCATTTTGAGATGTGCAAATTTTCTTCTTTTTCCTCCTATTTTAGACTTGAACTTCTTTTTCAAAAGGGAAAACCATTGATTTTTTTTTTTTTGGTAAGTTGACTCAGCAACTCATGTGACTCTTAAAGAGGGGGGGCTGAATTTTTGGCCCCCTTCCTTTATGTTTGCCTCCATTTTTTTTTTTTTCACTTCTTCTTCTTCATTCTCTCTTTTTCCACCATTGTCACTATTAACAAGCTTCTTCCTTTTGCGTTTTCTTCATTTCCACACCATTTCTTGCTTAGAAAACCAATTCTCTAGGCTTCCAAATTTGATTTCTTCCATCTCTCAAAATATCTTTTCAAATCCTTGAGTTCATCATTTTTGCAAAACCCTTTTTTTTTAAACCCATCTTCAAACCTCCATTTTGCATCTTCATGGAATCTCCTCATGGGCCATCTTTTCTTACTTTCAATGGGAAGAAATATCATCCATCCCTAGAATGGAATGAGGAAGGGGGGCTCCTCCAAGACCCTAAAACCCATGCTCCACACTCATCCAAAAAGGATTTCAAGGTGAGCTCATTTTTTTTTGTTTCTTTGTTGGTAAATTTGTTGATTTCAAGTTTTGTCGAGAACTTTATGGTGAGGCATTGTCATTTTGTTGTTGTTTGTTTTTGTGGGAATTTTGAACATTGTATGATTTGGTTGGATACATGGTGTGGTCATGTTGTTTTCTTTGTTTTAGGGCATTTTTGAATTGTTGAATTGTTTGGTATTGTGAAATTTGGACAATGTTGATGATTCATGAAGCTTTACATTGTATGTAGCTTGTGGTATTGTTGGATGAATCTTGACTTGGTTTTTATGGGTATTGAAATCATGAAAATTTGATGTGTAGGCATGGTTGAGTAAACTCATTTTTTGATGAGTGTGGAAATTTTGTTGGAATGTGTAGGCCTTATTTCATAAGCATGGAAATTTGTATGGGTATGGAAATTTTTTGCGAGTAAAGAATTTTTTGGTGTTGGTATGAATTTTTTTTTTTGTTAGGCATGAAAATTTTTTGTTGGGCATATGCTTGAGTCATTGTTGAATGAACTTATGGAGATGAAGGATTTAGGGGTTGATGGGGATATTTTTGGGATGTCATTGAATTTGAATTTATGGAATGGCCTTTGGGGTTTGGCTAATTTTTTTTTAGGAATTATTTTTGTAAGGTTGAATTTAATCAACCATTTTATTGGCTTTATTCCGTGCCAAATTTGCTTGTATTTCAGCATTTAGTAACCCTGTATTTAGGTGGGCTTGTTGTAAGGGTAGTGAGTGAGATAGAGTGAAGTTTGCTCAAGAGTGTGCAAGAAAACAGAGACTCGCGGCTTGGCCTCGCGGGTGACTCACAGCTGCAAGCCGCCAGACGCAGCACACGTGCCAAGCATGCCGGAAGGTGAACAGTCATGGCAGCTAGAGCACTACAGGACAAAACAGGACAACTGGCCATACGGTTATCTCGCAACTGGATCTTGCGACTCAGTCAAGTCGCGAGGTCAAGCCGCGAGCGACCCCTGTTTTGTAAAACTTGACGTTTCACATTCCTCTCTCACTCCAGTATAAATACCCCTTTTACCCACAAATGTAACAGAGCTTCCACAGAGAATTTTAAGAGAGAAACCCTAAAGAAAAACAAGATTGATTCACCAACAATCTATACATTAGAGTCTCTTCAAATTCCTCAACTCTCTTCCTCTCCATTGTCAAATCCTTGAGAGACATTTTACCAAACCTTGTTCTCACCATATTCATCACTGTGAGTGGGCTGTTTGGATTTCTGGGAAGTAGTTAGGAAGGACCCAATCTACATTGGTTGATGCTATGGTCTAGTAGCGGAATCCGAGAAGCTAGAAAAGAAAAAGGTTCGGCGCAACCTCGTTGGAGCAAGAAGCTTGGAGGGCTTAGGTGCACTGGGTAGATTAGGCTTGGAGGGTCTTTTGCTGTCCATGTATCCCAACTATATTTTCTAGTGGATTGATTACCGCTTGGAGGGCGGCGGAGAGGTTTTACGCCGAGGGCTTCGGTTTCCTCTTCGATAACACATCGCGTGTTGTCTTTGTGTTTGCATCTTCCTTCCCTTTTATCTTTACCTTATTTTCTGCTATGGATGTCTTTTATAATTGGCTTAGATTGATTTCCAATTCTGTTTATAGCTTATGTTAATTTTCCGCACACTAGTTGTTTGACATAATGCTTGAATTGGTTAAGTTGTAATTTGGGGGTCTAAACGTTCAAGGGTGTTTATACACATATTTGAACTTTCATTTGGTATCAGAGCGGGTACACTTTTATTGGTTTCAATACCATTGTGTGATCCTTGACTCCCTATTGAGATGGATCGGTCTCAATCCCTAAATGCACCTCCATATTTTGATGGTAGTAATTATGCTTTTTAGAAAGTTCGCATGAGAGTTTTTCTGTGTTCTATTGATGAATCTGTTTGGGATGCTGTTTAGATTGGTTGGACCAGACCTGAGGCAGCCAAATCCACATGGGATAAGGCAGCACTTGCTGCATCTAATGCTAATAGTAAAGCACTCAATGCTATTTTCTGTGGTGTGTCTCCAGATGAATTTCACAGGATCTCTCACATTACCATTGCTAAAGAAGCATGGGAGATATTGGAGACCATGTACTAAGGCACGAAGAAGGTAAAAGACACCAAGTTGCAAATGCTGACCACTCGGTTTAAGGAGCTAAAAATGAGTGAGGATGAGTCCTTTGACTCTTTCTATGGGAAACTAAATGAGGTGGTTATCAGCAAGTTCAATTTGGGAGAGAAAACAGAGGACTCTAAAATTGTGAGGAAGATCCTTCGATCTTTGCCGGAAAGTTTTCGTCCTAAAGTGACAGCGATTGAAGAGAGCAAGGACCTTGATGACATCAAAGTCCAGGAGCTGGTTGGTTCTCTTCAGACTTATGAGATGTCGCTGCCCAATCAACGGAAAAGTAAATCTCTTGCTCTTAAGACCATTAATGAGAAGGTGGAAGATCAAGACTCATCGAGAGAAGATGTGGTTGACAAAGATGTTACTTACCTTGTGAAAAACTTTAGAAAGTTCTTGAAATTCAAAAATAATGGCAAGTTTGGGGATAAAAGAAAATTCCAAAGTTCAGGAAGGGAGAAAAGGGAATTCAATAAGAAAGATGGAAAAGAATCCCAATCTACACAAGGTGTCACTTGTTTCGAATGTAACGGGCATGGACACTTTAAGAAGGAATGTCCGAATTATTTGAAATCGAAAGGCAAAGTGTATTCCACAACATTGAGTGACTCGGATTCATCCGACTCAGAATCTGAAGAAAGCTGTGATGGAGAGGGGAACTACTCAGCTTTTATGACTATTGCTCATGTTGAGTCTTCAGACGAGTTGAATCTGCTTGTACAAGACCTTGGAGAACATAGTGATGAAGAATCACTGGGAATTGTTGAAGAATCAGATGCTGAAGAAGATGAAAGCACAGCCAATCTTCAAGAGAATTATAACTCACTCCTGAAGAAGTCGGGTGAGTACACAAGGGTGGCCAAGGCTGCTGTGAGAAAAATGAAGAAGGCAGAGGAGGACTATAAAAGTCTCTTAATCTAATATAGGGAGGCCAAATGTGAGATAGAAACACTGAATGGTGAGCTGCCCGAAGCTTACACAAAAGTGAGATTTCTTGAGCAAGAGGTTGTGCAAGCAAATGCTAAAATAGAGAGGGTCACCACCAAAAAGCTAGATGATGTTATTTCATCTCAAAAGAGCTTTTCAGACAAATCCGGGTTGGGATATACCGGAGGAAGTAGCTCATTTGGAAATGTCACTAAAGAAGTGAAGTTTGTAAAGGCTAAAGATCCAGTTGAAGTTGACCTTACTGTTGAGAAACTCAAGATGGAGGAGAAGAAGAATGTAGAGAACCAACAGTTGCTGAATCCTCGCAATCAGTATGTGGGCAGGTCTGAATCTCGTGCCAAGTCTCGTCCATGACCACAAAGAGGTCCTAGATCAACTTATGTGTGTCATCATTGCGGACTTCAAGGGCATACTCGACCATATTGCCAAAAGCTGAGAGCAAAGAATAGTGCAACTCCTCAAAGGTCACGAGGACTTAGAAATGATAAAAGAAATTGGGCAGGTGAACAATCTGGAGATCAAAATGGTGATCCCGGAATGATGAACGTGATGAAGATGATTGGTGCTTTCACCGACTGCTTGGAAAGCTTCTCACGAAGGTTTGAAAGCCCTAACTCCCGTACCCAATCCTCTAAGGAAATCACCCCAAACGCAAGTGATGTGTGGGTGAAAAAGGGTACTCATGCATAAGCATTACAACATGTCCATGCATTAATACTTCCTATGCTTTGCGACGATGTTTGTTTGTTTGCTTGTTGTTTTTGCCGATGGTTGTTTGCTTGTCTACTTGTGCATACTTTTTATTTTTTTGTTTTTGATCAATCTTTTGTCTAGTGTCAAAAATCCAAAAATCACATAAAAATTAGAAAATCAAAAAGTTTGATTGACATTGTTGAGTTTTTGTCTCAAAACCTGTTTTGCCTTGTACCTTTGTGCTAATGGCTTTGTGCATTTTCAAGCATTGCTTGTTCCTTTGCACTCATATCACTGTGGGAGAAATCTTGAAATCTATGTGATTGTTGTAAATAGATTTTCAAACTTGTCATGAATGATTAGTGAATGGTTATGATGATCTTGAGACATGCATAGACTTGTGTCTATATATCTTCCCACTCTTTATTTTTGTTTTTGCTAAAAAGAGCTCACCAAATGTAAATCTCCAAATGAAAAGAGATATAGAGCTGCAAAAGCTTGTCGCACATTCTAGTATTCGACTAGGAAAAAGGGTAAGCGACTTATATTAAAGTGAATGTTTATTCAAAAAGCCAAAGGCCATTTCATTGAAGTGAAATATAAAATATCACTCTCACAATGAGAGGTGATTGTCTCAAAAGATCAAAAAGATCAAATGTTATGATTGAAAGTGGAGTAAAATGTAAAACTCCAAGATATGTTATCTAGTCTTTGTGGGAGGTCATATATACATATTTCTATTATTGAGATAGATCACATGATCTAGTGCTAATTGTGTATGCCTTGGTTGAATTGATCATTGAAGCTTCACATTAGTCTAAGGACTATTTCATTGTTGATATCCACACACAACACACAAGTTTATGTTCAATAAATGTCATATTCATTTGTGTGATTGTACTTGATGAAATGTGTTTTCACATGCTCAATCTTTGTTAATTCAAGCACAAAAAGATTTTTGAGTGTTTTAGGTGTTTTTGGAAAGTATTTTGTTAAAAATCTGAAAATTTTCAAAAATCCATTTTTGCCCTGTTTTGGCGACTCAGTCGCAGGTAAGTCAAGTCGCGAGTCTCAGTTGCGCCTTCGCGGGTCATATTTGGCGACTTGTTCGCGAGTGGAAGGTCCAGTCGTGAGGGTTACTCAGAGATTTTGGCAGCTCAGCTCGCGACTCTCTCGCGGGTAGACCTTCTAGTCGCGAAAAACACTTAGAAATTTTTTTCAATCTTTTGTCTTTGAGTGTTTTGGCGGCTTGAACTGGCGACTTTGTGGCGACTCACTTCAGTCGCGAAAAACGTGTGTTTGGCAAAAATAGGGGCAGTTTTTAAATCTTTTTCAGTTTTTCCCTCGAACTTCTGTGACTGTTCATCTTCTTTCTCAACTGTCTCCTTCCCAAACACTTCGTGCTCCCATTTCCAAACTCCACTGTTGAGTATTTTCTGCTCAAAATCTTCAAGAAACAGGTATGGGTTTTGATTCTTGAACTACTTTCTACTTGATTTTGGGTTTTTTCTCCCTTGATTATTCGCATTTATTTATGTTTTTGAGATGGGTTTGTGTTTCGGCTATTGCTCTTTGTTCATGCTTAGTTTGTGGATGCTGTTGCTTGAGTTTGAAATTATTTTTGCTGTTGTTTTTGGTCAACATCATGTGCTTAGCTAAATTTTTTTTGGTCACTCAATTTATCTTAACTTGTGCTGATGAGTTGATTCAAAATGTTCCTTTTACAGATGTGAAGTTTACTGTGCTGAATGTGCATGTTCTATTGTGTGAATCTATTGGGAGCATCTGTGAGTTTTACTATGCTGAGTATGAGTCATGTCATTTTCATTCCATTGTATGTCTCATTGACATATATTTGTCTTTAGGATGTTTTCTATCTCTGCTGTTTTTATTCTCCCATGCATTCTCCCTGTTGTTCTTGTGTTTCCTCTTTTAGGCTTGTTCATCCATGTGGCTGATCTAAGTAGCATAATGTTTAAGTGTTCTAGCTCATCTGTGTGGCTGCAATTTCTTTGTTAATTACATGGTACTGACTAGTTCTACACATGTATTGTTCTATGCTGTTGTGGCCTTTTTTGATTGCTCACAGATGGCACCCTCACCTCCAAAGAAGAAAACTCCTGCAAAGAAGGCTGACAAATGATTGAAAATGGATTCTAATCTGTTTAGGTCGGTTCAACACTTTGAGAGATACAAGGATTTTTTCTTGAAAGCAGGAATTATTCAAGAAAGATTTGTAGATTTGGAGGATTTAAGAAACTCCTTTATCCCCAGCTGTTTTGAAAGGAGAGGATGGGAAAAGCTTCTGAGTGATCTCCCTGTAGTTTGTGAACCCCTGATTAGGGAGTTTTATTCAAATGCTGTGATAAGGGAGGATGATTTAAGCTGCTGGGTTAGAGGTAAAGAATTCACTTTGGATGCACATACCATTGATGATGTGTTAGGACTTGAAGGATTAGACGATCAGGAGTTTGTCAATTACAAAGATAGGATTGTATCCATTGAAACTGTTCAACAAAGGATAGGTGGACAGAGAGAAGGGAAATGTCTGAATACCACAGTTTTTCCAGTGGACATGAGGTGTCTAACAATAATCATGATGTTTAACCTATATCCCATAAAGAAGTTGACTACAATCAACTGTGCAAGAGCAATCTTTCTGATGGACCTCAAAGAAAAGACATTCATTGACATCAGTTCCCACATATATGACACTATTGTGGATGAGACTAGAACAACTTCTAGGCCAAAACTAATCTTTCCTAGTTTTCTAATGAGGATCTTTAGAAAGAAGGGTGTTCCAATCCCTCAAGACATCAGTCCCATGTCCACAACCTCTGCAATTAACAAGCTTACCTGCAAAAGGATAAGTGTTCAGATTCCAGGTGAAGAAGATGAAGGTGATGACGGAGAGGGTGTCCCAATGGAGACTGAGGCAGAGGCAGCAGGGCATGCGTCAACCTCAACACCCAGGAGGAGTGGCAAAAGAACTAGAGCATCAACTTCTTCAGATACACCTCTAGATGCTTTTCAAATCATTCTGGATCTACTTGATGGGATCAGAGGAGTCCAGACTGAGCACTCTGACAGGATGAGAGCCATGCAGGACCAGATTGATATTTTGTCTGCCAAACTTGACAGCTTCACCACCCAGCATGGACAGTGACCCTTTGGCCATTCTGGTAAAAAAGGGGGAGATATGTTCTTTCTGTTGATTGATGAGAAGCAGAAAAGTAGCTCTTAAGGGGGAGTAATGTGTTGAGGGGGAGTTGTCAAAATCAGAGACATGGTTTATATATGCTTATGTTTTGGGTATTTAATGTTTATATGGGTTTGATACACTGTGGTTTTGGTGTATTCTTGTTTCTAACTCATAACTTACAATCTTGGTTTAATCTTTTATATATATTGTTGATGTTTTTCAGGATATATTGTGTTTGTACTCATGTGCTTATGTAAGCTTTTAGGGTTAATGTTTTTATGCATATTTTGTAGGCTTTATGGTTTGTACCTTGCTTAATGCAGCCTTTTATGCTATGTTGAAATCAGTACTTCTATCTAAATGTCTTGCATTTTGATTTATGTACTGTCACTCTTGTGCCCTTGTAGGATTGTTCCTAGATGCATATACGTTATGTATTATGCATTAGTTGAGTGTTGAGCATACAAGTATCTTGCCTTGTTCTTGTTATGTTGTATGTTCAAGTGTTCATTCCAAGTGTGAATGAGCACTGTGATCACTACCTTGTGGTGATTACTTGGTTGATCAAGCCTTGATTTGAATCTTCACTTCATCTTTGCTTGATCACCTTAAGCTTGTTTCATATGCATTTCATGTTATTCTGCATACAATGATCCTAGTGTATTGTTGTGTTTCAGGAGTTTCATGTTCTTACGATTCAAGTGCTTCATAGCTTCTAGAGTTTGGTGTGAGTGAGTTTTGTTCAACTGTTCCCAACTCACATGTTAAGTTTAGAGTCTGTTTTAGGGTTTTGTCACGGAATAGCCAAAAGGGGAGATTGTAAGGTTGAATTTAATCAACCATTTTATTGGCTTTATTCCGTGCCAAATTTGCTTGTATTTCAGCATTTAGTAACCTTGTATTTAGGTGGGCTTGTTGTAAGGGTAGTGAGTGAGATAGAGTGAAGTTTGCTCAAGAGTGTGCAAGAAAACAGAGACTCGCGGCTTGGCCTCGCGGGTGACTCGCGGCTGCAAGCTGCCAGACGCAGCACACGTGCCAAGCATGCCGGAAGGTGAACAGTCATGCCAGCTGGAGCACTACAGGACAAAACAGGACAACTGGCCATACGGTTATCTCACGACTGGATCTCGCAACTCAGTCAAGTCGCGAGGTCAAGCTGCGAGTGACCCCTGTTTTGTAAAACCTGACGTTTCACATTCCTCTCTCACTCCAGTATAAATACCCCTTTTACCCACAAATGTAAGAGAGCTTCCAGAGAGAATTTTAAGAGAGAAACCCTAAAGAAAAACAATACTGATTCACCAACAATCTATATATTAGAGTCTCTTCAAATTCCTCAACTCTCTTTCTCTCCATTGTCAAATCCTTGAAAGGCATTTTACCAAACCTTGTTGTCACCATATTCATCACTGTGAGTGGGCTGTTTGGATTTCTGGGAAGCAGTTAGGAAGGAACCAATCTACATTGGTTGATGCTATGGTCTAGTAGCGGAATCCGGGAAGTTAGAAAAGAAAAAGGTTCGGCGTAACCTCGTTGGAGCAAGAAGCTTGGAGGGCTTAGGTGCACTAGGTAGATTAGGCTTGGAGGGTCTTTTGCTGTCCATGTATCCCAACTATATTTTCTAGTGGATTAATTACCGCTTGGAGGGCGGCGGAGAGGTTTTACGCCGAGGGCTTCGGTTTCCTCTTCGATAACACATCGCGTGTTGTCTTTGTGTTTGCATCTTCCTTCCCTTTTATCTTTGCCTTATTTTCTGCTGTGGATGTCTTTTATAATTGGCTTAGATTGATTTCCAATTCTGTTTATAGCTTATGTTAATTTTACGCACACTAGTTGTTTGACATAATGCTTGAATTGGTTAAGTTGTAATTTGGGGGTCTAAACGTTCAAGGGTGTTTATACACATATTTGAACTTTCAATTTTATTGGTTGGGATTTTGGAATGAATATTTTGGGACATGGCATTTTGTGAACATCTCAACGATTGGCTAAACTTTGTTTTGTAGAACCTCAAGAGTCGAGGTAGGCTCCAGATGTTGAAGGGTAGGTGGGAGGCATTGTCCCCAAACATTAAGAATGTCATTAATGAAGCTGGATTTTGGACCTTTTTTTTAGCTCTGTTGGATCATGATACCAATGACTATAAAGACCTCCAATTGCTTCTTGCCTTGTTGGAGCGATTTTGGGACACTACTTGCACTTTTCATTTTCCAGGTATCGGTGAGGTAATGTTGACACCTTATGACTTCTCAGCCATTACTAGCTTAAAATTGGGTGGTGAAAGAATAAAAGTTAATGATTCCATCACATTAGTGAAAATTAGAGGTCTTCTGGGTGTGATGCCTTCAAAAGTCAGGAGTAATAATGTACCCTTGATGTGGTTGTACTCCAATATTGACCATTGTGAACTATAGCAACCGGCACTCGTATGTTCATGCTTCTCTTCATTGGAACTCTCTTATGTCCAAACTTGGGGAGCACTGTAATTTTATGTTATTTGTGGAGTCTGAGGTGATAGGCCAAGAATCAGGTGATTTTATGTTACTTGCACTTTTCATTTTCCAGGTATTGGTGAGGTAATGTTGACACCCTATGACTTCTCAGCCATTACTGGCTTAAAATTGGGTGGTGAAAGAATAAAAGTTAATGACTCCATCACATTAGTGGAAATTAGATGTCTTCTGGGTGTGATGCCTCCAAAAGTCAGGAGTAAGAATGTACCCTTGATGTGGTTGTACTCCAATATTGACCATTGTGAAACTATAGAAACTGGCACTTGTATGTTCATGCTTATCTTTGTTGGAACTCTCTTATGTCCAAACTTGGGGAGCACTGTGATTTTATGTTATTTTTGGAGTCTGAGGTGATAGGCCAAGAATATATTGACCCCTTGTGATAAATTAATTGATTAATTAGCCAACTTTATTAATTAATCAAATTAACATGCAATGTACGTGGCAGCACAAAAATCACCAATTAACTAAAGTATGCAGCGGAAATTAAATTGACACAGTGATTTGTTTACGAATGGAGAAAACCCACACGGCAAAAACTCCACCGGGTGATTTTAAGGTCACCGCTCCCGAGAATCCATTATTATCACAACAAGCGGTTACAAGTAAAGGAATTCCAGTACCTTATACCAACCTACAGTCGAACCCTTACCCCAATACCCAATTGGACTTGTTCTGTAGTGACAATCTCTCCTTTTCTGAAAACTCGAAAATGTGTTAAAAACACAAGAGCTGTTTAGACCCCAAATAAAAGTTACGGCTCGATAGATTTTACACTAACTTAATTCTAAGTGCGGAATAGTGTAAATGCGAATGAAAAAACAAACAAGCTACTCTAACACATATTCATATAATCACAGCAGTAAATTGATATGTAAAAGAGTAGGAAGAAGAATGCAAACACAGATAACACGCCGATGTGTTATCGAAGAGGAAACCGAAGAACTCGACGAAAAACCTCTCCGCCGCCCTCCAAGCGGTAATCGATCCACTAGACAATCAGTTGGGATACATGGGTTAGCAAGAGACCCTCCAAGCCTAATCTACCTGCTGTACCTAAGCCTTCCAAGCTCCTACTCCAACAAGGCTTCTCGGAACTGTGTCTTGTCTAGCTCTCTGGATCCTGCAACAAGCTCCATATTGCATCTGCCATCCTTGGCTTCTTCCAATGATTCCTAGCAACACCAAAAACACTTACTACACTAAAAAGGTGTGGATTGTGTTTGGGTACAAATCTCCTCTCAAGGTATGATAATGGGAGAGGGGAGGAGAAGAGGCTACAATGAATTCTCACTAAGGATGAGTAGCTCTCTCTCAAAAAGATGGGTGTGTGTTGTAGAAAACCTATCTTGGGTTTTTCTCTCTGAATTGCCTCCTTTACATTTGTGGGTAATGAGGTTATATATAGCATGGGTGAAGGGTAAGAAAGTCACACTAAAAAAAACTTCCAGGCAGAAAGTTTCGCGACTATCTCGCGGGAAGGCCTTACCCACGAGACATTCGCGAAAACGACAGCCTAGCACGACTCTTCAGCTTCCAAACATGTGCTCCTCACGTGGCTTTTTCGCAGGTTAGCTTCTCGTGAGCTTCTCACGAAATCCACTGATTCTTCACCAACTTAATACTAAACCCAATACAATAAAAACCCAATACAATAAAATCCCACAAAATACAAGGAATAAAATTAAAGCAATCACAACACTTTTTTTTTCATGGAATAAAGCCAACATAAAACATAGTTGTAAATCACAACTTTACATTTTCAATGCACGACTCCTAGTGCATGACTAACCAATTGCACGGATCCCAGTACGCGACTTGGTCACCAATTTGAGAAGGATGTTGGCTGCAAAGTTCTTCAGTTCATTACATGATGAAGATCATGAAGTTGCTTGGTCACAAAACCCTACGATGTACAAACACAGCAGCTTCTTCAAGAGAAAGAAGAACTAGGGCAAACTAGGTTTCTGGTCACACCTTTCTTTACACTTGTGGAATTGTGCTCTTGTGCAATTGTGTGTAACCTTTTATAACCCTTAAAATAATCCTTATATATGTTTAGGGTTGTAAGAAAAAAAAGCCTAAACATACATTCACGGATTGGATGAAAATCAGCTTGAAAAACTAAATTTCATAAACCTCGATAGATAGCCATATATCGAGCTAGCTGTCGGGCCACGGGCTTCAACAGCTTTTAAACCTCGATAGATGCTAGCTGTTGAGCTTTAAAATCTGGCACTTCATTACTTGATTTTTGGACAAACTTGCATGGCTTTAACACTTGAACATGAAACCTTGTTTCTTGAAGCATCAAACACATCCTAGATCTACCCAATTATAAGTAAAGTGCATTTTGTCAAAGGATTAGCCAATTACATAAAATGTTGAAATATGTTCCTAACATCAAATCACATATGTCCTAACCTGGGGGATATTGGCAAGATCAAAAATTATGATTGGGGTGGCATGGCTTATGCAAGCCTCTTGCACTTCATGACTCAGATTTCTCGACGTAGTGTTTCAAGCTTAGGAGGTGTGCCATTTGTTTGGCAAATGATTTTTTCAATTCTTGGTTTGGTGTGTTTTGTAAAGGTTATTTGTGTTGTCATGCTGTTGATGATGTGTGTTGATTTTTCTCAGTTTGGATGTATGAATATTTTGGGGTTGGTCCACAAGTTTTAGAAGATGTTTGTGATATGTACCAAGGTTTCTTCGTTGGCTGCCTAAGTATCATCTGTCAATGCCTCCCAAGCGTTCTTTGTAGGCTTGGCATATGGTGATTGATAACTTGACTGTCGATGATTTTTTTTAGGGATTTTGTGTTTGGTTGGGGGTTTTGTGTTTTTTTCTTTTTATGTGCTGTATGGTTTGGCTTCTTTTCATTCCAGGTTCTTTGTGATTTTCAGATGTATTTAAATCCTTGGCTTGGATGTGAAGAGCATGTAAAGTGTGTATGGGCTCAGGAGCTGAATGGTCGCCAAGTGTTGTTTGAGTGTGGCCATGGGAGATATTGGTATCTTGGTGACTGGGTATTGGCTCAAGTTCAACATGTGTACGCTTCTGAGACAATTCATGTTCATCCTTGTCCCTCCATCTGGTTGGCAGGCCTTTTGGCTAATAAAGAAATCGCTCGTGCTCGAGTCAGCCATGTTGTTTTGGGGACATCAGGAGACTATCTTGAATTTGTCCAAAATCAACTGCAGGGTTGTTTAGCTGGCATTCTTGTAACATCGGTAACTTCATTTCTTTTCCAAAGTCAATTCGCACCATGTCTTGCATCCTCATCTTTTATCTTCTTTGTTCTAACTTTTGTGAAAATATCTACTTGTTGCACTTTTAGGCTTCATCCTTTGAAGAAGAGGAGAGTCCTCCTCCTAGCCATGCCAACAGTTCTTCTAGTTCTTTCATGGAGACATATCCTTATTTTGCCGCATGGCAATACGAAATAATGAACCCTAATGGGTCATTGAGCTTTATGAATCTAGACCAGCCAAAGTATACCCTAAATGTCCCCTGGAACAACCTGGTATGTTCCTAAATCCTTTAGTCTTCTATCCTCAATTTTGCTCATTGAGTTATTTCTGAACTTGTGGATTTGTGCTTCAAGTTGGTGTTGATCTTGTGGAAGAAAGAATGCGAATGATTAGAGGTTTGCAGTTGGTGGCACACACTCAATCTTCCCAATATATGCTCAATGAAATGAACTGGGTAAAGGATGATGCTTCCTTAATGCTTTTTGCTTGAACTCCATGGTAATGGATTTAACACCTATCTCTGGTGATTTTTCAGAACGGCCGAATGGCAATGGATGATGCCAACACAAGATCCATGGAGGAGAGAATCAGAAATCTTGAACTATAGAATAGGCAACAAGAATCTCAGTTTTATGCAAGTCAGGAAGGAGACACTGAGGGTGGTTCCTCTAGAGGTGGGTCTAGGAGATCTTCCTGCAGGCGGACCTGAAATCCAAATGATGCTTAACCTGTATCTTAATTTTTCTGCAAAGACAAAAAAGAGTATTCCTTAGACAATTTGTATTAACTTCCACTCTTAGCTCTTTATTTTTGGATTGCTTTTAGTCTTTTTGAAACTTAGATGGGACAAGTTTAGAATTAACTTGATGAAGTTCTGTGGTAAACAATTTGAACTTATATTACCAATTCTGATTTGATTTGTACTTACCTGAATAAGGCACAACTGAATGCCCTTAGTTTGAAAACTTATGCTTGATGACCTTTTATTTTTGAAAAGGGTTTCTCTCTCTACTTTTTTTTCTTTTTCTTTTTCTTTTTTAAAAAGGGAAGATTGATTTTACTTGTTCCAAAGAAAGGGAATAAGGCATAGCCAAATGCCCTTAGTTAAGAAAATAGATGCATGAATTTGGAAAATCTTGATTTGGTTAGTTTTCTTTTCTCTCTCTCTCTCTCTTTTTTTTTTTTTTTTTTTGAAACAGATTATGTAGGTGATGTTTTTTGAAAACAAATGGACATGGTACATCTAAATGCCCTAGTTTAACAATCCATGCAAATTTTTGAGAAACTTTATTACACAACTATTTTTTGGAGTGAAAAACAAAGCCAAAACGGACCCACAAAGTGCCCGAAAACACAAACCAAGGTATTCTGGGTTATGATCCTGGCAAAAAATCTGTAGCAGTTTCCTGTGATCCTAAACAAAGGGAGATCTTGTCTAATGCTCTAGGACTTCCTACTTCAATTACTAGTAGCATGATTGAAGACCATATGGTGAATCTTTATGCAGTTGTTTCAAGACTTATTAACTAGCGTACTCATGGAGTGTCTAACAACATGTAGAAAAATTTTAGCTTAGCTCTTTGTTTCATGGGAGAATTTTTGCTTTGCTCCGAAAGACCTGGCTTTGTGGATGCTCGATCCATAGGTATTGTGGGTCAAGTGAAGGATAATGATAATCCTGCTTCTCTGATCTTGGTAGAAACTCTTTTAGGACTAGATTCTGTATTTCTTGGTGGAGAGTCGCAACAATTTCTTGGGAGCCCCTTAACTTTGCAGATATGGTTGATGGAAAGAATGGACATGATTGCTACTCCTAATGTTGCTAATTATGGTCCTAGCAATTTTCTCAGTAGGGCTGTTCTCAAAACCGAGTGTCGGACTGAAAGCAACTGGGTGAAATTTATGAACAAGAAATCCAGTGTCTCAATTCGGTGGAATTGTTATTGGTGGAAGTGTCCACCTCCTTTGTTGCAGTCCTTGGGATCGGACCACATCTTCATAGTTGGATTAAGGAGGGCAACTTTCTATAAGGCTGATAGACTCCTGAGACAATTCCAATATAAACAGGGAATGCCTGGTAGAAGAGGAAGAAAACCTTTCACTCCCATGGACACAAATCCTACTTCTGTGAGGAACATGCTGTTGGGCTTGGACATGGCTAAACAAATGGATCAATCTTTAGTTAAGGCTTACTTTCACAGGATGACCATGGAATATTCTAGCTGGCTGGTGAACAAAATTGCTGATAAGGAGGCGGACATGGCTTCTAAGAGAAAATAATTTCTTAAAAGCAACCAAGAGAAACACGAGGCTAACAATTATGAGTTTAAAAGGGGGGACACAGATGACAAAGTACCTATCGCAGATGGAACCAACGAACAACCAAAGAAGAGAAGATTGAAGAAAAAATGATATTCTCATTTTTTTTGGCTTTAAACATATTTATTTTAAAAGTTGATGTGAAACTCTTAGGTTTAGGAATTATTCAGGACTTTCGGGTTTAGGGTTCTGTTTAGGGTTTGGTTTTTTTAGGATTTGGTTTAGGGTTTGGGTTTTAAAGTTTGTGTAATGGCATGGTTTAATGAAATGGTTAAATTTTGAAAAAAAGATTATCTTGCTTAATGGGTAAATGGTGGGTTTATGGAAGTTGTGACCGAACCAATATATGGTTGCATACGTACCTCCTTAGAAAAAGGATCAGGTCATCACGTAGTTCATTTTATTTGCCTTAACTTTTGCCTAGGCCACCCTTTCGAGTTTTTAACCTAGCAGGCTCATTCACTCTCTTTTATTCTTTTATTTTTTACCCTCATTTTGCGTAGATCGCCCTTTTGGGTTTTGAACCTACCCTTTTTTTTTAAACTGAACCTAGGAAGGGAAATAACATAATTTATAACCACTTCAGACGTGGTGTTTTTAGATTACCACCTCAAACATGGTATTTCTTCAATTGATCCATATTGGTTGGCTTAGTAAAAGGGTTTGCATCTAAGTCCATCAACCTTATAGCTCCCCCATATATTATCTGCTTGATAACATATGGACCTACCCAATTTTGCTTGAACTTCCCGTTTGTTTCTTGAATCGGGGCTCGGATCTCTTTCAACACTAAATCTCCCAACTTCAAATCTCTAGTTCTTACCTTCTTGTCAAAAGCTTTCATAAGTCCCCTTTGGTAACCTTGAATGTAACACAAGGCTTTAAGTCTTTTCTCATCCATCATGCATAATTGATCATATCTACTTTGCAACCAATCTACTTCAAGGATTTCACTCTCCAATACTGTTCTCAATGAACGAACACCCATTTCAATGGGAAGGACTGCTTCCATCCCGTACACCAATGAGTAAGGAGTGGTTCCTATGTAGGATCGAATTGATGTCCTATACCCCCAAAGCGCATAGGGTAACTATAGATGCCAATCCTTGTAGTTCTTCATGCTCTTCTTCAATATCCGCCTTATTTTCTTGTTTGCAGCCTTAACTTCTCCATTGATCTGAGGTCGATAGGGTGAGGATTAATGGTGTTGAATGTTGAACTGTCGACGTAACTTTTCTGTTTCTCTTTTGAAATGCAGTCCATTGTCCGAAATAATTTCATGCGGTACCCCATATCTACAAATGATATTAGTCTAAATAAACTGAGCAACTTTCTTCGAGTTCAAAATCTTGTATGAGGCAACTTCCACCCATTTAGTGAAGTAATCAATAGTAACAAGTATAAATTCATGGCCATTGGATGTTGTTGGGTGAATCTTTCCAATAATATCTATTCCACATGTAGAGAATGGCCAGGGTGAAGTCATAGTATGTAATGGCATAGGTGGTATGTGCTTTAGATCTCCATGGACTTGGCACCGATGGCATTTTTGAACATGAGCTACGCAGTCTACTTCCTTAGTAGTTCAGTAATAACCTTGTCTCATTATCTTTCATGACAGCATGTGCGCATTCATATGTGGCTCATAACTTGACTCATGAACCTTTTCAATTATTTTCTCTGCTTCCTTGGCAGTCACACAAAGGAGATGAATTCCATCATACGATCTTTTGTAAAGCCTCTCACCACAAATAATATAATTAGTGGACAACCTTCTGATGTGATAGGCCACAAACTGAATGACCCATTGTGATAGAAATTAATTAATTAATTAGCCAAGTTATTAATTAATCAATTTATCATGCAAACGCGTGGTAGCACAAACAAATCACCAATAAACTAAATATGCAGCGGAAAATAAAATAACACGGTGATTTGTTTACGAATGGGGAAAATCTAACGGCAAAAACCCCACCAGGTGATTTTCAGGTCACCACTCCCGAAACTCCACTATTATCACAACAAGCGGTTACAAGTTAAGGAATCCAAGTACCTTACCAACCTATAGTTGAACCTTTACCCCAATACCTAATTGGACTTGTTCCGTAGTGACAGTTCCCCTTTCAGATGCACGACTCCCAGTACGTGACTAACCAATTGCGCGGATCCCAGTACGTGACTTCAATCACCAACTAAGAAGGTTGTTGGTTGCAACGTTCTTCAGTTCATCCACACGATGAAGATCAAGAAGATGCTTGGTCACAAAACCCTACGGTGCACATACACAGCAACTTCTTCAAGAGAAAGAGGTGAACTAGGGCAAGAACTTCGTCTTCGGTCACAATTTGCTTGAACAGAGTTTGCTCAAAGCTTGTGCAACTTGTGAACACTTTGACGGCCCTTAAACTGATCCTTTTATATGTCTAGGTTTAGGAGAAAAGAAGGCCCAAAGACACATTCACGGATCCCAAGAAAATTAGATTGAAATTCTAAAAATCTTAAACCTCGACAGATAGCAACTGTCGAGAAGGTATCGAGCACACTGAATGAAGAACAGCTTCCTTAAGCTCGATAGATGCAGCTGTCGATCAGCTGTCGAGCTTTAATGATTTTGCACTCTGAACTTGTTTTCTTGAACAGACTTGAAAGCTTCAATACTTGATCTTGAAACAAGGTTTCTTGAAGTATTTAAAACATCCTAAATCTACCCAAATACAAGTAAAGTGCTTTTTGTCAAAGGATAAGCCAATTACATAAAATCATGACATATGTTCTAAACAAGTGAAACACATATGTCCTAACAATCTCCCCCTTTGGCAATCCGTGACAAAACTACAACAAACAAATGAACATATGAGAGAAGTCATAAATCACTCAACTCATATTCACTTGTTAAATACAATAAAATCTATCCTAACACAAACTCTTGAAAAACTTTGCAAAAAGAGAGTTTATGGCAAGAAGACTTTGACAACATGTATTTATGAAACACTTTAAACAAAACTCATCAATGCATCTTTGTGTGAAACAGAAATAATAGATTGCATACAAGTATAAGAAACATGTGTATAAAGAGAGAAAAGAAACAACACATGAAGGGGTAGGTGAAAGAAAAACATACATCACTATAAATAAAGAGATAAGTACAATGTATGTCTATAAATGGTCACAAGACCTCATGTACAAGAGTAATGTATCTAAAAAGAAAGAAAAGAGAAGATACAATACTATCCTCACTACATCCCTCAAAAATGTATCAACACTCCCCTTAACAAAATGATCCTATACTAACTCTCCCTCTAAGATAGACTCCTCTCATACCAAAACTACTCCCCCTTTTTGTCACGAATGACAAAGGGTAAGAGTGTCAAGTAGACATCTCATCGGTAGAAATAGCGTCTCCATCATCATCATCTGAAGTATCATCGTCATCACCATCATCATCATCCTCATCCTCAGAAGTAGAAGCCACGGGAGAAGGTGGTGAAGGAGTAGCCTCAGGAGCAAAGCCACCTATAGACGCCTGTTGTTGTGCAATACGACTGACACGAACATTCACCTGATACAACTCCGTAGAGAGTGTATCGAGGCGAGCATCCATGCGCTGCAGCTGCGCCATGTTACTCCTAGAGACACATCGCCTGAAGAAGAAGGAGGAGCCGATATGGATGGAGCCGAACGGGATGGAGCCGAACGGGAGGAAGGAGCTGCTGAATCCGAATGCCGCGACCAAAGCTGGGCCTTGCTATGTTTAACGGTAGTATAATCTATGGCACACATGACGGTAAAATGGTCGGAAGAGGGAAACGGAACAGAAAAATGGCGTAGAATCCTCGTGATAGCGGAAGGAAATATGAGCTTATCACGGGTCACCGAATCTAGATGAACATCTATAATAGACAAAATGAAATGAGAAGGGAAGTCTATGGTAAGATGCTCAAGAAGAGAGAACAAAAATCGAGCATGAGGCTTTGTGATGGAGTTATAGTGAGAGAGGGGATGCAAAACAAAAGTCATCACCATGTTCATGAATCTAGGACCTTTTGCAAAAAGTCGACATGGTGTAAAAAGACGATCACCCCAAGAAGTAGGGCGCTCACAGAAAGCAGACATGAGCTCATCCCTGGACACAGTCCTCAGATGCTCACGACCAGGATAGTCAGGAAACTCTATCCTAGGAACCTGAAGCACATCCGCAACTAACTGCGGTGTGATAGGAATGCGCGTACCCCGAACGCTAGTGAAGAAAAGAGGTACAGACTGATCAATCCTGTGCAAGTTGGAGTAGAACTCCTGGATAAGCATGAGAGGACAGGTGACCGGGGCGTCACACAGTGACTCCCATCCCCTACTGTGAATGACAGAGGGAAGGTTGGTGTCTGCAAAATCTGTCAAGATGACTTGGCGTTCCGAATGAATGCCTTGTCTAGAAAAGTTCTTTGAAAATGCTTTAAAGGCATCACCATCACGGAACTGGATATGAGATAAGGTAGGATCAGACGAAGAAGGAGCACCGGAACGAAGAGGGTTCCGGGATGGAGTGGATTTACGCTTAGGTGCCATAGACACGACTAACGTAAACAACAGAGAGGGAGAGAAAGAAAGACAATCAGAAAAGTCCCAAACATTTTCAAATATATCAAATATATTGAAAAGAAGTACGTATGCATGGGAAATGCATGAACATGTGACATGCAAAAGAAATTGCATCATGGGCTCAGCCCAATCCAAACCTATCAACACATAAACATATAGCACACATCTAAATGCATGGAAATACCATTATAATGCTAATGTGATGCAATGTATGAGGTTTTAAACACATTTAAGTGAAAACCCAACCCAAAATTTCAATAAAATCTCATCAATTTTGAAAATCCCCAAAATTTTTCAAAAACCCCAAAACCTAGGTTTCCAAACATGAAATGCATGAATGAGAAAGGATTAAAAGCTTACCAAGTAAAGAGAAACTTGAAAAAGCTTGAAGAATCCTTGAGGAACAAGTTTGGAGTGAGATGAGAGTGTTTATGGGAGAGAAACAGAGAAGTATCGAGAGAGATATCGAATAAAATGAGAACCGGATCACACAGAGGCCTTATATAGAGAAGCCAGTAAATCTCAACAGATGCAGGTATCGACAGGTATCGAGGGATCTGTCGAGGAGGTGTCGAGGAAACGCTCGTCGAGAGCTGAGGTGTCGAGGAGGTATCGAGGATCAACTCATCAGAATAAAGAACAGAAGCTCGATCGATCCACCAGGTATCGAGAAGCTATCGAGCATACAGACCCAATCTCGATAGATTCACCAGGTATCGAGGTGCAGGCGAGATTGCGATAAGAAAAAGCTTAAGGAAGCTCAACAGATACCCAGCTATCGAGGAGGTATCAAGGAGGTGTCGAGCCAGCTTTTAAAAATAGTTTTTCGAGATGTGAAAAACACAGACATGAATGCAATCTAACATGCAACTCAACCAACGATCCAATCAACATATTAAGCTCTTAAAATCATCTCTCAAATAAGATTTAAGCACATGGATCTCCAAAAAAACACACACACACTAAACAAGTCTAACCAATTTTATATTTCAAAAACAAGTCAAGACAGTTTAGTGAGCATACATTAATACATGTAAAACCTTGTGATGGCCAAATCACATTGTACCTGCACATGTATCAAGAGTAGCAAAGAATATTGCGTGTTGTGTGTGAAAAACATCACAAGATTGCATAGGTGTATGCATGTTATGAAGATTTTAGATATGAGAAAATCACTTTAACTCACACATAATTATAACTGCTTGATGGGGACTATCACCTTTGAGGTACATCCTATAACTCCCACATCTCCTAGAATACACGCTTGCAATCATATTTAAAGCATTTTTGATCTTTTTGCTTTAGATTTTTCTTTGCATATTTTTCTTTTAAACATATCATGCATGGGCTTATTAGACAGAGAAAGCAATACCCAATGATATTTGACATTCCAATTTTGCTATGCCTAAGCACACAAATGTCATTGACACTGCACTTTTGCTATGCCGAAGCATACAGGTGTCATATTATGATTAGCGGGCAACAGTGGTGAGATGGTTATTTATGCCTTTCTCTTAGGATTTTCTAGTCCTTCCCATCAAAAAGAGTGATATGAGTGTTAAGTATAAGAGACAACTTAATCTTACTCATCACAAACACGAGCCACAAAGCTCACTTGCTCAGTTGTGCATAGAGATGCTCATCTAAGCTACAAATGATACAAAGTTTAGAAGACTTTGTTTTAATGGCCATCCAAGGTACAAAAGTACCAATGTACACAAAACACACACTGTTTTTGTATTTTTATATGAAAAACAAAACAAAGCAAAACTGAAAAATAACCAAACAAAAACATGTTAAACAAACAAAGCATAAAAACTAGATGCAGATGCATGAGGAAGAAGGAAAATGAGAGGAAGATCATCTCATGGAGATAACACCAATTTTTTGACGAAGGAATTCGAAGCGTTTACTGTCAAGAGGTTTGGTAAACAAGTCAGCCTTCTGATCATCGGTGTGAATGAACTCAAGAGTGAGAGTACCATCTTCGACAAGTTCCCTAATGAAATGATGTCGAATCTCTATGTGTTTGGTTCTAGAATGTTGAACCGGATTCTTAGAGATATTAATGGCACTGGTATTGTCACAATAGATAGTGAGATGTTCTTAACAGATACCAAAATCACGAAGGAGTTTTTGCATCCATAAGAGTTGGGTGCAACAGCTACCAGCAGCAATGTACTCAGGTTCTGCAGTGAATAATGAGATGGAGTTCTGCTTTTTACTCATCCAAGAGACAAGATTATTACCCACATAGAAAACAACCCCCTGAAGTACTCTTTCTATCATCAGCATTCCCAGCCCAATCAGCATCAGAGTACCTAGCTAGGACATCACTTGTGTCCTTGCTGTACCACACACCAAACTCAGCAGTGGTTTTGACATACTTTATGATTCTCTTTAAAGCAGTCATATGGGACTCTTTGGGATTAGCCTGATATCTAGCACAAACTCCAATACTGTAACTAATGTCAGGTCTACTAGCAGTAAGGTAAAGAAGACTACCTATCATGCTTCTATAAAGAGAAGGATCAACATTCCTACCTAACAAGTCAATAGTGAGTTTAACATTTGGGCTCATAAGGGTTCTGATAGAACTAGCAGATTCCAAACCAAATTTTTTCACAAGATTCTTAGCATATTTAGATTGAGATAAAAATATACCTGAATCTTTTTGACGAATCTGCAACCCAAGGAAGTGAGTTAGCTCTCCAATCATGCTCATCTCAAACTCTGCCTGCATGAGTTTTGAGAAATCATGAGCAAGTTCATCCTTAGTCAATCCAAAGATGATGTCGTCAACATAGACTTGGGCAACTATTAGCTCGCTATCTTCTCTTTTGATGAAAAGAGTCTGATCAGCATTTCCTCTTGTGAACCCATGTGACACCAAGTATTGTGTAAGTCGATCATACCAAGCTCTGGGGGCTTGCTTTAACCCATAGAGTACTTTCTTGAGGTACATGATCTGGAAAGTGTGGATCAATAAACCCTTTTGGTTGCTCCACATAAATGTCTTCTTTGAGAAATCCATTTAAGAAAGCAGTCTTCACATCCATTTGATAAAACTTGAACTTTAATTGACAGGCCAGTGCAAGGAGAATTCTGATGGACTCCATACGGGCAACCAGAGCAAATGTCTCATCATAGTCTACTCCTTCCATTTGAGAGTATCCTTGAGCTACAAGCCGAGCCTTGTTCCAGATCACATTGCCCTCCTCATCAGTCTTGTTACGGAATATCCACTTTGTACCAATGATGTGTTCACCCTCCGGTCTAGATACCAAGGTCCAAACATCATTCCTCTGAAACTGAAGAAGTTTATCATGCATTGCTTCAACCCAACTTTTGTCCTAAAGAGCTTCCTCAACTTTTGTGGGTTCAACCTGTGATAAATAATAGGAATAAGACACAAAGTTAGCAACACATTTATCAACAGTTCGTTTCCTTAATGTGAGTTCATTCATATTTCCCACAATATCTTCTAGAGGATGATTTAATTTAACCTTGGATGATGGTCTTTTCTCTTCATGAGACTTAGAATCTGGTGAAGTGGGTATGTCTATAGAATCTTCCAAAACACTGGTAGTACTAGGAGTACTTGGTGATGCAGGTTCTTGTTCAATAAGTTCTTGAACTTCATTAGGCTCAAGATGAAGAATTTCTTTGGGTAACTCCTCAATACTTTTCTGAGACCTAGAATCTAAAGACTCATCAATAACAACATTTACTGTCTCCATTATCTTCATAGTTCTCTTGTTGTATACTCGATAAGCCTTGCTTGTGGAGGCGTAGCCCAAAAATATACCTTCATCACTTCTAGAGTCAAATTTTCCCACATTCTCTCTATCCTTGAGGATGAAATAGGTGCTTCCAAAGATCCTGAAGTACTTCACATTCGGCTTCCTTCCTTTCCACAACTCATATAGAGTCTTCTTGGTACCGGGTCTGAAGTACACCCTATTAACTGTATGACAAGCAGTGTTAACAGCTTCTCCCCAAAAGTTTCTGGCCAAATCCTTGTTATATAACATGGCTCTGGCTATCTCTGGAATAACTCTGTTCTTTCTTTCTACCACACCATTCTGTTTAGGAGTAATAGGAGCAGAGAATTCTTGAGATATGCCTGATCTCTGGCAAAAGGACTTCATAGATGAGTTTTCGAATTCTTTACCATGGTCACTTCAAATTCGATCAATCTTCAGGTTCTTCTCATTCTGCAATCTTGTGCATAAGGCTTCAATGTGCTCAGGAGCATCAGACTTGGATCGTAAGAGAATGACCCAAGTGTATCTGGTGAAGTCGTCTACCACAACCATGATTTATCTCTTACCACCAAGAGACTCGGTTCTAGTTGGACCCAAAAGATCCAAATGTAGGAGCTCCAATGGCCTAGATGTAGCTGATGTCTGAGTGCTTGGATGTTTAGCTTTTGTCTGTTTCCCAAGTTGACATGGTGCACACACCACATTGTTCATTCTACTAAGTTTCGGTATTCCCAAGACTGATTCATGCTTAGATACAATAGAAAGATGTTTGTAACTAGCATGTCCCATCCGTTGATGCCATAAATCTTCATTTGGCAAACGAATACTGTTGCACACAATATCAGCATCAGGAACCAATCCATAACAGTTGTCTAAAGTGCGAACACCACTTATGAGGTTCTTTCCAGACTCATCCATGACAAGACATTTTCCCTTTGAGAAAAGCACCATGAAGTCTTGATCACATATCTGACTTATGCTTAACAGGTTCACCCTTAGACCTTCTACATAGAGGACATTTGCAATGTCTGGCAGTCTAGGTAAAGAAATAATTCCCTTTCCTTTAATTTGAGATTTGCTCCCATCACCGAAAGTGACATTGCCATCCCTTTTAGACTCAAAGGTCTTGAAGAGAGATCTGTCTCCAGTCATATGTCTTGAGCAACCGTTGTTAAGATACCACAAACATGTGTCCAGAACTTTAAATGCAGATTTCATCATAAAACACACTTCATGTTTAGATGACAGATCAGTGGGAATGGTGCTTTCTCTCATCTGCCTTTTTCGAGCTAAGCCTTTAATGTTTACTCTTCTCAGACGAACTCCTTTGCACATTTTTATTCTGAGACAGTCTAGTTTCTTCTTAGCCAAACTCAGATCTTTTTCCATAGTCATTATAGAAGAATTCAAATAACTTTTAGACTTGTATTTTCTGAAACACTCAATCAAAAGGAGATTAGAAAAACAAGATGTATTTGAAAACATAGATCTCTTCAAGCTGGTTACAGTCATGACAACAGGGGTCAATGGATCAACACAGCAAAGATTAAACCCTAATCAGAGTGTGCCTGCTCTGATACCACTTGATAGGCCACAAACTGAATGACCCCTTGTGATAGAAATTAATTAATTAATTAGCCAAGTTATTAATTAATCAATTTATCATGCAAACGCGTGGTAGCACAAACAAATCACCAATAAACTAAATATGCAGCGGAAAATAAATAACACGGTGATTTGTTTACAAATGGGGAAAATCTAACGGCAAAAACCCTACCGGGTGATTTTCAGGTCACCACTCCCGAAACTCCACTATTATCACAACAAGCAGTTACAAGTTAAGGAATCCAAGTACCTTATCAACCTACAGTTGAACCCTTACCCCAATACCCAATTGGACTTGTTCTGTAGTGACAGTTCCCCTTTCAGATGCACGACTCCCAGTACGTGACTAACCAATTGCGCAGATCCCAATACTCGACTTCAATCACCAACTAAGAAGGTTGTTGGTTGCAAAGTTCTTCAGTTCATCCACACGATGAAGATCAAGAAGATGCTTGGTCACAAAACCCTACGGTGCACATACACAACAACTTCTTCAAGAGAAAGAGATGAACTAGGGCAAGAACTTCGTCTCCGGTCACAATTTGCTTGAATAGAGTTTGCTCAAAGCTTGTGCAACTTGTGAACACTTTGACGGCCCTTAAACTGATCCTTTTATATGTCTAGGTTTAGGAGAAAAGAAGGCCCAAAGACACATTCACGGATCCCAAGAAAATCAAATTAAAATTCTGAAAATCTTAAACCTCGACAGATAGCAGGTGTCGAGCAGCTGTCGAGAAGGTGTCGAGCACACCAAATGAAGAACAGCATCCTTAAGCTCGATAGATGCAACTGTCGACCAGCTGTCGAGTTTTAATGATTTTGCACTCTGAACTTGTTTTCTTGAATAGACTTGAAAGCTTCAATACTTGATCTTGAAACAAGGTTTCTTGAAGTATTTAAAACATCCTAAATCTACCCAAATACAAGTAAAGTGCGTTTTGTCAAAGGATAAGCCAATTACATAAAATCATGACATATGTTCTAAACAAGTGAAACACATATGTCCTAACATGAAGGTCAATTGGTCATTCTTGTCTGCAGACTTTGGGTATATCCCATCCTTGAGGTACTGTCAGATGTCTGAATACCATTCACCTTCCTCATTATCATCTCCTTTTATTGACATACAATAGGTCGGCTCTTCTTTTTGTTCCACCACTATTGGTCGAGCTTCATCTTCCTTAGGTCCATCTATCATGGATGCCATTGTTGCTAAAGTATCAGCAATCTGATTCTACATTCTTGGCACATACTGGTACTGAATCTTACCGAATTTCAAGGCTAACTACTGAAGACATTCATGATAAGGCATCTGTTTTTATCCAATACTCACTCTTTCTTGGAGTGAAAGAGTTGGAAGTATATGGTGATTTAGCCTGGATACTTCCCTTTACAGATTTCTGAGTCACATATTTAATATCAAATTCTGACAGAAGCAGAACTTATTTAGCTATCTTCTCATCTTGCACAGGCTTTTCCATCAAATATTTCAAAGGGTCCATTCTTGCAATTAACAAGACCTTGAAAGCAAGCATGTAATGTTTGAGTTTCGAGTTGCCCATGCAAGTGCTACACATGTTTTCTTAAGTGGTAAATACTTCTATTCATAAGCCAACATCTTCTTGCTAATATAATAAATCGCATTCTCTTTCCTAGACTCCTCTAGGTACTGAGCAACCAAAGCCCCCATTGTTGTATCTGTAGTTGTGAGATACAACAATAATGGCTTTTTAGGTGCCAGTGGAACCAGTATTGGTGGCTTCATCAAATAATTCTTAATCTTCTCAAAAGCTTCTTGACATTGTTCATTCCATACTGTGGGAACTTCTTTCTTAAGCAGTCGAAAAAGAGGCTTACATGTCATAGTGAGCTAGGCTATGAATCTGCTTATGTATTGTATTCTTCCTAAAAATCCTCAAATCTCCTTTTCAATCTTGGGAGCCTTCATCTCTACAATTTTTTTGATCTTGTCAGGGTCTACTTCAATTCCCCTCTGACATACCATAAATCCCAACAATTTTCTAGATATTACACCAGAAGTGCACATCTTGGGATTCAACCTCAACTTATAAAATTGGATTCTTTCAAAGAACTTCCGTAAAGTTGGTATGTGCCCTTCTCAGTCTTTGTTGTCCATCCACTCTCCAAATAGATCTTGCTTCCCTTTGTTTCTTGGGCGGATGTATTGGGGGAAGTATCTTGATTCACTACCTTCCATCTTCTCATCTTCATCTTCAAGATTCTCCAGTGTTAAGTTTTTGAAACTGTGGATCATGAGCTTTCTGTCTAGTGTTGCCAATCTAGCATCTATATCATCTTCTTCTTTAGTGTATGGGGTTAGTGAGCTAAGTTCTAAATTATGGAATGACCTCAACTCAAGAATTTCTCTACCATGCTTGTCATATTAAGGGCCTAACCAAAAACTGGCATCAGTAATGCAGCTCCAATCCAAGGGCCACCCATCATAATCTATACCTTTAGTTTCTACACCCTCCTCTACTTTTTAACCTTTAACTTCTACATCATCTCCTACATCTTCATCTTTAGCTTTTACATCATTTTCTATATTTTCAGCTTTTGTATCATCCTCTATATCTACATCCTCAACTTCGCCATCATCCTCTATATCTCCATCATAGTAGTCCACATCATCATCAAAATGGTCTTCATAGAAAGATCCTATATCTTCATCCTCTCTATCACTAGGGGGTTCTCCCCTATCAGTGTCACTATTTCAGTTATCATAGTCTTCACTACTGTTGTTATCACTATCACTATCACTGCTATTATTGTCCCCACTATCTCTGCTGTCACTACTGTTGTTGTTACTACTACTATCACTGTTGCTGTCGCTACCTTCATCATCATTACAAGGGGCTTCTCCCCGTTCCTTATCTTCATCACCTGTTCTTGCTTCATATAGGCTTTTCAATGCATGTTGGCAAGCCTCCCAGTACTCTTCTTCTTCTTCTATATTGCAGATGGCATCTCCCAAAAGCGTGGTCATTGCATTAGGATCCATGTAATCAACCTTATCAATCAGGATCCAATTTGTGACTTCCTTTTTTGGTTCTGGGAGCTTGTTGTCATAATCAAAGAACAACTCAAATCCAGGCACCATTGTTTTCGACTCAGGATTGTACCTCTGTTTAGGGAATCTATTGACAATCTCCAGCTTTGAAAAATTTTCCGTTTAATGCGGGAATGTAAGCCTTTAGGGGTTCTGGGGGACAAGGAAGTCCCTTTGCTTTGGCCTTTGCACGAGCCATTCTTCTCACCTCCATTTCTAACAATTCATCGTCAGTAGGTTTATAACATAGCCCAAAAGGTGGTGTGGTAGTAGGAATTATCGAAACTTGAGTAGTTGCCTCTTTCACAGTCTTCCCTAAGTTCATCCCTAGAAGATAATTCATTCTCCTCATCATTGCAACCACATTGTTATTGCTGTAGGGCGCAAAGTCCGTGGGTATCTTTTCTACCTCTTCTTCTCTTCTTCCAAAACCAGGCTTCTCAATCTCAAAGCCATCCAAGGTTAATGGCTCATTCTCAGAATCGATGCCAAAAATGGGCTTTAGTACGGTCAAAGTATTTTCATATATGGTAACTATGGCTCCTTCATGCGAAAACCGGACCTTTTGGTATAGGGCTGAAGGTACGGCCTCTGTATCATGGATCCATGGTCACCCAAGGAGCATATTGAAGTACGAAGCTATATTCAACACTTGGATTCTACTTTCTTGATCATCGGTCCTATGGTAAGCTCCAGTGTCACGGTTCCCAAGACCTCTTTTCTACTATTGTCGTATGCTCTCACATGCTGATCAGTTGGCACAAAATCCTCAATGCTTAGACCCAGGAAACTTGCCATCTTTAAAGGACACACATTTAAGGCACTTCCGTCATCAATTAGGACCATGGGGATCCTCTTACCTTTGGCATCTATAGTGATGTGCAATGGGTCATTGTGGTGCTTCCCTTTCTTTGTCAAATCTTTGTTAGAGTAGGAAATAGTGAGTTCCCTACTTATAGACCCAATCACAGCATTCAGATCTTGAGAAGTAGTGGTTTTAGGGATTTGGATTTGATTGAGAAGGTCTACCAGATTCCGACAGTGCTTGTATGAGGCCATGAGTAAACCCCACAAAGATATATTAGCTTGCATCTTCTACAGCTTTTTGAGGACCTCATCCTCTTTATTGGATGTTTGATGGGTAGACTTATTTAAAGCCTCTATAGGGTTCTCTATCTCCAAATGTGGGAGTTTAAAGGGTCTCTCCCCATATGCAGGTGTTGGGTCATCTACTTGGGGTTTGAAGTGTCTCTCCCCATTTATGGGTATTGGGTAATTTGATTAAGGTTTGAAGTGTCTCCCCCCATTTGTGGATGTTGGGTAATTGGGTTGGGGTTTGAAGTATCTCCCCGCATATGTAGATGTTGGGTAATTTGGGATTTCTGTAGCATCTTCCCATGTCATCATAAAGCACTCGAGTAGGTCATAAATTAATTCAGACAAGTCCTCTTCTCCCTTCTCTTCAGTCATCAAGCAATTAATCCTTAGTCCTCTCCCAAAATTGTGGTTGGGTAAGGGATTATTGGTGATGCTAGGCCTTGTAGGCGGTGCAATTACCTTAGTGTCTATTAAATCTTGAATTGCATGACGAAGGCTAAAACATTTGTCAGTGTCGGGTCCTGGGCCTTGATGGTAGGCACACCTTTTACTCACATCAAATCTTGCAGGTAATGAGTTTAGGACTGGTTTTGGGTCTAAGGGTTTTAGTAATCCCTTTGCTTTTAGTTTTAATTTCAAACACTTGGCTTATTGGCATATATAGCTCGTGAAATTCCCTTCTAGGCCTAGGAGGTGGCCCTTATGATATTTGCACTGGGGCAATAGGTTGGTAGGGATCATGTTTATATATATATTAGAGACCTCTGCAGTTTTAGAATTAGATCCGAAATTCTTTTTAATCTTAGGTGTATCCTCATTTTTTATGGTGTCATTTTTTATTGCATCCTCAATTTGGGTACCAGCAGTAATTGAAGCCTTAAAATTTGGAAAGTACTAAGCAAACAAATATAGGTAACAAGTTTTTTACAACCATGGTTAATTGCTCTTCTTCATTTGGCCTATTCATCATCTGTGCAGTTTTGGACCTCCACTTGGTAATGAAGGCAGAGAAGGACTCTTTCGGCTCTTGTTTAGTGGTCTCCAAATCTCTCCTCGTCACGTCCATTTCTATAATGTACTTGTACTGATTGTGAAACTCCCTACAAATATCTTCCCAGTTTCTTGCTCTATTGTCTTCAACATTAAGAAACCACCTGAGAGCGGCTTCAGTTAAGGTGTTTTGGAACATTTGTGCCAACATTTCTTTAGTGACCCCTTGGGGCTGCATGGCCCTCATGTACATCTTTAAGTGGGACTTGAGGCAACCTGTACCGTCAAACTTGTCTAAGGTCGTCATCTTGAACTTGGGAGGCAATCTCACATCTAGGAAAAGCGAGAGCGACTGGTAATCCATGAGGTCTTCCATCTTACGGGCCCTATTGATCATCTCCTCCATCTTATTTATCCTCTCATTAATCTTCTTCGCACCCTCCAAGATAGGGGGATTCTAATCGGTCTTATTCTCTTCTTGGCTACCCTTCAGGTTCTGAAATTGCTTTACGATAAGGTTCATGTCTTCCATCAACTGAATTTGGCTTGCTACTATGGTGTTTAGTAGCTTTTGAGTGTTCATTGGCTCTTTGATGTTTGGATGCTCTTCCCCTTCTGCCATGGTGATAGAGTCTTTGGACTTCTTGTGACTTGGGCTATCTTGCAAGTCGAACACAGGATTGAGATGTTGTAACTGTGGAGTACCTTCTATGCTCACGGGACTGCTAGCTTAACTGTCATTCTTAGATTCTCTTTGGAGTCTTCCCTATGATCTTGACCAAATTATCCCCTAAGAAAAGGCTTGGATGGGTCAAACAAAGCTAGGTCCCCATTTACATTAATCTATCAACGAAACAAACACACACAAGATGCAATGCAATATTAACATGGACTGGCCTAAGGATAGGTTCTAAGTCATTACATTGTATGGTGGGTTTGTTGTGTTTCCCATAGCTAGGATGTTACACCTCCCAACTTGTAATGTGATGAACATTACGTTGGTCCAAATGGCATGGTTATCCTTTGTAGTCAACAAGAAATAATCTAGTGACTTTGGGCCATGAGTTGGTGAGTTCACCACTAGGTAGCCGAATCCAAATGAAGACCGGTGATCCATGGTTACTACCACCATATGTTGAGATGGGTACATGCATCTTTGTTGTTTTGATGACACACACTATGACAATTAGGGAAAGTTTTTAACAATCAACATGGCATTTTCAAACAAAATATCATACAAACATTACAAGACACAAACAAACAAACAAACAAAAACATCATACAAAAAACAAGGGTATATAATTGGTCATTTAAAGTCTAACATGAAACTTAGCTCTCGACATCCCCAGCGGAGTCGCCATTGTGAGAGACTGCATTGCTTGAAGAGTGCTCTCAAAAAGAGATTTTGGGTGCTTAGGGCACCTCTCTTTTGGGTAATTGTGTGGAGCCACCACTTATTTTTATAAAAAAAAAATAAGAAAAATAAAATAGAATTCACATGCCCAAAAATACCTTGAATTCATTAATTGATCATACAAATACAACTTGTTAGAATAACTTTACAAGGCTTTGGTCCTAATACAATCTATGTAAAAATTACAAAACTTTGATCCTAGTTACAATCTACCAAAACAAAAGATAAAACACTAGTCTACTATCCAAAAACCAAAGCTTGAGGGCTAGGTTATGGAATGAGAAGGTGTTTGGCACCCATTCCGCCCAGACAGAGTCTGGTCTTCTAGACTCTAATGACCATTATATACCCTTTTATATGATATTGAATTATATGCTATAATACATGTAACAAACACTTGAAAATTTTAATTTAAACAAATTTGTCTTATGAATATGCCCTCTTCTCAAAGAAAAATCAGATCTGTTTTTTGAAAGTTAAGAAAAATGAAATTAGATTAACAAAAATCAAATCTATTTTGTAAGGGATAAAAAAAATGGGATTTGGTTAATAAAAATCAAATTTATTTTGTAAGGGATTAAATAAAAATGGGATTTGGTGAATAAAAATTAGATCTATTTTGCTAAGGATAAAACAAATGAGATTTGGTTAATAAAATCCAATTTGTTTTGTAACGGATAAAAAAAAATGAAATTTGATTGATTAAAAATCAGATCTGCTTTATAAGAGAGAGAGAAAAAAAAAAGAAAAAAAAAGAGAGATTTGATTGATTAAAAATCAAATCTGTCTTATAAGAGCAAAAAAAAAAAAAAAGAGATTTGATTAATAAAAACCAAATCCGTTTTATAAGAGAAAAAAAAATCAGATTTGATTGATTAAAAAATCAGATTTGTTTTATAAGAAAAAAAATATGACATTTTTAAAAGAGGATCCATTTTCATAATTCGAATCTATTATGCATGCATCACATATTTATGGAATGACATTAAAAAAAAAAAAAAAAAAAAAAAAAAAAAAAAAAAAAACCTATCTATTAATTCTTTCTTTGAAAATTCAAAATCTACAGTTTTTTATTTAAGAAGAAAACTATTTCAGAAAAATTTTCAAATCTGTATTTAATGAAAATACAAATCTTTTTTTTTTTAATTTTTGTAGAAAAATATTTGGTGATTAATTGTAGATCTTGAATTTAAAGAAAAATTAAATCACAAACATGTTAATCAATTAAAGAAAATCTCAACCAAACATGTGAACATGGCATATATGAATTGGGAACAAGATCATAATGAAATCAAACACATATTAACAAAAACCATGCAATGAACAACACAACATATCAATTAAGAGAAAAGAAAAAAAAAAAAAAAAAACAAATACAAGAACGAAATTAAATACCTACTTGCATGAATATGACCTTCAATGGAAGAATATTTTAGAAATCAAAGAAATTTTCACCTCTTTGAGATCTAAAATATTTCATTTACAAAAAAGAAGTTCTTAAAGCTAAAACTTCCAGAACATCTTTAACGTAAGGGGAGCAAAGAAGTACGAAAAGAGAAGCCATGAATTCTGATCTTTTTCCTCTATTTATAGAGGTTGGGATGCTTAAAAAATAAGCTAAATGAGATCAGATACGAATTGGAACGCGCCCTTATCTCTAAAAATTCAAAAAAGATAGGTTTTATCTTAATTAGAAGGTTCTTGGGCCGAGCCACAAATTTGGGCTAATCAGCACTCCAAGAGTGCCAATTGGCCCTCTTGGGTGCCGAGCCCCCTTTTCAATTTTGGTTTGATTTGGACTCCTTTTTTTAAGGATTTTTGAGCCAGGAATTGCACCTAGACGAATTTTTAATTCATATTCTAAAAATTAATCCCTTTTTCTTGATAATCAGGTCTTTAAAGTAATAAATATCTGATAGATAAATATTCTAAAAAACTTAATTATCCACAATTTCTTTATTCTCTAATTATCCATTTTATTCCCATGCAAGCAGACTTATTTTTGACAAAAACTAACAACCAATCACATAATTATTTAATTAATTTTAATTTTTTAACCAATCAGAATTAATTTAAATTAATCACGCGTGATCGGTTCCACCCAAACAAAATGCATACAGACTGTGAAAACTTAATCATGTGATATCTTTCAATCCAATGGTCCGATTTAGGAATCGGGCATACCATCGTGACCGTTAGAATCTCAAGATCATTTTTATGATATGCAATGAATGAATTAATGCATGTAATGCAACTATGATTTTTTCGGGTATATGAATGGTCATTCTAGCCATCTTTCAAGATTAAATTATGGGTCCAAAATCAAGTGTCTATAGCAGAAAACCTTCCTTTCATAGCTTCTGGAACCCTAGTTGCGTGTGCAGGTTTGTGCCTACGTGCACATGCATCAGACCTGTATACGCAAGTCCTTGCCTGTTTACATAGTCCGAGGTTTTTTTTTTTTTTTTTTCGAACATTGATTTATTTACTCATAAAAAGTTATATTTTCCATTTTAACATTTCTCAAGTCAATTTGTAATTTGATTAGGCCCTAAACCAACATTGGGCTTTAGAATTTCAGCATTATTGAGGAGTGGGGGCCCGAGTTGTAAGGGGTACAAAATGCAATGTCTACACTATGAAGTTGGCAACCATTTGAAAACTAAGAGACCCATTTGTAACGGATCAGATGTCGAATGTACATATAAGAAACCTGTTAAAACCGACGTGCCCAAATTAGTTATATTTATATGTAAGATAGGTGTTCAATTCTTAATGGGCCCTTAGATTTTCATAACCTTATTGATTGACACGTACCAAAACCTTATCTCCGACACATTTGAATTTCTTGAATGCACTTACCAGCCGCAACCCCTCTTTCTCCATCTTTTTTTAGGTTCTCTCTCAATCTCACACCCATACTAAAACTAAAACAACTTGATTAAAAATCTCATCTGAAAACAAAAATTCAATTTGAGATTTCATTGTTCTTGGTCTCCCTCAAAGGTCACAATCCAAGTTATATATCGGCAAGCTTTCTTCCTCTTTTTTCTTTAAAGATGAAAAAATCAAGGATTTCCTTGGTTGTAGTGTTTGGTTCTCTAGAAAATGTGAGAAAACTGAGCAGTCAATGGATTTGTGGAGGTTATTTTATTTTATTTTCTTTAAGCAATCCTAACCGTTAGTCCGACCGAGATCCTACCATTCACCCGAAAGGAGAACGTGGACGGCATAGATCATTTCAGCAGTCAGTCGCAGGTTTCAAGATCTGCCACCCGACATGGTCGATCGAGTACAGGTTTACCCCAAAATTGAGTCCAACTAACCTGTGGACACCCCTACTGGTGATGATGGCAGCTTAGAGGGCTGTGTCTTTTGTTTGTGAGTTTGGTTTGAATAATGCTATTTTTGAAGGTGATTTGGAAATTCTAATGAATGCCCTCAATTACGTTGGTCCTTCTCTCTCGTCCATTGAACATTTTGTTAAAGACACTATGTCTATAGTTGGCTCACTAGTGAGTCATTCCTTCTTTTATAGTAGGGAGTAAGGCAATGTTGTAGCCCATGCTTTTACTAAGAAAGCTAGGCTTTATTTTCCTCTTTTAGTCTAGATGGAGTATGTTCCTCCAGAGGTTTTTAATTATGTTGCTATTGATTTCCCTTAATCTTCAATAAAAGTACTCATTGATTCTCAAAAAAGAAAATATCCTAAGAATTGATTATAGCTTATTATTTTCTTTCAACCTTGCAAATTTAGAAAATTAATGTGAAAGGTGTTTAAATCTCTTCATATATATATATATATATATATATATATATATATATTGTGGGAGAGATAAAATTTGAACACAGAATAGTGCCCTATGGGCCCAACTCGAGGAGATGGAAGGGCCCACTCTCTCATCAGTTCCGACCCAATACATAGATAAAAGCCCGAGAGGTGAAGCCGACCACCTAAGGAGCCTGAAGAGCAAGTGTTCCTCAGAAGGCTTTAAGCAAGCCACTTGGACCAAAAGACAAAATACTGAGAAAAGAGGTAGAGACGTGCAAGTAAAGAAGAAATGAAATATCCAGGTAAAGTACCCATCACCTCTGCATTCAATGAACGGCACCAAATCAACTAGCTACATTAATGGCAAAATGACCCTTGGATAGTATTCTCATAGCTTGCAGCACATTCTACCACCTCTAGCGAAACCCTGATGGGACAAGCATCTAAAGAAAGATCAGTGGTTGTACAAGTGGAGGGTTGGGATGAAATTCATATAACTATATAAAGAAAGGGAAGTCCTCTAGAATAAGGGCACACAAAAAAAATTGAAAGAGCAATATACCTTGTGCATCTATGCTTTGTAACCGAGACTTGAACTTTTTATGAAATAGAGATCCTTGGTCCAACCCGAGTAAGAGTTAATATTGTATCTTCTTCTTTCTTATAAATAACTTCTTGTTTTTCCATTAACTCAAAATTAAACCTATGGGGTATAGGAATTTCAATAAGGTAATTGTGCCACATGTCATACCCATGGTCGAGAGGGGCCATTATCATGCCGAGGAGGCCACACCCACGAACAGTAAGGCCATGTCAATAGCACACCACCAGGGGAGGCCATACTGAAGAGAAAGGGCTTCGGGGAGGGAGTTAGCACTGACATGACTGGAGGGATGGTGGCTGCCACCACATTTAATGCATCTCACCAAGCCTCTTGGCTGCATTTATGTGGAGAAGACTTCTGAACAATGCTGCTTTAGTTGCCACAACTCACAAGGGGTTTGGGAAGGTGTCTGATGGGACAAGCACTCAAGTAGTGGACTAAATGATCAACAAATGGAGGGCCAAGATCGTCTGAAGGGAGCTATATAATGTAAGAGACCCTTCAGGGACAAGGGATTGGAAAATCTATAAAGAAAACACTATAGCAACAAGAACTGTAATAATATCCAAGTCTAAAAGAAAAATACTCCAAGATCATTCTCCTTAGATTTTGCCGAGGAAGATTTCCTTTGCTTAGAACTTTTTCTTCTTTACTTTCTTGCTATTTTGATTTGTTGCATGTGTTTGTGGACCCATTGAAGCCTATCTTTTAAGCCCACCCTCTACAAATTCATTGTATTGGGCTCTTTGGGCGTTAATCCATTCACTTTTTGGGCTTAAGAACCAAAACGCTGCCCTTACAATTGGTGCCGTTTGTGGGAATAGCTTGAGCTTTGGTGGGATCAACGTTTAGCCATGGTAGGTTCAGGGCCTAACTGGGAAGAGTCTGTGGGTTCCCCACATCATGACCATTTCCTCAACCTTGAACATAGGAGAGATCGTGAAGTTAATGTACACACTACTCAAACTAGTAGGAGCCAGTCTCAAGGTGGAAGTCACATCTCTCACGAAGAGAACATTAGGAGCCTGCAGCGATAGATAAACCATTTGCGAAGAAGGCTACCCCACAAGCAACGCAGAGGAACTCCTTCGAGTCCTAACCATTCTTCTAGTGGTGATAGCGATGATAGCTACCGATCCAGGTCGAGGACTCCTTCTAGTGAGTCTTTTTCGTATGACGTCAGATGCCAGGTCAGGCGAAGAGGGAAGAGCCCGTCTCACAAAGGCCTAGGCAACGATGCCAAAAGCAGGGCTCTAAGCCAGATTTCCAAGTCACCTTTTTCCCGTAGGATAGAAGCAGGAAGATTTCCTCGGCGGTTCACCCAACCAACATTCACCATGTATAATGGTCAAACGGACCCCGTGGAGCATGTTAGCCACTTCAACTAGAGGATGGTTGTCCACTCGAAGAACGAGACCTTGATATGCAAGGTGTTCCCATCCTGTTTAGGGCTTGTGGTGATGAGATGGTTTGACGGCCTGAGGGAAGGCTTGATCAATTCCTTTAAGGCTTATCCGGGCATTCGGGGCTCAGTTCATGACTTGCAGTAGGGTTCCTCGACTTTTGGATTCCCTGCTATCTATGACCATGCGAGAGGGAGAGACCTTGAAAACGTATATTGACAAGTACTGGGAGATGTTCAACGAGATAGATGAGAACTTTGATGACGTGGCTATAAGGACTTTCAAGGTCAGCTTACTCGCTGAGCATGATCTGAGAAAGTCTTTGACCAGGAAACCGGTTAGGAGCGTGCGTCAGCTCATGGACCGTATTGATGAGTATAAGCGAGTCGAGGAGGACCAGCAATAGGGAAAGGGGAAAGCTAAGGTGGTCCCACGGGATAGAAGGGATTTCAAGTCGAATAGGTACAATAACAACTGACCTCGGAGAGATTTCACGAGGCATTCTAGGTTTGCTACTACTCAGGTAGTCAGTATTGTGTTTCGAGAACTAGTACATCAAATCTTGGAAAAAATTAAGAATGAGCCATACTTTCAATGGCCAAACAAGATGGGAGGAGACCCCTCAAAGCACAACCAAAGTCTTCACTACCAATACCACCAGGAGTGGGGGCACACCACTGAAGATTGCAGGACATTGAGGAGTCATTTAGAGCAATTGGTTAAGATTGGGAAGTTAAAGCAGTTCCTGTATCAACCCAATGGATAAGGTGGTTAGGCGGGGTTGGGGGCTCGGAGAGATGCATCTACGAGATCCCCTCTAGGTATAATCAACGTCATTCTCACTGCTCCAGGAAGGATTGGTTCTTAGCCATTCAAGGTGATGTCTATGGCTCGGCCGTTTGCCGACGGTTCGGCCCCCGATCAGAAGAGGAGTAGAGTGAAGGGGGGTCCAACTTTGAGCTTCTCGAATGAGGATAAGGCTGGAACCTTGCAGCCACATGATGATGCCTTGGTGGTCACTCTTAAGATAGGTGGGTACGATGTGAAAAGAGTGTTGGTGGATCGGGCAGTGGCGCATAGATCATGTACCCTGACCTATTTAAGGGACCGAAATAGAGGTCTGAGGACTTGACTTGCTATGATTCCCCTCTAATAGGGTTTGACGGGAAGATTGTCTTTCTGAAGGGCCAAATTCGATTGCTGGTTCAGACAGGCACAGAGGTCATGGAGGTGAACTTCATTGTGGTATATGCCTACTCCCCTAACACAGCTATTATGGCAAGGCCTTGGCTTCACGCCATGGGAGTCGTACCTTCCATGCTGCACCTGAAAGTAAAGTATCCATCTGGGGGTCAGGTTGAAGAGCTAGTTGTTAGGACATATGTGTTTCACTTGCTAAGAACATATGTCATTCATTTATGTAATTGGCTAATCCTTTGACAAAACGCACTTTACTTGTATTTGGGTAGATCTAGGATGTGTTTAATACTTCAAGAAACATGTTGTTCAAGTCTAGTATTAAAGCCATGAAGATTGGACCAAGAAACAAGTGAAGAAAAGCTGTTCACTAAAGCTGGACAGATAGCTCGACACCTGCGGACAGATAGCTCGACAGCTGCTCGACACCTTTCGACAGCTAGGCTATCTATCAAGCCTCTTACGGTGTTTCTTATCGCAATCTCGACACCTCTCGATAGCTGGTGGATCGATCGAGAAAGCTCCTGTCTCCTCGACAGCTCCTCGATAGCTTCTCGATAGCTGTATCTGTCGAAGTTTAAAGCTCGATACCTCCTCGACACCTCTCGATCGATCGAGGTTACGGGAATTCAGATTTCCAGATCTGATTTTCGGCCCAAGTTTTTATATTTGTGTAGGGTTTATTTTCTCACAACCCTAGACCTATATAAGACTTATTTTAGAGGCTGTCACATATGAGAATACAAGGAGAATATATGCAAAAGGTGACCGATGCCTTATTCTCTCTGAAAGAAGCTACTGCGTCTTTGCGCCTTAGAGTTTTGTAACCAAATGCTTCTTGATCTTCATTGTTAATGAAGTGAAGAACTTTGCAGTTAACATTCTTCTTCCTCAAGTTGGTGAGTGAGTCACGTACTGGGATTCGTGCAAAGGAGTTAGTCACGTATTAGGATTCGTGCATCAAAGGGTGGCGTTCATATATTGAAGAGTTCAGAGGTTCTGAAGCGGTAGAAGGTTTCTGCTGTGAGTTCATCTACGAGGATTGTAGAGTCTAGGGACAAAGGTTTTGTACTAGATCTGAAACTTCTCTTTTCTATAGTGGATTGCTTTTTGGGAAGGTTTCCCCCCAATTTTTTTACTGTGAAACTAGTTTGTTTCATTGGTTTTCCTGGATTATCATATCTTGTCTTATTTATTTTTCCGCTGCATGATTTTGACATGATATTGATGTTTGTTTGTTTTAACAAGTTTTATTGATAATAAATCTAATTAACAACTTGGATTTAAAACTTGTTAATTCTATCAACCGGAGTCTAAATTTCCCAACACTACATGAGGCTAGGTCTGCTATCTACCATTGGAGAAGGTCATCCTGGCAATGGTACATGCTACACGAAACTCCCACATTACTTCCAGGCCCACATCGTTGTGGTTCTAACCCAAGTCCCTCTTTGATCACTACTTCAGAAAGCTAATTACACAGGGAAGGTCGTAAAATGAGCAACGAGCCTTCGATATTAAATACATGCTTTGCACCTCTATAAAGGGCCAGGTCCTTGTCGATTTGGTGGCTGAATTCGTTGAGCCTTCGTTAGAAGAGAACAACGAAAAGCCAAGCATGGATGGAAAATTAGTTGGCACGATTACCTTGCAGGAACTGCCATCTTGGAAGGTGTATTTTGATGGCACAGCCAACCAAAGGGGATCGGGAGTGGGGCTAGTTGTGGTATCCCTCAAGAAGATCGTCGTTAAGAAATCCTTAAGACTGGGCTTCTCGGCCATGAACAATAAGGCTGAGTACGAGGCTTTGTTGGTGGGAATGGCCATGGTTCAGAAAATGGGAGGAAGAACAATGGAGGTGTTTTTAGATTTGAGATTGGTTGTAGGCCAAGTAAAGGGAGAACTGGAAGCCAGGGATGTGAGAATGCAAGAGTATCTGAACTAGGCTAGGCACTTGCAATCAAGATTTGACTCTTTCTCCTTACACCAAATCCCTAGAAGAAAAAAATACGAATGTTGATTCCCTTGCCACTCTTGTGACCTCCTCGGCACAGAGTCTACCTCGGGTTATCTTAGTCGAGGATCTATGCAGCCCTACCGAGGTAAAAAGGGAAAAGGTCTAGATTCATCAATTGAGGGTAGGACCTAGTTGGATGGATCATATTGTCCTTTTCCTGTAAAGACGATATCTTGCCCGAGGAGAAGGCCGAGGTTGACAAAACGAGAAGAAAGGCTCCTCGTTTTTTGTTGTCTAAGGACCAAAAGTTATACAAGCGCTCCTTTTCAGGGCCGTATTTGCTATGCATTCATCCTGAGGCAGTGGACCCACTCCTAGAGGAGCTACACGAAGGGATTTATGGAAGTCACATAGGGAGCAGGTCACTATCTCACAAGACCCTTACATAGGGATATTGGTGGCCAAATATGCAAAGGGACACGCAGAAATACGTGAAGAAGTGCAACCAATGCCAGAAGTATGCCCCAAATATTCATCAACTAGAGGGTGTCCACAAGGAGATTTTGCAGGCCCCTCTTCCTGTTCAAAGCCATCTCTTATTCTTCTTCCTCTAAACTATTATCGATACGTGCAACTACAAGGCCGGAGGTGCAAACACCTGAATGTCTGTCAGGCTCGTCTTCCTAGTCCGAGACCTGGACGACAAAATCTCCTTGCTCCTCCCTCTCTTCCTCGAGATGAAATTGGTTAATCACGGTTTTAAAGGATAGCCGAGAGGAAGTTGTCTCTTCTTTCGGGACTGCTACTTCACGGGGGAAGTGACAGGAGGGCAACTCGACTTGCACAATGTCTTCTCGGGCATGGAACCCGGGTACTGAGACGTCAATCTGAGCCAACCGCGAATCACCAGCTCTGATTGCGTGTCCCCTTCTTGAAAATTGTCGAATAAGGGCTCGAAGTCGCGGATGAGGTGGACAACTCTCAGTTGTCTGTATTCGCTCACGAACATTTCGGCTCTTAGCACCTTGTTAAGGTCTGTGACGCTGACAAAGTTTATTTTGGGAGCTACGTGCCTTTTATCTGCAAAAACAGCCAAGAAGCAAAATCACGGTTAGAAAGATGAACCCTCAGTTAGAAGAGAAAAAAAAATAATTAAAAAGAAAAGAGAGAACCATAAAACTAAGTCTTGTTTCAAAGGACCTAAAACCTAAGGCACCCCACCTAGCTCTCCCTCTTGAGTTGGGCAATGAAGACCGTCGTGCCATTCCCCAGAGGCGATTAGGTAGTCGTCTTTCATGCCCTTGTTGGACTTGGGAAGACATGAGACGAGCCTAACAACTGAGGACCTAGACTTGAGGTAATACCCCAAGTCAGCGAGCGAATGGTACTCGTACATCCAGACAACGTCGTGCTAGGTAAGGTTCAAACCCATTTGCTAGTTGAGAGCATCTACACTACCTAGGACCCTAAATAGATTGGGTGCACATTGGTGGGGGCACAGCCTATTGGCGATTAAATAATCCCTAGTTACGCTACCCATGGGGAATGTCATCCTCCCTTCTATGAAGGCGATCATGGGAATGACGACCTCCCCTTCATTCCTGTGGGTAAGCCACTGACTCGGAGCACAATACCGTAGGGAAACTCCCTAGGGAATGTGGTATTTAGCCCAAAATCCCTCCATACCGGCGGGAAAGTCTACGAGGTGAGCAAATCTACCCATCTAAGCAAACTAAAGGGAAGTGAAAGAAATATTTTTGAAAAAGGAACAAAGAATAGAAGGCCGAGGAGAAAAGAGTGTTAGGACATATGTGATTCATGTTAGGAACATATGTCAACATTTTATGTAATTGGCTAATCCTTTGACAAAACACGTTTTACTTGTAATTGGGTAGATCTAAGATGTGTTTAATGCTTCAAGGAACAAGGTTTCAAGTTCAAGTGTTAAAGCCATGTAAGTCTGTCTATGAAAAAAGTGAAGAAGTGCTGGATTTTAAAGCTCGACAGCTAGTATCTATCGAGGTTTAAAAAGCTGCTGAAGCCCAATACTCGATAGCTAGCTCGACAGATAAGCTATCTATCGAGGTTTATGAAAATTAGCTTTCCAGATCTGATTTTACTCCAATCCTTGAGTGTGTGTTTGGGCTTTATTTTCTCACAACCCTAAACATATATAAGGAATATTTTAAGGGCCATCAAACGTTGCGTGAGTGCGAAGCAAAGTTTTGTTCATGCAAATTATGACCGGAGACAAAATTTGCCCTAGTTCATCTTTCTCTTGAAGAAGCTACTATGTTTGTATACCGTAGGGTTTTGTAACCAAGCAACTTCATGATCTTCCGCACAATTGGTTAGTCACGTAGTGGGAGCCATGCATTGAAAAGGAGAGATTGTCACCACAGAATAAGTCCAATTGGGTATTGGGGTAAGGGTTCAACTGTAGGTTGGTATAAGGTACTGGGATTCCTTTACTTGTAACCCCTTGTTGTAATAATAGTGAATTCTTGGGAGTGGTGACTTTAAAATCACTCAGTGGGATTTTTGCCGTATAGGTTTTCTCCATTTGTAAACAAATCACCGTGCCATTTAATTTCCACTGCATAAATAGTTATTTGGTGATTTGTTTGTGTTGCCACGCAAATTATATGTTAAGCTGATTAATTAATCAACTTGGCTAATTAATTGGTTAATTCATCACAAGAGGTCAATACATTCTTGGCCTATCAAGTGGTATCAGAGTAAGCACACTCTGATTAGGTTTTAATCTTTGTTGTGTGATCCATTGACCCCTGTTTGTCATGGATAGAGGGCAGTCTCTTATTATACCTCATTTATTTGATGGCACTAACTATGCATACTGGAAAGTATGCATGAGAGTTTTCTTGCAGTCATTAGATGAAAAGGTCTGGCAAGCTGTGGAGATAAGCTGGACCAAGCCTACGGAAGCGCCAGCTAACTGGGATGATACTAAGATCAAGGTGGAAAACTTCAACAGCAGGGCATTGAATGCATTATTCAGCGCAGTCACAAATGAGGAATTCAAGTAGATTTCCTCTACTGAAATTGCTAAGGAAGCATTGATCATTCTCCAGACAACCTATGAAGGAACCAAGGCTGTCAAGGATTCAAAGCTTCAGAGGCTTACTACAAGCTTTGAAGAGATTAAGATGGAGGAGGATGAGTCATTCGATGAGTTCAATGCCAAGCTCAAGGACGTAGTAAACTCAGCCATTAATCTTGGGGAAACCATTCCTGAACCCAAGATTGTGAGAAAGGTGCTCAGATCTCTACACGAGAGATTCCATGCCAAGATCACTGCGATTGAGGAATCAAAGGATATTGACAAAATTCCTTTGACAGAGTTGGTTGGCAACCTACAGACCTATGAGTTGGGTTTGACAAGGATCAGGAAATCAAGTAAGAGCAAGAGCATGGCACTGAAGGTCAAAAGCAGTGACACTGATGAGTCTTCTGATGATGAAGATTCTAAGATGAAGTCCTACATCATGAGGCAATTCAAGAAGTTCATGAAGAATGCCAATGGAAAGGGCTTCAACAAGGACCGTAGGAAATCTAGCTCTTCTCAGTTTAAGAGTCAAGACAAAGGGAAGAAGGAGGTTTGTCTTTATCCTTCCTAGAGGATTTAGGTTTCCTAGGAGGTTTGTCTTTATCCTTTTTCCTAAATTGAAGAAGCTTGATAATCTCACCAGCTATGAAGGTTAAGTCCTCATCCTTATCCTCATCTTATCTTCATCTTCAGAGTCATCATTCTCCTCCTCTATACCCTTAAGAGCTAAGTTTCTACTCTTTCCACCTTTTCCCATTAAACCTAATCCCATCTCATAGGTTTGAAGGTTCCATACAAGCTCAATCAAAGGAATTTGATCAATGTCCTTCACTTCTTCAATGGCAATGATCTTGGTATGGAATCTTTCAGGTAAGGACCTAAGGATTTTTCTAACAATTTTGGATTCTGCTGTAAATGCTCCAAGGTTGAAGGCAGAATTCACAATATCCTTGAGTTTAGCATAGAACTCATCAAATGTCTCATCCTCCTCCATCCTTATTTCTTCAAAACTACTAGTGAGTCTTTGAAACTTTACAGTCTTTACTGCCTTGGTACCTTCATTGGTGGTCTCAAGAATAGTCCATGCTTCCTTGGCAACTTCTGTGGATGATATTTTCTTGAATTCCTCATTGGTCACCCCACAAAACAAAGCATTCAAGGGCCTACTATTGAAATTTGCTGCTATGATTGTTGCTTCATCCCAATCCACCGGCGTTTCCTTTGGCTTAATCCATCCAACTTCAACAGCTTGCCATACCTGTTCACCTAGAGCTTGCAAAAAAACTTTCATACGAACTTTCCACTACACATAATTAGTGCCATCAAATAAAGGAGGAATCAAAAGAGATTGTCCACAATCCATGACAATAGGGGTCAAGGATCACATTCAGGAAATTAATCCAATCAAAGTGTACTCGCTTTGATACCACTTGTTGGGAAATTTAGACCCCGGTTGATAGAATTAACAAGTTTTAAACCCAAGTTGTTAATTAGATTTATTATGAATAAACCTTGTTAAAAAAAACAAACATCAATATCATGTCAATATCGTACACAACGGAATAGTAAATAAGACAAGATATGATGACCTAGGAAAACCAAAGAAACAAACTAGTTTCATAGTAAAAAACCTAGGGGAAAACCTTCTCGAAAAGCAATTCACTATAGTAAAGAGAATTTTTAGATCTAGTACAAAACCTTTGTCCCTAGACTCTACAATCCCCGTAGATGAACTTACAGCAAAAACCTTTTACCATTTCAGAACCTCTAAACTCTTCAATAAATGAATGCCACCCTTTTTGCATGGATCTCAGTACGTGACTCACTCACCAATTTAAGGAAGAAGAATGTTGGTTGCAAAGTTCTTCACTTCATCAACACTGAAGATCAAGAAGCACTTAGTTACAAAACCCTAAGGTGCAAAGACGCAGTAGCTTCTTTCAGAGAGAATAAGGCATCGGTCACTTTTTGCATATCTTATCCTCGTATTCTCATATGTGATGGCTTTTAAAATAAGCCTTATATATGTCTAGGGTTGAGAGAAAAGAAACCCTACACAAATACATAAGCATGGGCCGAAAATCAGATCTAGAAATCTGAATTTCGTAATTCTCAATAGATAGTATCTATCGAGCAGCTGTTGAGCCTCGATAGATAATATCTGTCAAGCAGCTGTTGAGCTTTAATGAATCAGCAATTCTTCACTTATTTTTTGGACAGATTTGCATGGCTTTAATACTAGACTTGAACTCTTGTTCTTTGAAGTATTAAACACATCCTAGATCTACCCAAATACAAGTAAAGTGCGTTTTGTCAAAGGATTAGCCAATACATAAAATGTCCTTAACAAAAGGCATAAATAACCATCTCACCATTGTTACCCGCCAATCATGAAATGACATCTGTATGCTTCGGCATAGCAAAAGTGCAATGTCATAAGCTTAACATAATTGGGTATTTCTTCTCTTTCTCTTACATGCCCATGCATAGTTTACTTAAAAGAAAATATGCAAAGAAAAATAAAAGCAAAAAGAGTCAAAATGCTTTATATATGATTGCAAGCATGTCTTCTAGGAGATGTGGGAGTTATAGGATGTACCTCGAAGGTGATAGTCCCCATCAAGCAGTTATGATTGTATGTGAGTTAAAGTGATTTTCTCATATCTCAAATTGTCATACATGTAGACATTTATGCAATCTTGCAATGTTTTTCACACACAACACGCAATATTCTTTACTACTTATGATACATGTGTAGGTACAATGTGATTTGGCCATCACAAGAAATACATATGTTAATGTATGCTCACTAAACTGTCTTAACTTGTTTTTGAAATATAAAATTGGTTAGACTTGTTTAGTGTGTGTGTGTGTGTGTGTGTTTTGGATCTAGATGCTTGACATTTTTCGAATTGAGAGATGATTTTGAGAGCTTAAAATGATGTTTGGATCTTTGGTTGAGTAGCATGTTTGATTGCATTCATGTCTATGTTTTTCTCTTCTTGAAAAATTATTTTTAAGCAATCTCAACAACTTCTCCATACCTCTCGACAGCTAGGCTATCTATCGAGCCTCTTGAGCTTCTTTTCTCGATAGCTGTTATTGCAATTTCGATCCATCGAGGTTTTTGAGATTCAGTCTCAATAGCTTCTCGATAAATTCTTGATCTATCAAGGAAGTTTCTGTATGCTTGATAGATGCTCGATAGCTTCTCGATCCATCGAGCCCCTTTTGTTGTGGACACCTCTCAATAGCTTCTCGATAGATGTATCTGTCAAACTTTAAATCTCGACACCTTTAGACACCTCTCGATCTGTCGAGAATTATGGATTTCTATATAAAGGGTCAGCATGATTTCCATTTCATTTTTCTCGATCTCTCTCAATCCTTTCTGACTTCTTACCTTCCCAAACACCTTTCTTTCACTTCAAACCTCTTCCCCAAGTGTTCTTCAGTCTCAAAAGTTTCTTCTTCCTCTGGTATGTCTCTTATTCATTCATTTATCATGCATTTCATCTTTTATGACCTAACTTTTGGGGTTTGTTGAAAAATTTGGGGTTTTTCAAAATTAAAGAGGGTTTTGTGAAATTTTTGGGATAGGTTTTGTTCAAATGATCCTAAATGTTCATGCATTGCATTACATTTGCATTCTAACTATATTTTCATGCATTATAGATGTGTGCTATATATGTTGAATTCATGTGTGCTGGTAGAATTGGATTGGGCTGAGCCCATGATGTTTTTACTATTGCATATCACATGCTTATTCATTTTTCATGCATACGTACCTACATTTATCTATATTTTGATATTGATCTGTGTTGGTGCTTTTTTGCGTGTTTCTCTCTCTCTCTCTCTCTCTCTCTCTCTCTCATTCTTTTGTTAGTTGCTCCATGGCACCTAAACGAAAATCTTCTCTGTCTCGGAACCCTCTTCATTCCGGGGCATCTTCCTCTAATTCTACTCCTTCCCATGTCAGGTTCTGGGATGATAAAGCCAATAAGGACTTTTCGGAGAACTTTTCCCAACTAGGCATTCATTCGGAACGCCAAGTCATCCTATCGAATTTTTCCGATACTGACTTTCCCACTGTCATCTACAGTAAGGGTTAAGAGTCACTATGTGGCATCCCGGTCACTTGCCCTTCCGTGATCATACAGGAGTTTTACTCCAACTTGCACGGATTTGACTATTTTGTACCTCATTTTGTTACTTGCGTTCGAGGTACATGCATTATAGTCACTTCGGATCTTATATTTGAGGTGCTACACGTACCGAGGGTAGCGCATCCTGACTACCCCGATTGCGATCATCTTAGGACTGTGTCCAAAGATGAACTCAAGTCTCTCTTCTGTGAGACGCCTTCTTCTTGGGGTGATTGTCAAAACACTTGTTGCTTGACCTTTGCTAAAGGTCCGAGATTCCTTAACATGGTGATGACATTCGTTCTCCATCCATTGTCTTACTATAACTCTATCACAGAGCCTCGTGATCGATTTTTGTTATCCCTCTTAGAGGATCTTTCTATAGACTTCCATTCTTACTTCATTCTATCCCTCATAGATGTCTATAGGGATACGGCGACCTGTGATAAGCTCATTTTTCCTTCAGCTATCACACGGATCATTCATTATTTTTCCATCCCCTATCCCAAGTCGGACCACTTTTTCGTCATGTGTGCCATAGACGCTGCTACCATTAGACGGAGCAAAGCCCAGCTCCGACCGAAGTGGCCACAGACAGAGACAGCGACTCCTCCGGCTTCTTCCGCTCCTTCCACATCTGCACGTTCTTCATCAGTGGGTGGTGTGACCCTCGAGGTAGTCATGGCGCAGTTGCAGTGCATGGATGCTCGCCTTGACACAATCAGTGATGAGTTATGTCAGGTGAACGCCCGTGTTAGTCGTATTGCTCGATGGCAAGCTCGCCTTGGTGGCTTCGTAGAGTCTCCCTCTCCTTCTCTAGAGGCATCTGAGGACGATGATGATGATGGTGACTCCGATGATGAGGATGCTGAGGATGATGATGCTAGCTCCTCCAGAGATGACTGCTTGAGTTACTTACCCTTTGTCATTCGTGACAAAAAGGGAGAGTAGTTTTGGGATGAGAGTAATCATGTATTTAGGGGGAGAGTTAGCATAGGACATTTTTGTCATAGGGGGAGTGTTTATATTTTGAGGGATGTAGTGAGGTTATTATGTATTTTCTTTTCTTCCTTTTACTTTTACCTCATATATACCGGTCGTGTGACCATTTGACATACATTGTACTTATCTTTTGATATATATATATATATATATATATGTTGATGTATGTTTCTTCACCTATCTCTTCATGTGTTGTTTCTTCTCTCTTTATGCACATGCTTCTTATTACTTGTATGCAATAGTTTAATTTCTGTTTCACACTAAGATGTCTTGATGAGTTTAGTCAAGAATCTTGAGGAAAAGCTTAGTCAAGCTAGAACTCAAATAGAAAGGATGTCTAGTGCAAAGCTTGATGAGATATTGAGTGCTCAAAAGCCTAGTTCTGATAAGACTGGCTTAGGATATGCTATTTCCTCCGGCCCCTCCTCTTTCACGGCTTCTGGATCAAGGATTTTCTTTGTGCCCCAATCTAAGAAAGGTGATAAAGGTATGAAATCCAAAACTGATATGGCTAATTCTAAATCCTTTGTTAGACCTCATGTTTGTCACCATTGTGGTGTTTCTGGACACATTCCTCCTAATTGCTTTAAGTTGCATCCTCAAAAGCAAGTGTCCAAACAGTCACAGGTTTCCTATCAAGGAACTACACCTTTGTTTCGAGAGTTATTAAAAGTTTTGAGCTTTTTAACTCAATTTTAGGAGAATTCTTATTCTTCTGTCATTTAGTAGACATACTAGGACACGTGCTTTTTCATCTTCACGGCCAAAGACTCGCGCTATGTAGGTGAGAAGGAGCCTAAGACTTAGTTGTCTTTTCTGTTGTCCTCTGCTTTAATTCTTTCTATCTAAAGTAGGACTCTCTTTGCTTAATTTCTTATCTCTTTTGGAATCATGCTTTCATGCATATGCATCTTTCTTTCTTGCCTTCATGTTGTTTGTCTATTTTTGTTTGGTTGTTTAGTTTTTATTTTGTTTTATTTTCAAAATCAAAAAAAATAAAAATAAAAATCAGAAAAATACAAAAACAATGTATGTTTTGTGTACATTGGTACTTGTGTACCTTGGATGGCCATTGAAACAAAGTTTTCTAAACTTTGTATCTTTTGTAGCTTAGATGAGCATCTCTATGCACAACTAAGCAAGTGAGCTTTGTGGCTTGTGTTTGTGATAAGTAAGATTAAGTAATCTTTTGTACTTAACACTCGTATCGCTCTCACCACTGTTGCCCGCCAATCGTGAAATGACATCTGTATGTGTTAAGGACATATTTTGTGTAATTGGCTAATCCTTTGACAAAATGCACTTTACTTGTATTTGGGTAGATCTAGGATGTGTTTAATACTTCAAGAAACATGTTGTTTAAGTCTAGTATTAAAGCCATGAAGATTGGACCAAGAAACAAGGGAAGAAAAGTTGTTCACTAAAGCTGGACAGATAGCTCAACACCTGCGGACAGATAGCTCGATAGTTAGCTATCTATCGAGGTTTAATGAGGCTTGACAGAAACTATCTATCGAGGTATCTATCGAGGTTACGAGAATTCAGAATTTCAGATCTAATTTTCAGCCTATGCTTATGTATTTGTGTAGGGTTTCTTTTCTCACAACCCTAGACATATATAAGGCTTATTTTAAAGGCCGTCACATAAAAGAATACAAGGAGAACATATGCAAAAGGTGACCGATGCCTTATTCTCTCTTAAAGAAGCTACTGCGTCTTTGCGCCTTAGGGTTTTGTAACCAAGTGCTTCTTGATCTTCGTTATTGATGAAGTGAAGAACTTTGCAGCCAACATCTTCTTTAAGTTGGTGATTAAGTCGCGTACTGGGATTTGCGCAATTGGTTAGTCACGTACTAGGATTCGTGTATCAAAAAGGGTGGCGTTCATATATTAAAGAGTTCAGAGGTTCTAAAGCGGTAGAAGGTTTCTGCTATAAGTTCATCTACGGGGATTGTAGAGTCTAGGGACAAAGGTTTTGTACTAGATCTGAAAATTCTCTTTACTATAGTGAATTACTTTTCGAGAAGGTTTCTCCCCAGGTTTTTTACTGTGAAACTAATTTGTTTCATTGGTTTTCCGTGGTCATCATATCTTGTCTTATTTATTTTTCCGCTGCATGATTTTGACATGATATTGATGTTAGTATGTTTTAACAAGGTTTATTCATAATATCTAATTAACAACTTGGGTTTAAAACTTGTTAATTCTATCAACTAGGGTCTAAATTTCCCAACAGTATGCTTTGGCATAGCAAAAGTGCAATGTCATAAATTTAACATAATTGGGTATTTCTTTTCTCTCTCTTATATGCCCATGCATGATATGCTTAAAAATAAAATATGCAAAGAAAAATAAAAGCAAAAAGAATCAAAATGTTTTATATATGATTGCAAGCGTGTCTTCTAGGAGATGTGGGAGTTATAGGATGTACCTCAAAGGTGATAGTCCCCATCAAGCAGGTATGATTGTGTGTGAGTTAAATTGATTTTCTTATATCTCAAATTGTCATAACATGTAGACACTTATGCAATCTTGCGATGTTCTTCACACACATCACGCATATTATTTGCTACTTTTGATACATGTGCAGGTACAATGCGATTTGGTTATCACAAGGAATACATGTGTTCATGTATGCTCACTAAACTGTCTTAACTTGTTTTTGAAATATAAAATTGGTTAGACTTGTTGTGTGTGTGTGTGTGTTTTGGATCTAAATGCTTTACATTTTTCTTGTTGAGAGATGTTTTTGAAAGCTTAACATGTTGTTTGGATCTTTGGTTGGATAGCATGCTTGATTGTATTCATGTCTGTGTTTTTCTCTTCTTTGAAAAGCTATTTTTGCCCATCTCGACAGCTTCTCGACAAATTGCTATCTATCGAGCCCCTTTTTCTTCTTGTCTCGATAGAAGTTAACGCAATCTAGATCCATCGAGCTTTTCGGACTTTTTCTTGATAGCTTCTTGATAGATCCTCGATCCATCGAGAAACTTTTTTTCTAGCTGATAGATCCTCAATAGATTCTCGATCCATCGAGGTTGGCTTCTGCTCGACAGCTTCTCAATCTATCGAGATCCTCTTGCATGCATTGTTTTTCACATGTTTTGCATCTTTCTTTTATCTTGTCATCCATAGCATCTTGTTTCATTACATTCATGCATTTATATGGATTCCTTGTACCCCCTTGATCATCCTTGATCATCTTTATGTTTCTTGGGTGAAGCTTTCTAGCTTCTTGTACCCTTTGTCAATCATGACAAAAAGGGGGAGAAATTATGGAGAATATGTGGTTTCTTTTTAAGATTTTACATGTTAGAGGGAAAAATACATGCCTTTGTAAGGGGGAGTTGTGTTTCATCTTGTTAGGGGAGTGTTTACCTCCTTATTGTTTTAGGAGCTTCTTTTAGCTTCTTATACATCAGTCTTGTGACCATGTTTACATACATTGTGCTTGTCTTTGATATATATATATATATATATATATGATGATGTATGTGTTCTTCACCTACCTCTACATGTGTTGTTTATTTTCTCTCTTTATACACATATTTCTTTATTATATATGCAATTTTTTAATTTCTGTTTCACACTAAGATGCCTTAATGAGTTTTGTTTAAAGTGTTTCAGAAATACAGGTTGTCAAAGTCTATCATGCCATGAACTCTCTTCTTACAAAGTTTTTTAAGATTTTGTGTTAGGATTAGATTTTATTGTATTCAACAATTGATTATAAGTTGAGTGATTTATTACTTCTCTCATATTTCATTTGTTCGTTGTGGTTTTATCACAGATTGCCAAAGGGGGGAATTGTTAGGACATATGTGGAACATGTTATGAACATGACAAAACGCACTTTACTTGTAATTGGGTAAATCTAGGATATGTTTAATACTTCAAAGAACAAGAGTTCAAGTCTAGTATTAAAGCCATGAAGATTGGACCAAGAAACAAGTGAAGAAGTGTTGATTCATTAAAGCTCAACAGCTGTATCTATTGAGAATTACGAAATCAGAATTTCCAAATCTAATTTTCGGCCCATGCTTATGTATTTGTGTAGGGTTTCTTTTCTCACAACCCTAGACACATATAAGGCTTATTTTAAAGGACGTCACATAAAAGAATACATAGAGAACACATGCAAAAAGGTGACCGATGCCTTATTCTCTCTGAAAGAAGCTACTGCGTCTTTGTGCCTTAGCATTTTGTAACCAAGTGCTTCTTCATCTTCATTGTTAATGAAGTGAAGAACTTTGCAGCCCACAATCTTCTTCAAGTTGGTGAGTTAGTCACGTACTAGAAGCCGTGCATCATTGGTTAGTCATGTATTAGGATCCATGCAAAAGGGTGGCGTTCATATATTGAAGAGTTTAGAGGTTCTGAAACGGTAGAAGGTTTCTGCTGTAAGTTCATCTACGGGGATTGTAGAGTCTAGGGATAAAGGTTTTGTACTAGATCTGAAACTTCTCTTTACTATAGTGAATTGTATTTTGGGAAGGTTTCCCCCCAGGTTTTTTACTGTGAAACTAGTTTGTTTCATTGGTTTTCCTGGGTCATCATATCTTGTCTTATTTAATTTTCAGCTGTGCATGATATTGATGTTTGTTTTTTTTAACAAGGTTTATTCATAATAAATCTAATTAACAACTTGGGTTTAAAACTTATTAATTCTAAATTTCCCAACAATCACGACATGAATTGGGTGTATAGTTGTCAGTAAGGTGCCGATGGGGGGTTTATTACTTAAAAACTAGGGAACTTGCCATTAGACTAATCTCTTGTCTCCCCGAGATGAACAAAGGCATGGACGAGGACTTTCTCATCGTTTCAAGAGAGTGGCACTACAAAGGATGGAATTGTAGGTGGGGTGGCTTAGGGACACTTAACAAAAATCAATGTTAGCTTAGGAAACTATAAATAGCCTTTTTATATGCCATTTTGTCATGTTGCCTTTGTGTATGTTCATTTGTTTTTTACCTGCTTAGATTTAGGCTTGTCCGACCTACAAACTAATGTTAACTCTTAATTTTTCTTCTTCAGAGAAAAGAGCCACTGCCAAGAGATGGCGTTTGGTGAACTTCAAATTATTGAACCGAGTCTTGATCGAGATCTTCCTTCATCAGGACAGTCAGCTCCGTGCAGTTCAGGTAATCCTAGGCTTCACCCCCATATCCAATTGCTTCCAAACATCCAAACACATGATCAAGAACTGAAGCTCCAGCCTCGCACTGGTTGACATGGCCATTGTAGGCTTTATAGGCAAGCCTTCTCTAGAGGGAACACACGCAAGTAGTCAAGCTCCCTACCTTTAAGGATCCTCAACCCGTTGAACTCTCTGCTCCTGAGAATCCTCAACTTGTCATAGAGGAGATCACATCCTCGGACGAAGGAGACAAGACAGAATCAGAGGACATCGCTTTGGAGGAAGATACTGAAAATCCTGTCCGAAATGAGGAGGAAGAACTTAGCCCCCAGCTAACCACAGCTCTAGTTAGTGAGGACCAAAAGGACACCGAGGTTCCGGAAGGTATGGTGATAGAGAAAAGGCTGCCAAACTTGATTTCTCTACTAGAATCCCATGCTAGATCCATAGTTCCCAAGGTTCTAGTAATTCCCAGGCCTCCAACTCCAATTCTTCCTGCCCCTACACAGACGAAACCGGTTGACAAAAACTGGAAGAGGGACAAAAGAGGGGTAAAGGAGTCATCGAAGAGGGCGAAGTCCAAGAGGAAACTCCTCCTGAGCCCACCAAAATGACCAAAGTAATCTGCGCCCAACAAAGAGAAAGTGTGGAAAGCTCGGGTACTGCTTCTGAGCGAAGGTCTTAGGTTCCAAACTAGAACCCTGTCTTTGAGCGGGACAATTCACCCCTTCGGGAGGATGCTTCCATCCACAATTTTGATAGTGGAAAAGTAGGCTATGTAGCCAATGCCGTGGAGCAAGCCCTTCTTCTCCCAAAGGATATGGATGAGCTTTCAAATTTAAAGAAGCACAAGCTTTTCCTGTCCGTAAAAAGGGATTTAGCTCTGCTAAGGTTTTTCTACATTCACTTTCTTTTTCTTTTTTTTTTTCTTTTTTTAATCCTTTCTACACATGCCCTTCCATTAACTTTTATGTTAATTGTTCATACACAGGCTACCCAAGCTGCCCATGTAGCAGAAGAATGGGTCGACCAGGCTTTCAGAGATTTAAAAGAGGAAGAGTCTAAACGCTTCACTGTGTAGAAGTCCAAGGCTCTAACTTATAAGAAGCTGAAGGAGACCTTCCTCAAGCTAGCTGAGTGTGATAAGGCCAAAAAGAGTTCTGAGGCCTCCATTGAAAGCTCGGAAAGGCAAGCTTAGGAACAGCTTGTACAGCTAAGGGAGGCTGAAAGCCAACTTTCCATTGCTTGGACATCCATCACCAAGCTGAAGAAGGAGCTCAACTAAAAAGACCAGGAGATGGAAAAGGTCGAGCAGACTGTGTACAACCTGTTAGAATTATGTGCCCTCAAAAACAATACTGTGCATTTTTATTTGATGATAAAATTCTATTTTCACATTCATAATTTTTATAGGTATATTTCATTGTTTAAATGTGGCATGTGATGTCACCTCTGTAGGAAAAATCATGTTAATGGTTAAGGAACCAAAGACAGGGAGTAATGATTTTTCATATATTATTAAATTGTTCTAGGCTGTGGATATTAATTGAATATTACCATTGAAGCCTACACTTGTTGTGCTGCTATATGATAGGATGATTTACTCCATCATTGAAGTAGTGACTTTAAGCAAACAAGTGGGTGTAATGTAACAAGTACATACACTGAATTGGATCCGATCGAGAACACCTTATGGAGTGATCATTGTTATTTAAAAGGTTGTTCTATCACAATTTTTCTATTGTCCTCAAACATGAGGGGTTTGTGTATATTTATTTATTATGCACATAACTTTGACAATGTCAACTGGTGATGCCAATTTTAAAGGCTATATACAGACACGTTGGGTTATGTATGTAATGAGTAAAATATATAAATGCTCAACAATGAATCCACCAGTCTCTAAAGAAGATAGTATATTCAGTTGATTTTCATATTGAAGTTGGACTCAAAACAAAACCGGCCGGTGACATTTTTCAAAAATGTTTTTTTATATATATATAATATTGTATATATATATATATATATATATTTAAAGAGTTTTATAGATATTTTGGAGTCCAATAGAAATTATGAAATCAAGAAATTAAGGGTCACATAAGCTAGGGACATGACAATGATATTTATCCAGTCCTAGTGGCTTGTGGGAATATAGTATGGTGGAAGGACATAGATATAAAATTGTATGAAATGGGACCTCATTTGTAATTCTCTAACCTTCAGGGGTCAATTGCAATGTGTTGATGGACATTATTGCAATATGTAGAAGTTCAGATATTTTCTTGATATGATTGAGAAAATTAAGAAATAATTTTGGAAAGAGTTTCAAGATAAGTCAATAGCGTTTAAAAAGTTATTGATAAAATCCTACGGCTGAAGATTAGGAACCCTAAGGATCCCACGTCCAATCTCTCTCTAGGGTTTTTAAAAGTCTACTATAAAATAAGATTTTATAATATCATATTTAGTGGTTGGCCATCAGAACTACTGTGTGATACTGCAGTCTTCTGAAAACTCAAAAGAAATAGAGAGAGAGACGTGAATACCTTGGGAGGCAACACGCTTGGGTTGCTAAGAGAGGTACGCAATTTTATTCTATTTAGAATCCATGGTTGTGTGGTACAACGATCTTTAAATGAAAATATGATTTTGTTTTATATTGTTTCCGCAAAAGTTTTCAGTGGTATCAGAGCAAACCACAATTAATCATGGATTTTAAATTATTTGATATCAATATGTTTGCCGAGATATGTTTCCTACATGCCGTGATTGAAATACATATGTGATATGTTAAATGTTTTCATTCGGAAAAGTGGAGAACATCAATTAAAATATCTTGGCTTTGTGCGCCGTAGTAGTGTTGTAACCCTACAAATACTTTATAGATTAGGTTTCATAAATAGTCTCTTATGCCTTATAGATTGTATATTGCTTTTGTGCGCCGTAGCCTATACATGCTTTACAGATGGTCTTTTATGGTTTCATAGATTGTCTTTATGCTTTCTAGATTGTCTTTGATAGATTGTCTATTATGAACCTATTTGCATGTATATGTGCTTATCTGTGTAACCTATATTGGTATATATTGGTTCATTAACTCACCCTTTTATATTGATAAAATCTTGAGTATTAGAGAATTAAGGTATTGAATCTCAATTGGTGGGAGTTGTGTTAGACACATAAAGAATGATGTTTAGTGCATTGACTCACTTTACAGTTGCATCCCAGTGCTAATATATGTTAAGTGCTAAATAGGATAATTTTTATAGAATAATTCCTATGGCCTTCCATTGTCGGTGAATAAAGGTTCTATTAAATTAAAATTTTGTTGAAGCCAAAAGGATAGACTTGATTTTGGTTTAGTAGTTCCTCTTGTTTACTTCTTGGGAAGACAGGTGTGTGTATGACTGGTGGGAGTGTGGCTAAAATAGCAACATAATCATACTAGTACATATATCACACTTAGATAATGGTTTGCACTTATCCAAATAAACATGACCACTAAAATAGTGTAAAACATGTTTGATTTGGAGGCCAAAAGTAAATCGGGAGTCATAGATAAATTAAATAAAATTAGAAACATGAGATGAAATTATGATGAATAGTATCTATTTGCCTTTATATGGTGTGCACAGTATATTTCAAAAGAAATTATTGGAGCATGCAAGGTAAGGGTTCCCGATGCCCGCTTCGAACTATTTATGAATATAATTGTTATATTCTGTTTTGGGAATCTATGATATTTTGTTCTTGTGGGAGGTACCATTAGTTATTCAAAAACCTGAATATGATGGATATATGTATGTGAAAATATTATTTTGTATTATTTTGCAGATTCATTATGACCAATTTTAATCCCTTAGCTAAGATTTTGGATGAAAATCGATTGTCTGGACCAAACTATGTAGATTGGAAAAGGAACCTAATCATTGTTCTCACTGCTGATAAGATAGCTCATGTCCTTAATACTGAGGCACCAGAACTTGCTTTAGCTGATGCCACTGAGGCGCAAAGAGATGCATTTAATAAGTGGCATGAGGCTGATGAAATGGCTAAATGCTACATAATGGCCTCTATGACCAATGTGTTGCAAAAACAATGCCAAGGCCTAGTTACAGCACAAGATATGATGCTGCACCTCAAAGAGATGTTTGGAGAACAAAGCAGAAGTGCACGGCAAACTGCTATGAAAAATCTCATGTCCACCAAAATGGTGGAAGGAACTCCAGTTCGGGAACATGTCCTGAAGATGATTTCTTTCATCAATGAACTGGATATGCTTGGTGCAGAAATTGATAGTGAGACCCAAGTTGATGTGATCCTAGCATCTTTACCTGATTCTTTTAATCAGTTTATCATGAACTATAACATGAATAAGATGGTAGTGACATTGTCAGAGCTGCTCAATATGTTGAAAGCAGCTGAGGATCTCATCAAGAAAGAAAAGCCTACTGTAATGTTGGCTGAAAAATCTGATTCTTCTTTTAAGTTTAAGCCTAAGGGTAAGAACTTTAAGAGAAAAGGGTCTCAGTCATTCAATAAGGCTCAAGGTGACAAAGTGAATAAGGACACTGAGAAAAAGAAAGCAAAAGGAAATTGTTTCCATTGTGGTAAGCCTGGTCATTGGAAGAGAAACTGTCGCCATTATTTGGCTTCTCTGAAGAATGACAAACCTGCAGAAGGTATGCCTAATTTGCTCGTTTTTGAAACAAATTTAATGGATGGTCCATTTGATTCTTGGTGTGTAGATTCTGGTACAATCTCACACATTTGCAATGTGTTGCAGGGGTTCAAGGAGACCCGAAGGCTAAATGAAGGGGAGGTGATCCTAAAGATGGGGACTGGTGCAACTGTTGCAGCCACTGCCATTGGAACCTTTTATTTAGAATTATCTTCTAGTAGAACTCTTGTTTTAGAAGATTGCTTATATGTGCCAGAAGTGCGAAGAAATTTAGTTTCAGTTTCAAAACTTGGTTGTTCAGGATATTCATTTCTTTTTACTTCTAAACTTGTTGTTAAGTTTAATAATAAATTTGTAACTTCTGGCATTTTACAAGATGGTCTTTATTTTTTGAGTTCTATTGATAATTCTATTAATTGTGTTGAGAATGATATTGCTACCAGTGTGTTATCTCTTAAAAGAAAAAGAGATGTTAATCCTACCTATTTGTGGCACTTAAGGCTTGGTCATATCAATATTGACCGAATCAATAGATTGGTAAGGGATGGGCCATTGAATCTTTTGAAGGTAGAGCCTTATCCAATTTGTGAGCCTTGCTTACAAGGGAAAATGACCAAAAGTCCCTTTACAGGAAAGGGAGCTAGAGCCACTGATGTATTAGGATTAATACACACTGATGTTTGTGGTCCTATGAATCACATGGCAAGAGGTGGTTTCTATTACTTCATTACTTTCATTGATGATTATTCTAGGTATGGCTATTTGTACCTAATGAAACATAAATCTGAATCCTTTGAAAAGTTCAAAGAATTTCGTAATGAGGTTGAGAAACAAGCTGGAAAATGCATAAAAGTTCTTCGCCCTGATAGAGGAGGAGAATACCTCTTGGATCAATTTAAGCAATATCTAAAGGAAAATGGGATTATTTCTCAATTGACTCCCCCTGCCACACCTCAACATAATGGTGTAGCTGAAAGAAGAAATAGAACCTTATTAGATATGGTTCGTTCTATGATGAGCATGTCAGAGTTGCCAATTTCATTTTGGGGTTATGCTTTGGAGACTGCTGTTTATTTATTAAATAGAGTCCCTACCAAATCAGTTCCTAATACCCCATATGAGTTATGGACTGGTAAGAAACCAAGTCTAAATCACTTAAAGATATGGGGTTGTCCAGCACATGTTAGAAAGTCTAATATGGATAAGCTAGGACTTAGGAGTGATAGATGTTTATTTGTTGGCTATCCCAAGATGTCTACTGGTTTCTATTTTTACAATCCTAGTGAGCAAAAGGTGTTTGTGAGCAGGAATGCTATTTTTCTTGAGGAAGATTATAGCTTAAATGAAAGTAGAGCAAAAGTTTCTCTTGATGAACAAATTGATAACCCAATGGCTGAGTTGAATGAGAATAATGAAGAGCAAGTAATAGTGCCTACTGAACCAAGCAAAATACAAGAAACTCGACGTAGTAAAAGGACTATCAGGCCTCCAGTTAGACTCACTTTGTTAAATGAGATTTATCTAATGGAGTCAGAGGAGCATGATAATGACCCTTTTACTTATCAAGAAGCAATGACTGATAAGGACGTTGAGAATTGGAAAAGGGCCATGGAATCAGAGATGGACTCAATGTATACCAACCAGGTCTGGACCTTAGTAGACAAACCAGAAGGTATTAAGCCTATTGGTTGTAAATAGGTCTACAAAAGGAAGATAGGACCTAATGGTAAGGTGGAGACCTATAAAGCTAGGCTAGTGGCAAAAGGGTATAATCAAAAGGCTGGAATTGATTATGAGGAAACTTTTTCGCCAGTAGCCATGCTAAAGTCCATAAGGATTCTATTGTCAATTGCTGCACATTATGATTATGAGATATGGCAAATGGATGTTAAAACAGCTTTCTTGAATGGACACATTCGAGAAGAAATTTTTATGGACCAGCCAGAAGGTTTCATATCTCATGGTCAAGAATCAAAAGTGTGCAAGTTGATGAGATCTATATACGGCCTAAAGCAAGCATCACGCAGTTGGAACATCCGTTTTGATGAGGCAATCAAATCGTTTGGTTTCTCACAAAATATGGATGAACCATGTGTTTACAAAAAGGTTAGTGGGAGCACTATTACATTTTTAGTGCTTTATGTAGATGACATACTACTCATTGGCAATGATGTAGGAGCAATGTCATCTATAAAAATATGGTTATCTAGTCACTTTGCAATGAAAGATCTTGGTGAAGCGTCCTATATACTCGGAATCAAATTGTTTAGAGACCGAAAGAAAAGGTTATTGGGACTTTCACAAGTCAATTATATTGACAAGATATTGGCTAGGTTTAGCATGCAAGATTCCAAGAAAGGGTTTTCACCTTTTAGACATGGAATTCATCTCTCTAATCAAATGTGTCCTAAAACACAAGAAGAGAGAGAGAAAATGAGAAACTGTCCTTATGCTTCGGCTGTAGGAAGTCTCATGTACGCAATGCTTTGCACTAGGCCAGACATTTGTTATGCAGTGAGCATTGTGAGTAAATATCAATCCAATCCAGGTTCTGAGCATTGGACAGCAGTGAAACATATCCTCAAATATTTAAATAGGACCAAACATTATTTCTTGGTGTTTGGTGGTGAGGATTTGACTGTCCAAGGGTATACAGATTCTGATTTTCAATCTGATATTGATGATAGAAAATCAATTTCTGGATTTGTGTTCACTCTTGGCAAGGGAGCAATAAGTTGGAGAAGTTGCAAGCAAGATACTACTGCAGACTCTACTACAGAAGCAGAGTATATAGCTGCAAGTGAAGCTGCAAAGGAAGCTGTGTGGATTCGCAAGTTCATTCAAGAACTTGAAGTTGTTCCTTCTATTGAGTCACCCATTACTATCTATTGTGACAATAATGGGGCTATTGCAAATGTAGTAGAACCAAGGGCTCATCAAAGGACAAAACATATTGCACGTAAATATCACTTGATACGTGATATTATACAAAGAGGTGATGTAGCAATAACAAAGATTGCCTCTGCCAATAATGTTGCAGATCCACTCACAAAGGCATTGTCTCAAAAAGTGTTTGAGAAACATTTGGAAGCAATGGGTATTAAATACATGTATGATTGGTTTTGAGTGCAAGTGGGAGATTGTTAGAATTATGTGCCCTCAAAAACAATACTGTGCATTTTTATTTGATGATAAAATTCTATTTTCACATTCATAATTTTTATAGGTATATTTCATTGTTTAAATGTGGCATGTGATGTCACCTCTGTAGGAAAAATCATGTTAATGGTTAAAGAACCAAAGACAGGGAGTAATGATTTTTCATATATTATTAAATTGTTCTAGGCTGTGGATATTAATTGAATATTACCATTGAAGCCTACACTTGTTGTGCTGCTATATGATAGGATGATTTACTCCATCATTGAAGTAGTGACTTTAAGCAAACAAGTGGGTGTAATGTAACAAGTACATACACTGAATTGGATCCGATCGAGAACACCTTATGGAGTGATCATTGTTATTTAAAAGGTTGTTCTATCACAATTTTTCTATTGTCCTCAAACATGAGGGGTTTGTGTATATTTATTTATTATGCACATAACTTTGACAATGTCAACTGGTGATGCCAATTTTAAAGGCTATATACAGACACGTTGGGTTATGTATGTAATGAGTAAAATATATAAATGCTCAACAATGAATCCACCAGTCTCTAAAGAAGATAGTATATTCAGTTGATTTTCATATTGAAGTTGGACTCAAAACAAAACCGGCCGGTGACATTTTTCAAAAATGTTTTTTTATATATATATAATATTGTATATATATATATATATATATATTTAAAGAGTTTTATAGATATTTTGGAGTCCAATAGAAATTATGAAATCAAGAAATTAAGGGTCACATAAGCTAGGGACATGACAATGATATTTATCCAGTCCTAGTGGCTTGTGGGAATATAGTATGGTGGAAGGACATAGATATAAAATTGTATGAAATGGGACCTCATTTGTAATTCTCTAACCTTCAGGGGTCAATTGCAATGTGTTGATGGACATTATTGCAATATGTAGAAGTTCAGATATTTTCTTGATATGATTGAGAAAATTAAGAAATAATTTTGGAAAGAGTTTCAAGATAAGTCAATAGCGTTTAAAAAGTTATTGATAAAATCCTACGGCTGAAGATTAGGAACCCTAAGGATCCCACGTCCAATCTCTCTCTAGGGTTTTTAAAAGTCTACTATAAAATAAGATTTTATAATATCATATTTAGTGGTTGGCCATCAGAACTACTGTGTGATACTGCAGTCTTCTGAAAACTCAAAAGAAATAGAGAGAGAGACGTGAATACCTTGGGAGGCAACACGCTTGGGTTGCTAAGAGAGGTACGCAATTTTATTCTATTTAGAATCCATGGTTGTGTGGTACAACGATCTTTAAATGAAAATATGATTTTGTTTTATATTGTTTCCGCAAAAGTTTTCACAACCAAGGGCAGAAGGATACTGAAGCTCACCTCAAGTCTCAACTTCCCGTGGTATGTCGTAGCTTCTGCCTCCAGACACAGAAGTCCCAGGCTCTAACTGATAAGAAGCTGAAGGAGCCACTCCTCAAGTTGGCTGAGTGTGATAAGGCTAGAAAGAGTGATGAGGCCTCCATTGAAAGCTCAGAAAGGCAAGCTCAAGAACAGCTTGTACAGTTGAGAGAGGCTGAGAGCTAACTTTCCATTACTCAGACATCCATCACCGAGCTGAAGAAGGAGCTTAGCCAAAAATACCAAGAGATGGAAAAGGTCGAGTAGACTGCGTACGAACAAGGGCATAAGGAGACTGAGGCTCACCTCAAGTCTCAACTTCCCGTGGTATGTCGTAGCTTCTGTCTTGATAGGCCAAGAATGTATTGACCCCTTATGATATATTAATTGATTAATTAGTCAAGTTTATTAATTAATCAAATTAACATGCAAAGCGCGTGGTAGCACAAACAAATCACCAATTAACTAAAGTATGCAGTGGAAAATAGATTAACACGGTGATTTGTTTACGAATAAGGAAAACCTGCACGGTAAAAACCCCACCGGGTGATTTTAAGGTCACCACTCTCGGGAATCCACTATTATCAAAACAAGCGGTTACAAGTAAAGGAATCCCAGTACCTTATTCCAACCTATAGTTGAACCTTACCCCAATACCCAATTGGATTTGTTCTGTAGTGACAATCTCTCCTTTTCAATGCACGGCTCCCAGTACATGACTAACCAATAGATGCAGATCCCAGTACGCGACTTAATCACCAACTTGAGAAGGATGTTGGCTGCAAAGTTCTTCAGTTCATCACACGATGAAGATCATGAAGTTGCTTGGTCACAAAACCCTATAGTGTGCAAACATAGCAACTTCTTTAAGAGAAAGAAGAACTAGAGCAAACTAGGTTTCTGGTCACACTTTTCTTCACACTTGTGGAATTGTGCTCTTGTACAACTTGCATCACCTTTTACAGCCCTTAAAATAATCCTTATATATGTTTCAGGTTGTGAGAAAAGAAAGCCCAAACATACATTCATGGATTGGATGAAAATTAGCTCTAAAAGACTGAACTTCATAAATCTTGATAGATAGCCATCTGTTGAGCAGCTGTCGAGCCTCGAGCTAAAATAGCTCTTTTAAACCTCGATAGATACTAGTTGTCGAGCTAGCTATCGAGATTTAATGAACAGCACTTCTTCACTTGATTCTTGGACAGACTTGCATGGCTTTAACACTTGAACTTGAAACCTTGTTTCTTGAAGCATTAAACACATCCTAGATCTCCCAATTACAAGTAAAGTGCATTTTGTCAAAGGATTAGCCAATTACATAAAATGTTAACATATGTTCCTAACATGAATCACATATGTCCTAACATGCCTCCAGACATGGATTAAAGCTTTGAATGCTATTGGAGTAGACTTCAATTCCAAGCTAAGGAATTCGGAGAAAGCCTTCTACCCTCTAGCAATCAGAGCTCGTCCAGTCAACCAACCTCCTATCAGCACCTCTGCCTCAAGGCCAACGAGCTCTACAGAAAAGCCTCAGCCCATGTCCAGCACTGCCAGCACTACTACTCCTACCCAAGCTAAATCCGTGGAGCAGCAACCTAAAACCACTTCTCCTGCCAAAGCCAAATCCACTAAGCAACAGCCCATCACCATTGCTCCTGCCACATCCAAATCCACTGAGCAGCAGTCCAGCACCACTGCTTCCACCAAATCCCAACAAACCGAGCTAGCCATCTCCAAACCCAACACAACTGCTGCTCAAAGTACTGAGGTGGTAACCAAGGTACCTCCAACGGCAAGAGATTCCTCCACAAGTGCCCCACCAACTTTAACTTCTGAAGTGCCACCTACCGCAGAGATAGGAACATAGAAAACTTCCCAAGCTTAAAGGACATGGCAGTGGGTCCTAACGCCATTTTTGTTGCTTTGTTGGTTTTTTTTTTTTTTTTTTTTTTTTTTTTTTTTTTTTTTTTTTTTTTTTTTTTTAACAGAAGGCCTTTTGTCTTTATCTTCCTCCTTTGTTATACGTATCTCATTAAATTTGTATTAATGGAGAACCTTTTCTAAGGCTTTGTCGTATTAATCTTATACTTATAGTGTTATAATATAATTTTTGCTTAGCACGCTCATATGTAAGGAAGCACTTATATTGTGGCCCTAATTTCTCGTGGTAGATGATATAAGAAACAGAAAATAACCAAGGTCAGATGGTATGCCATAAACATAATTTAAATATTATTTTACTTAAGGTAGGTAACCCATAAAGTGGGGCCCGGCTAAGATTCTATATAGCATATAACAGTCTAAGCGTTAATTTACCCAAGATAGATAATCCGAGGAGTTGAATCTAGCCCAGGTTGTGTTTAACATAAGAATGAACCAAATGTTAATTTACCCAAGGCAGGTAACCCGAGGAGTTGAACCTAGCTGAGGTTCTGTTTAACATAAAAATGAACCAAACGTTAATTTACCAAAGGCAGGTAACCCAAGGAATTGAACCCAGTGTTAATTTACCCAAGGCAGGTAACCCGAGGAGTAGAACCTAGCCAATGTTCTGTTTAACATAAAAATGAACCAAATGTTAATTTACCCAAGGCAGGTAACCTGAGGAGTTGAACCCAGCCGAGGTTCTATTTAACATAAAAATGAATCAAGTGTTAATTTACCCAAGGCAGGTAACCTGAGGAGTTGAACCTAGCCGAGGTTCTGTTTAATATAAAAATGAACCAAATGTTAATTTACCCAAGACAAGTAACCCAAGAAGTTGAACACAGCCGAGGTTTTGTTTAACACCAAAATGAATGAAATAAAACATACAATGGTTGAAACAAAAAATGGCACGACACGCCTTTCATTAATAATAATACCTTCATAGATTATTTACATTCCATGGACTTGTTACAACATTTTCACCTAGATCCTCCAAAAAACAGGCACCTATTCCAGCTACCTAATTGGGTTCTTTGCAGTTCCTACTACTTTTCTCAACACTAAGTCGCCCGAGGCTAATGGCCTTGCTCTCACCTTGGTGTCATACCCTTGTTTAAGCTTCCCTTCGTTCATCAACTAGGTCTAGGCTTTTCTCCAATAGCTAATCATTGCTATCTGGGGTGAACAAGCTCGTCCTTAGTGTTGGGAACCCAAACTCTTTAAGGATCACAGCTTCAGATCCATAGGTCATTGAAAAGAGTGTTTCCCATATTGACCAACGAGGAGTAGTCTGATATGTCCAAAGGATGTGTCGTAGCTCTTCTACCCATCTACCCTTTGCTTCATCTAACCTTTTCTTGAGCCCATTTACTATAACTTTATTGACTGCTTTAGCTTACCCATTTCCTTACGGATAGGCTGGAGTTGAATATCTGTTTCTAATGCCCATTTCACAACAGTATCTCTTGAATACTTTACAATCAAACTGGAGCCCATTGTCCAAGATGAGGGTGTGAGGAATCCCAAACTAAGTTGCCAAGGAATCAGCATGAGTATTGCTGCTTCTTGGTATTTTTTGTATGGTGAAAAGCTCAAAGCCAAATTGCAAACGCCGAGCTTGATTCAAATGCCCTTGCATTCTCAAGTCCTTAGCTTCCATCTCTCCCTTTACTTGTCCTACAATCAACCTTGAATCTAAGAACACTTCAACATCCCTTCCTCCCATCTTTTGAACCATAGCAATCCCTATTAGTAAAGCCTTATACTCGGCTTCATTGTTCGTGGCCGAGAAGCCTAGTCTTAAAGACTTCTCAATGGTGATCTTGTTCAGGGACACTATAACCAGCCCCACCCCAGATCCCTTCTGATTTGCCACACCATCAACATACAGTTTCCAGGGTGAGGGCCCTTGCTAAGAAATTGCCTGAACTTGCTTTCCTACTGAACTATGTTTCTCGACCTCTTCCTCTGTTGGAGACTCAGTAAACTCAGCCACCAAATCTGCAAGAACTTGACTTTTAATGGAGGTCCAAGGCATGTACTTCAAGTCAAATGCCCCCAAAATCGTCCCCTACTTGAAAATTCTCCCCGTATAATCAGCCTTTCGGAGCAACGACTGTAGAGGGAGTTAAGTTAAAACTACAACTATATGAGCTTGAAAGTAATGGGCGAGCTTTCGCGTAGCATGCACCACTACCAAAATGACTTTTTCTAAGGGCAAATAACGAACTTCTACCTCATGTAATTATTTGCTCACATAATAGACTGGCCGCTGTACTCCATTCTCTACCCTCACCAATACCAGACTAACTACATGAGATGCCACGGCAATGTAGGCAAAAAGAACTTCCTCCTCCTCGGGTCTGGACATAATGGGTGACCGAGAAAGGTAATCCTTCAATTGCTGAAAAGCTAGAGCACACTGTTCAGTCCACTCAAACCCCTTCCACTTGTGCAAGAGTTGAAAAAATGGCCTGCATCTATCCGCGGACCGAGAGATGAATTTGTTCAAGGCTGAGGTCATTCCTGTCAGCTTTTGGACCTCCTTAGGATTCCGAGGAGGTTGTAAGTCATTGATTGCCTTAATCTGATCAGGATTAACTTCAATCCCACGGTGGGTAACCATGTAACCCAAAAATTTTCCTAAACTGACGCCAAAGGAACACTTAGAAGCATTAAGGCACAATTTATGCATTCTCAACATTTCAAAAACACTTCCGAGGTCATTCATGTGCTCGGTCTCTGCTTTGCTTTTTACCGTCATGTCATCAATATAGACTTCAATATTCTTGCCAAGCTGGGGTTCGAACATTCTAGTCATCATCCTCTAGTGAGTAGACCCAGCAGTCTTCAACCTAAATGATATCACCTTGTAATGATAATTGCCAGTGTGTTACAAAAGCAGTCTTCTCATGGTCAGCTAGAGCTAATGGTATTTAATGGTACCCCTGGAAGGCGTCTAAAAAGCTCATCCGAGGATGATTAACCATCACAACTACTAACTGGTCTATCCGAGGTATCGGGAAGGGGTCCTTAGGGCAAGTTTTGTTTAGATCTATGAAGTCCACACACACTCGCCATTTCCCATTCTTCTTTTTTACCACCACTGTATTGGTCAACCATTCTAGGTAAAAAAAAAAAAAACCTCTTTTATTAACCCTGCGCGCTTAAGCTTCACCACCTCTCCTTGACAGTGTCGGAATGCTCTTTGGAAGAGCACCAAGGTGGCTGTTTCTTAGGGGTGACAGATGGGTTAACATTCAGATGATGACAGATGAAGCTGGGATCCACCCCGGGAGCTTTATAAGCACTCCAGGTAAACACATCAACATTCTTTCTAAGGAAAGCAACCAACTCTTCCTTCTCCCGAGGAGACAGCTGAACTCCGACTTGAAAATACTTATCATCATTATTATCAATGGTGATCTTTTCCAACTCTTCACATCTCGCCCTCTCATCTGTAGCATTCGAGTACATTCTCATCTCCTTTGACTGCTATAAAGCCTTTTCTACAGTGGCTGAGTATTCACCCTCAGACTGGTGTCTAATTGCTGCAACTAGGCATTGCCTGGCCATATCCTGACTTCCAATCAGCTCCTCGACCTAGTCTCCAAAGGGATACTTCACCTTCAAGTGCAAAGTTGAAGAAACCACCCCCATGGCAAGAAGCCAGGGTCTTGCCAAGATAGCGGCACAGGGGGAAAATACGTCTACCACAATAAAATCTACCTTTACTACTTCTGACCTTGCTTGACCAAGCAGCCTGATTTGACCCCTTGGGATAACCGTTTTCCCATAAAACCCCACCAGAGGGGAATCATAACTAACCAAATCCTCGGGCTTCAACCTAAGCCCCCTGTACAAGTCAGGGTACATGATCTCAACCCTGTTGCCCTAGTCTACCAAGACTCTCTTCATGTTATACCCCCTATCCAGAGGGTAATCACCAAGGCATCATCATGCAGTTGAAAAGTTCCAACTTTATCCTCATCTAAGAAGCTTAGAGCTGGTCGGATTTCCACTCTTCCACGCTTAGAATCAAGGATCAAATCCTCAGCGTGTGGCCTTGATATGGACATAACCCTTGATGGACATGAACCAATCTGACCTGGGACAGCAAGAATAACACTGATTGTTCCTAGGGGTGGTCTTGAGGAAGAATCCCGGAGATTCTAGCATTTTACCCCTTTTTTAAAAAAAAAATTGGCAATATGCCCCTATTTTCAAACTATATAGGGGCATGCCCCTCTTTTGATACTCAATTACCTTAAAATCGAGTTTCAATTAAATACTCGATTTGTAGAAAATTGAGTTATGCCCAATCAAACTTAAAAAATAAAAAATAAAATTTAAATTTAAATTTAAAAAAAAATTGCATGGAACTCGAGTTCCATGCAAATTTTTTTTTTTGGTGTAATCGCCCCATACCAGGTTCAGGGAACCCTATAGTGGCGTTTTTAAACCCTATAATGACGTTTTAAAGCCCTATAGTGGCGTTTTCCTGTAATTTTTTTTTTTATAAGTGTGATCGCCCCATACCAGGTTCAAGGAGCCCTATAGTGACGTTTTAAAGCCCTATAGTGGCGTTTTCCAGCAAATTTTTTTTATAAGTGTGATCGCCCCATATCAAGTTCAGGGAGCCCTATAGTGGCATTTTTAAGCCCTATAGTGACGTTTTAAAGCCCTATAGTGGCGTTTTCCTACAATTTTTTTTTTAATAAGTGCAATCGCCCCATACCAGGTTCAGGGAGCCCTATGGTGGCGTTTTAAAGCCCTATAGTGGTGTTTTGGAACTCGAGCTCCCTAAACTCGAGTTCCATGCAATTTTTTTTTTTTTTTTTTAAAGTTTGATCGGGCATAACTCGATTTTGATAAAATCGAGTTTCGAAACAAGGGCACACCCCTATATGGTTTGGAAACAGGGGCATATTGCCAAATTTATTTTTAAAAAGGGGTAAAATGCCAGAATCCCCTACCCAGTAAGCTGATACAGGAATTGCCTCAACTTCCCAATTTTGACTAACTGGTCAAGGTAGTCACGTAAAGTCCTACAATCTTCTTTAGTGTGTTCTCAGTCATGATGGTATTGGCAATGAAGACTTTGATTTCACTTTATAAGGTCTCCTCCCATCTTATTTGGCCACTTGAAGTATGGCGCATTCTTTATCTTCTCCAGGATTTGGTGTACAGGCTTCCTAAACACTGTGTTAACCACCTGGGCAGTAGTAGACCCAACATGCCCAGCAAAATCTCTTCTGGGCCGATTGTTGTTATACCTCTTTGACCTAAAATCTCTTCGGTCTTAGGGCACTACCTTCACTTTCCCCTTTCCTTGTTGCTAATCCATCTCCACCCGTTTATACTCATCAATCTGATCTATTAACTAGCGCATACTTCGAGCAGGCTTCCTAGTCAAGGATTTCCTCAAATCATGCTCAGTAGGCAGGCCTACCGTAAACGTTCTTATAGCTACATCCTCAAAATTTCCATTTATCTCGTTAAACATCTCCCAGTACCTATCCAAGTAGGTCTTCAGATTCTCACCTTCCGCATAGTCATAGATAGCAAGGAGTCCAGGGGATGAGGAACCCTACTACAAGTGACAAATCAGGCTCCAAAGGCCCTAGTAAGCTCCTGAAAGGAGTTGATTGATCCCTTTCCCAAGCCATCGAACCACATCATTGCCACTGGCCCCAAGCTAGACAGGAACACCTTACACATCAAGGCCTCATTCCTCAAGTGTACAGCCATTCTTTGGTTAAAATGACTGACATGCTCCACCGGGTCCGTTCTACCATTGTACATGGTAAACGTGGGCTATGTAAACCGCCGGGGAAGGTTTGCCCTGTCAATCTTCCAAGTAAATGGGGACTTCGAGATTTAACGCAAAGTTCTACCCATAGCATTGTTTCCCAAGCCTTTATAGGTCGGGCTTCTATTCCTTTGCCTATGATGGTGCTTTTCTTTATAGGAGAAAGACTCACTAAGGGGAGTCCATGATCGAGGTCTGTAACTGTCATCATCAGACGAAGATTCTGTGCTTGATGGTGACCCTCTCCTCTATTTCTAATGTAACTTCCTACTTAAATGATCTGTCTCCCGCTACATGTTCTTAGTATCCTCCCCATGAGACACATGACTCCCACTCCTAGAATGACTCTTACTGGTATGAATTATGTGGACACTAACCTCATGATCTCTTCTTCGTTCAAGATTCAGAAAATGATCTTGACGTTGCGATCCCACTGACTCCTCTGAACCCACCATGACTAAACTAACTCAGGTATGCTCAATATTCCCACAGACAACGCCAATTGTAAGGACGCAAATTGATCCAATGGCCGAAGAATGACCTAGACAGTGGCCCAATAAGCCCACTATAATATATTTGTTAGAGAATGGGTTGGATATTGATCACTTAATAAGTTAAATTTAACCACAATGAGATAAGACGCCAATGAAATGACTAAGACCGCAAATTATGAAGAAAAAAGGATCCTCAGTCATGCCCAAGGAATGTCTATTTTATATATTTGTGTTTCTTTCTCCCTTGAACAAATATGTTAGCTCTTGGTAACAAAGTTCTCTCCTTCTCTCCTTTTTTTTGGATCCCACTCATATGGATCTTCATTTTTCTTTTATATTTACACATAGATTATCTTAGTCCTACACTTGGAGGGCTGAGATTGCATTCACAGGACTTCTGTCTCATCCGAAACATACCAGTAAGTATCTACCCTGCAATTTGAGCTATGCCACCACTGTTCAAGGTCATTTCCTCATTAATGCGGCCAGAGGAGTAGTTGTCTTGCATTTAATGCAGAGGGGATGGCTTCTACACCCTTCTCCCTTCGTCCTCCTCGTAACCTGTGCCAAGTCTGCTTTCTTCCTTCTGTGATATTTTAACTTCACGCCCTCCCATGGTTGATGCTCATCCCCAATGTTAGCCAGTGCTCATCCCCGTGGTTAACCAATGCTCGTCTCCGAGATCCAAGGTGTATCCTCGGAAATAATCTTGGCAGTCCATTTAAATGGGATTAGGGATCCCCGTCCTCACAATTCATATTTAAAAAAACATAAGGACGACAATAGAACTTGATTTATATTTTAGAGATAAAGATAATATTTTAACCTATGTTATATTAAGGCTTCTTTGGAGTCCCCCGAAAGTGATTTTTCTACAATAACATTAATCCTAATTTATTGTTAGTTTAGCTTAATGTTAGACAAGAAAGAAAGGAAGAAGACTATATATTAAATTGTCATGAAATCAACAAATTGAGATCAAACAACTTCACCCCTATTAATAGCAATTTCATCATCATGTTAGATAAAAAATCTTGATAACACTCGCCACCAAAGTTGATAAAATTGGGATTCTACACAAGATTGATGAAAGGTTGCATAGATTAGATTGTATATAGGGTCAAATTTGGTGTTATATAATCATACTTTTCATTAAAGAAAAAAAAAATTATATATATATATATATAAAATTGTTTTTTTTACATGACAATATTTTTTTTCTGGTGTAATTCATATATTTTTTTTTTTTATATCACCTACCATTTTGATCCTCAAAAAAAAAAAATTATCAATTTGACTATCAACAAAATGTTCCTCTTTTCCACACAAAAAATAATAATAATAATTACAGAACATTTTTTTTCAAAAAAGTAATCTATATCATATTATATATAATAAACTTGGGCTTAGACGTCGTAGTTGTGCCATGTGACTTCACCAAATTACATAAATTTTATTAAATTTTTAGATAATTAAAGAACTAAAAGGAATAGTATACTACCAGGACTCTAATTCATTCTTATCATTAAATAAAATTAGATTAACATTATTTTTTTATTTGTTAGGATATATTTCTTAAATTAAGGGATAATATTTAACATACAAAAATTTAATTTAGATAATATTTTATTATCTAAATTTCCAAAATTTTAATTATACTCTAATTAAAAGTCTATTTTAAAAAATTTCTAAATTTAAATCTCATCTCACGTTTTGTTTTTGTTTTTTGTTTTCCTCAAGTTGCAACTTAAATTTTATTAATTATTATTATTATTAAATTAATATTATTTTATCAGAATATCAAGCTACAAAACTTGATTAAGGAATAAGTACGTACAATCCAAATTCTTCAAGAGGTTAAGGATGATGTATTTGAATTGAAATAAAATTAGATTAACATTTTTTTTTTATTTGTTAGGATATATTTCTTAAATTAAGGGATAATATTTAACATACACTCTTTTCACGTGTATACATATAGTTCATTTTTTATGGGATAGCTTTGTAACTATCCTAAAGGACCTAAAACTACCTAAGTTTGAGTTTAAGTTAAACTCTATCAACTGAAAAATTGTAGTAATTTTTTTAGATAGAAATAACACAACCTAATTATTCTTATCAACTTTTTCAATATATATATATATATATATATTTCTTAAATTAAGGGATAATATTTAACATACACTCTCTTTCATGTGTATACATATAGTTCATTTTTTATGAGATAGCTTTGTAACTATCCTAAAGGACCTACAACTACCTAAGTTTGAGTTTAAGTTAAACTCTATCAACTAAAAAATTGCAGTAATTATTTAGATAGAAATAACACAACCTAATTATTCTTATCAACTTTTTCAATAAAAAAAAAAATATATATATATATATATATATATAATTTTTCCTCTCCTATAATTTTTTAGTTGATAAAAATATTAATTTGATTACAATTCAAATTCTTCATCGGATCATTTTCTTATTATAATATATAAGTTGATAAGAATCTTAATTAAAAAAAAAATGCAGAAAAGTTTTTAGATTTTAAAAAGATAGATATAATTTTTCTTCACCTATAATCTATAAGTTGATAAAAATCTTAATTTGATTACAATCCAAATTTTTTATCGAATAATTTCTTAAAGTACACGTTTAGGTCTATATATATTGTAGGGATCGATCGATTAATGGGCCCCTAGAGTTCAGAATTGGTTCAGAATTGTTGGGCCCGTGGCCTGTCCGAGGCCGTATACCCGTCCGAGGACACCATGCTCCTCTGTAGTACGCATCCGAGGATGATCAGGACGTGGTCTCACTGCGATCAGATCTCAGAATTAGGTCATCGCAAAGGATAGAGTAGCCGACTAAAGATGAAAGAGATAAGGCAAACAAATATCTGAAACTACAGCTGCCTCCGCATTAATAACCTCTCAACCAACTCTCTGGCCGCAGTAATGTGGAGGTGATACCTGAACAGTAGGGAAGCAGCCTTACAGCTGCCTATAGGAAGTTCCAGGATGTCCCAGATGGGACAAAAAGAAATCCTCCGGACACAACCTACACGTGTGCGGCAAGGATGGAGCACAAAGGGGGGTATATAAACTAAAAGAAGAACATGAAGAAAGGATCGGACAGAAAAAGAAAAGAGAAGAACAGACAGAGAAAAGAAAGAAGAAAGGAAGAGAAAAAAGAGAGGGTTGCACTAATCTCTAAAGGGAAACAGTCGATATACCAACTTAAAACCTTGAACGTGCTTAAGAGTAAATCTTTGGAGGAGATACCACAGTTAACCTAGTTCTTACACCCACGCTCTACAAATCATATTGTCTGGGCCTTTTACGTGCGAACCCAATACTGTTTAGGTTCGTCACCAAATAGTGTCCTTACATATATAATTCTCTATTTTTTTTTTTTTTTTTTTTACTACACGTAAAATGAAAACAACAAAAATCCATCTAGTATATATTAGACTTTTTGTTCATATCAACTTTTTGAATGTGGAGTGTATATATATAAGATAATTCATAATAAATACCTACGATACGGTTTTTTTCCTCTATTCTTCCCTTCTTCTACCTACAACCTTACACATATGTATTTGCTTACCTTTTTTTTTTTTAAATGTGTTTGTATACTTTAATTTTTTTTTATCCATCAAATTGAATAGGTTTTGTGTACTTTTTGTCTTTTGTTTAACCTAATTTCTGTTAATTTTATCCTATTTGTATGGTTATTGTTTGAGCATCAATATTAAAAAGAGTTACACATGATTTTTTATTATTTTGTATATCATATATGAATTACACTCAGCAATAGCATGCTTATGTTTTTTTAGTACATATTCATTTGAAGTTTTGCATATTGGACAAATTGCTTCAACATGAACACCACACCTGTATAAATTGTCCATTGCAAGTAAAGAATTACTTAATGATCTCTAAAGAAAAAGTAAGACATTTTTCCCCCTTCACTTACTTTATTATATTTATGCCTCAATTACCTTCTTTTTTTTGTTGGTCTTTTTGATTCTTCTTTATTTATTTATTTTTATTTATTCATATTACTGATATTGTTAACTGGGAAGCTATTGTCTACCATTCTCTTTGTAGTTTAATAATTATTTGAAAAATCTTAATTAGGTGAACTAGATAGCAAATATCATGGTAAGTAGGTTTTTTTTTTTTTTTTTTTTTTTTTTTTGTGCTGCTTATTTTGTTTTGTCAATAATAGAGAGAGAGAGAGAGAGATCATGCTAAGTATTTTTTTTTTTTTTGTGCTACTTATTTTGTTTTGTCAATAATAGAGAGAGAGAGAGAGAGAGAGAGAGAGAGAATAATAGAGATTATTGTTCACAAGTAAAGGCCAAAAAGGATGTTACTATTGAAAGGTATCACTTCTCAATTCTCATCATATCTCAATGCTAATGAATTTATTTATTTATTTCATTTAGTTGGCTGAAAATCACTCAAGTTTCGGTGTCTTCTCCCATGCTTTCAAGGACAAAAATTAAATTTTCATGTAAGTCTCTCTACTTTAGATTTTTAAATGTTTAGTTATTTAGATTGTTCTTAATTACTGAATTGAGGTTTCCACTTAAATATACTTTCAATCATTTTTTTAATAGCTTTTAATTATTAAATTCAAGTTTTTTCCATTTAAATATTAATTGAGCCTTAAATCTCAATATATTATGCAAAATCCTTTTATATTTCTTTTATGTATCTCATTTTATATTAGTTACATCTACCATCTTCCATTCAATTATTTTAGACATATATATGCTTTTATAACACTTTAGTCTCACACAATATGCATTCATTATATAACTCAAAAGTAAAATATTCATTTATTTTTTATTGTCTATTTTATTGTTTAATTTTAAGTAAATTAATATAAAAAATTGTTTACATTTGAATTTTGATTAAGCCATGCATCGCACGGGTATAATACTAGTATATATATATATATATATATATATAACCAAAACCTCTGAAACTCTCACAATTTTCCACATCAGCACAATATTTAAATAATATAAAATTATATTTGTTTAGTCCAAACTTAACAAGGAGTGAAACTGTATCTCTCTAACAAGTCCAACTTAAACTCAAACTCGTCATTTTTTTAAAAACAAAATTATTTTTGTTTAATCCAAACTTAACAATGAGTGAAACTCTATCTCTCTAATAAGTCCAACTTAAACTCCAATTTTGAGATAAACATGAAAACTTAATCATTGTTCCAATCCTAAAACCAGTAACGTTGAAGTGCATGTCATAATTTTTCCCTTTTTTATTTTTGTTTTAGTGTTAAAGTGTCACAACTTTTTTAGATTTTATTTTTACATAGAAATACTGTAAGGTCGCTGTTTGGATCCTAAGCCCAAAAAGTGGCTGGATTAGGGCCCAAAAAGCCCAAACAATGAATTTGTAGAAAGTGGGCTTAAAGACTAGGTTTCAATGGATCAAGCAATACACACAAGGGTTTAAAGATCATAAGAAAACAAAGGAAGACAAGCTTTATGAAAGGAGTTCCTTCCTCGACAAAGTCCGAGGAGAATGGTTCTTGAATATAGTTCTTTTAGACTTGGATACAATTTCAATTCTTGTTGTTACAGTGTTTTCTCTACAGATTTCCCCTTGATCCCGTCTCCCTAAAGGATCTCTTACACTATATATGCCCATTTTTCTGATCCTGGCCCTCAATTTGTTGATTATGCAGGCCACTACTTGAGTGCTTATCCCATCAGACGCCCTCTCCAGTCTTCAGTGAGTTGCAGCAACCAAGACAGCACTGTTCAAGGGTCTTCTCCACATAAATGCGGCCAAGGGGTTTGGTGGGGTGCATTAAATGTGGTGGCAGCTACCACCCCTCTAGTCATGTCAGGGTTAACCCCTTCTCTAAAGTTCCTCCTCAACAGCATGGCCTTTCTCTGGTAATGTGCCATCGACGTGGCCATGGCTTGCCTCCCTAGCTTCACCATCCGAGAGTATGGGCTTCTCGGTACTGTATTGGGCTCCTCGGCCTTAGGTATGACACGTAGCACTATTACCTTATTAGATTTCTATACACTACAATTGCCCCTCAAAACTCCATTTTTTCACTCTTATCCGAGGAGAAAAGTGGGGTTTTGATCTTGAGTTAGTTCCATGCGCTTCTTCAATTTCCCATGTGAGAATGGTGCCTCGCATGTCCTATAACCGTTCTTGGTGCTTCGGGGTCCGAAACGTCTCATTAAATGCTCTAGACGGCGCCTTGTCTCCCATATCTTATGGTGAGATGGGGATCCTACGGTTGGTATTTCTCCTCAAAATTTGGGTAGGATAATTCCTACCCAACTTCGCCTCCTATAAAAGGTGCTTGTGGGATCCATTTCTCCCACTTTTCAAAACTTCCGAACTTTCAAACTCTCAAGAAGCTCCAGAAGCAACCCCTGCCTTTATTTTCATAAGTTCTTTCCTTCTTAGGTTCTTTTCTCCTCAGCCACCCTTCTCGGCCTTCTGTTTTTTGTTTTCTCCTTCATAAAAACTTCTCTCCCCTCTCCCTAGTTTGCTTAGATGGATAGGTTTGCTCACTTGGTAGATAACCCCGCAGGCATGGAGGGGTTTAGGGCCTTGTACCATATTCCCCAGGGCGTCTCCTTGTAGTATTGCCTTCTGGGCAGGTGGCACACCCTTAGAAAGGAGGGGGAGGTCGTCATTCCCATAATTGCCTTCATAGAAGGGAGAATGAGGCTTCCCATAGGTAGAATGACCAGGGACTACCTGATCATAGGATATGCCCTTACCAATGCGCCCAACTTGTTTAATGTCTTGGGTAGCGTGGATGCTCTCAACGAGCACATGGGGTTGGGTCTCACTTGGCACGATGTGGCTTGGATGTATGAGTGCCATCTGCTTGCAGATGCGAGATATTACCTTAAGTCTAGATCATTTGTGGTTAGGCTTGTCTCGTGTCTCCCCAAGTCCAACAAGGGCATGAAGGATGACTTTTTAATCGTCTCGGGTGAATGGCATGACGGTCTTCACTACCCGACCCAGGAGGGAGCGCCAAGTCAGATACCCTAGGCTTAGGTCCTTTAGTAAGGGAATCAGCTTTGTAGTCTGTTTCTTTATTTCATTAGTGACTGGTTTCTTTTTAACTGATGACTTGCCTTTCTAACTGTGGCTTTGTTTCTTGGCCTTTTTGGAGATAAAAGATACATAGCCCCTAATATCAACTTCGTCAACGTTCCCAATCTCAATAGATTGTTAAGATCCAAGGTGTTTGTAAGCGAGGACAAGCAACTGCGAGCTGTCCACCTCATCCTCGACTTCAAACCCCTGTCCAAGGCGTTCCAAGACGTAGGCAATGCAATTAGGGCCGGTGATCCTCAGCTGGCTTGAATTGACATCTCGGTGCCCAAATTCTTGGCCAAAGAAGACGTTGTGCAAGTTAAGCTACCCCCTCGTCATTCTACCCATGAAGCAGCGGCTCCAAGAGAAGAGACAGCTTCCTCGTGCCTGTCACTTGAGACTAAGATAGAACAATTTCAGCTTGAGGAGGGGAGAAAGGAACAGAGAGAGCCCGTGATTCAAGTCTCGGATTCGGAAGACGAATCTGACAGACTTTCAGGTGTTCGCACCTTCGGCCTCGTCATTGCGCTCGAAGATAACAGTTCAGAGGAAGAAGAAGAGGAAATGTCTCTACATAGGAAGAAAGGCTTACATGAGCTCCTCACGGACAGGGCCAAAGGATCGGCACCCAAAGATGCCTCAGCATCTCAGCTCCCTCCTACTCTGCCTCATCCTCCTCCTCCCGCAGTTAACCCCTTTGTGCCTTCCAACCTCAAGAAGAGGAAGAAGGACAAAGAGGTGGCCAAGGAGGGGGAGTTGGTCCCCTACGATAAGGGGGTTCCTCCTAAGTAGCCCAAGACAACCAAAGGCAAAGGAAGGGCCTCCTCGATCGAGAGCAAGAAGGCCGAGCATGTGGCCGAGGTGCGCCATCCAACTTGGAACCCCCAGCTAGAGCTGGATGGTGCGGCGATACCCTGGAACTCTTCCATCAGGGAGTTCCAGAGAGGTAATGCCCACTACGTGGCCAACGCCCTAGAGCAACCTCTCCTGCTGCCTAAGGACATGGACGCCTTGAAGAACGTGAGGCAGTAGGATCTCTTCATGTCCTTGAAAAGGGACTTGGGCCTGGTGAGTTTCTCGGCATACCTTATTGATTCCCTGCTAGGTGGTCCTTTTCTTATCTGACAGGGCTTTTCTTTGTCGTTTTTACACAGGCAATCCAAGAGGTCTTCACGGCCGAGGAGTGGGTGAAAGACGCCTGAAACAAGGCTAGACTGGCAGACAACCTCCACACAGAGACTAGCAAGTCCCTCGCCACTACCGAGAGTAGGAATAAGGAGCTGGCTCTAAAGCTGGCTATTGCAGACAGGGATCGAAGGAGCACGAAGACCATCCTTAGGACCGTCAAGGCATAACCGAAGGAGCAGCCCCAAAAGCTCAACTACACAATGACAGAACTGGCCACGACCAAGCAGCATGTGGTGGAGCTAAAGGCAGAGTTGTCAAAGGCTAAGGAAGCGGTCGCGAATGCTACAGGGCAGAAGTTCTATGACCTTGGAGTGCAGAAGACCAAGGCCTGGTTGACTGATAAGTTGGCTGGGGTCTGTAGAGATTACTACCTCAAGGTCTGAATTGAGGTCTTGAATGTGGCTGGAGCCCCTACGGACTCAAAATAGAGGAAAACCGAAAACATCTACTATCCTGAGGACCTCCGAGAAGCTCCTGAGGCAGCACCCAAGGAAGCCGCCCCTGCTCTAACTAAGTCCGAGCAACCTCCTCCCACCTAGGCCTCCATTCCCCCTCTTGAGGCCACTAAAGGGTCTAGCAAGGCTGGTGACCCAAATCACGGGATGGAAGTCGCCAAGGGTAAAGATGCTAGCCAAATCAAAGCTTAGCCAGAGGACAAGGGTAAAGGCAAGGAAACTGCCCCTAAGACAAAGGAGTCTAAGCCAACTAAGCCTCAAGCCGTGGCCCAGGAGAAGAAGGTCGCTGACCATCCTGTCCTCTAGCCAGTCAACAAAGGAGACCCTCCTCAGGCTAAGACTTAGCTTAGGATTTTTTTTTGTTTCTTTGTACTTTTTCTTAGCCAGATCAAAGTTCGCCACTATTTATAATGTATTTTCTCCTTTGTTCAATGAAAAGACTTTAACTTTTACTTTATGAACCTTTATTTTTCCTAACATATTCATCCTTGATTGGTTGTGAATACTGTTTTGTCCTTTACTGGAAGGTTATATTGATGATGCTTCTAAGGGTGAACGCCCATATTTTAACAAAATCTAATAGTAATGGATTGCTGTTAATTCAAATAACTTAAACCCATGTAAACAGTGAGAAAAATGGCTATGTGTTGGTACTAAAACTATATAATCAACAGGAATGTCTAAGTCTTTAAAGACAAAAGGAACACTTAGTAGAAACAGAGTGTCAGAGGTTTTTCACTTTAAGAGCGCCTGATGAGTGTACCTTTAGAATCCTTTAACCAAAACCTAGGATGAGTCCCTGTTCTCCTTTGATGGTGTATATGCCAAGGTCCCATCCTTGGTGAAATTGTGAAGTGTTATTTTGCGCAAGGCATGTGGTCCGAGGTCCTGATAAGTACTCTCATGACCACAGAAATATTAATTTATCCAAGGCATGTGGTCCAAGGGACCAGACGTAACCGAGGTTCTGTTTAACACTTAAACAAATGATGGAGAGTGTTAATTTACCCAAGGTAGGTGATCCAAGGAACCAAACATAACAAAGGTTCTATTTAACACTTAAACAAATAATGAAGAATATTAATTTACCCAAGGTATGTGGTCTGAGGAGCCAAGCATGACCAAGGTTTTGTTTAATATTCAAATAAGTAATCAAGAATACTAATTTACCCAGGGTATGTGGTTTGAGGAGCCAAGCATGACCAAGGTTTTGTTTAATATTCAAATAAGTAATCAAGAATACTAATTTACTCAGGGTATGTGGTCCGAGGAGCCAAGCATGACCAAGGTTCTGTTTAATATTCAAATAAGTAATGGAGAGTGTTAATTTACCCAAGGCATGTGGTCCGAGGAACCAAACATAACTAAGGTTCTGTTTAACACTTAAACAAATAATAAAGAATATTAATTTACCTAAGGTATATGGTCTAAGGAGCCAGGCATGACTAAGGTTCTATTTAATATTCAAATAAGTAATGGAGAGTGTTAATTTACCCAAGGCATGTGATCCGAGGAACTAGACATAACCAAGTAACTGTTTAACACTTAAACAAATAATGAAGAATATTAATTTACCCAAGGTATGTGGTATGAGGAGCCAGGCATGACCAAGGTTCTGTTTAATATTCAAATAAGTAATGGACAGTGTTAATTTACCCCATGATGGGTTTTTTTCATACCCACAACCTTTCTCAATACCAAGTCTAGGGGCTAACGGTCTTAACTTCACGCTTGAGTCATACCCCTGTTTGAGCTTTTGCTAATAATATGCTAATTGAACCATGGCATATTCTCTTCGTTCTTCAATTAAATCCAGGCCCCTTTCCAGTAGGTTTTCGTTGCTGTTTGGAGTGAATAAGCTTGTCCTTAGCGTTGGGAATCTAGTCTCAAGAGGAATCATAGCCTTAGCTCCATAGGTCATTGAAAAGGATGTCTCCCCTATTGACCTACGAGAGGTAGTCCGATAAGTCCAAAGAACATGTGGCAGCTCTTCCACCCATTTACCCTTTGCATTATCCAGCCTCTTCTTAAGTCCACTCACTATGACCTTATTGACAGCCTCAATCGGTTCATTCCCCTGTGGATAAGCTGGGTTGGAGTACTTATTCTTAATGCCCAAATCACAACAGTACCTCTTGAAGGCTTTGCTATCAAACTGAAGGCCATTGTTCGAGATGAGGGTGTGAGAGATCCCAAACCGAGTGACAATATTTTTCCACACAAATCTCTTGGCATCCACATCTTTGGTATTTGATAGGGGCTCAACTTCAACCCACTTTGTGAAGTAATCAGTGCTGACTAACAACCACCTCTTATATCTTACTGCTTTGGGGAAGGGCCCCACAATGTCCAAGCCCCACTGGGCAAAAAGCCAAGGGCTAGCCAAAGGATTGAGAACACCCCCTGGCTGATGAATATTTGGGGCATACCTCTGACATTAGTCACACTTCTTCACGTATTCTTGTGCTTCCCTTTGCATATTTGGCCACCAATACTCTTGGGTAAGGGCCTTGTGAGACAGTGACCTGCCCCCGTATGACTTCCACAAATCCCTTCGTGTAGCTCCTCTAGAAGTGGGTCCACTACCTCAGGATGAATGCATAGCAAATACGGCCCAAAAAAAAAAAGGCACTTGTATAACTTTTGATCCTCAGATAAACTAGAATCCAGGAGCTTTTGCTTCTCACTTTATCAGCACTGGCCTTCTCCTCGGGCAAAATGTCATCCCTAAGAAATAGCACAATAGGATCCATCCAACTAGGCCCTACCTTGACTTGGTGAATAAGGACCCTCTGCTTTCTCATCTCAGTAGGCTTGCACAGATCTTCCACCAGGATAATCCGAGGTAGACTCTACACCGAGGAGGTTGCAAGGGTGGTAAGGGAGTCAGCATGCGTGTTTCTGCTCCTTGGGATTTGTTGTAAGGAGAAAGATTCAAACCCTAATTGCAAATGCCTAACTTAACTCAAATAATCCTGCATTCTCACGTCCTTAGCCTCCAGTTCTCCCTTTACTTGGCCTACAACCAACCTCGATTCTAAAAATACCTCCACTGTTCTTCCTCCCATTTTCTGAACCATAGTCATTCCCACTAACAAAGCCTCGTACTCAGCCTCATTGTTCATGGCCGAGAAGCGCATCCTTAAAGATTTCTCAATGATGATCCTCTCAGGAGATACTACAACTAGCCCCACTCCTAATCCCCTTTGATTTGCTACGCCGTTGACATACACCTTCCAAGATGGAGGTTCCTATAAGGAGATGGTCCCAACTGATTTTGCATCCATGCTCGGCCTTTCACCATTTTCTTCTAGGGAAGGCTCGGCAAACTTAGCCACCAAATCTGCAAGGACTTGACCCTTTATAAAAGTGCGGAGCATATACTTAATATCGAAAGCTCCTAGGATTGTTCCCTATTTTGCAATCCAGCCTGTGTAATCAGCTTTCCGAAACAGTGATCGAAGAGGAAGTTGGGTTAGAACCACAACAATGTGAGCCTAGAAGTAATGTGAGAGCTTCCGGGTGGCATATACTACTGCTAAGATGGCCTTCTTCAATGGTAAATAGTGAACCTCTACCTCATGTAGTGATTTGCGCATATAATAAACTAGTCTTTGCACCCCATCATCAACCCGTATCAGCATCAGACTTACCGCGTGTAAGGCCACGGCAATGTAGGCAAATAGAACCTCCTCCTCCTCGGGCTTGGACATAATAGGTGTGATAGGACAAAAACAAATTGACCCCTTGTGATAAATTAATTAATTAATTAACTAAGTTTATTAATTAATCAAATTAGCATGCAAAGCACGTGGTAGCATAAACAAATCACCAATAAACTAATTATGCAACGGAAAATAAATAATACGGTGATTTGTTTATGAATGGGGAAAACTTAACGGCAAAAACCCCACAAGGTGATTTTCAGGTCACCACTCCCGAAACTCCACTATTATCACAACAAGCGGTTACAAGTAAAGGAATCCCAAGTACCTTACCAACCTACAGTTGAATCCTTACCCCAATACCCAATTGGACTTGTTCTGTAGTGACAATTCCCCTTCGATCTACAGTTCATAAGTACGTGACTAACCAATTGCGCGGATTCCAGTACGCGACTTCAATCACCAACTAAGAAGGTTGTTGGCTGCAAAGTTCTTCAGTTCATCCACACAATGAAGATCAAGAAGATGCTTGGTCACAAAACCCTACAGTGCACATACACAGCAACTTATTCAAGAGAAAGAGATGAACTAGGGCAAGAACTTCATCTCTAGTCACAATTTGCTTGAACAGAGTTTGCTCAATGCTTGTGCAACTTGTGAACTCTTTGACGGCCCTTAAAACAATCTTTTTATATGTCTAGGGTTAGGAGAAGAGAAACCCCAAAGACACATTCACGGATTCCAAGAAAATCAAATCAGAATTCTGAAATTCTTAAACCTCGACAGATAGGAGGTGTCGAGCAGCTGTCGAATAGGTGTCGAGCACACGAGCTAAACAGCTTCCTTAAACCTCGACACATGCTAGCTGTTGAGCTAGCTGTCAAGTTTTAGTAATTCTGCACTTTCAGCTTGTTTTATTGGACAGACTTGGAGGCTTCAACACTTGATCTTAAAACATGGTTTCTTGAAGTATTTAAACACATCCTAAATCTACCCAAATACAAGTAAAATGGGTTTTGTCAAAGGATAAGCCAATTACATAAAATCATGACATATGTTCTTAACATGTGAAACACATATGTCCTAACAAGGTGGCCAAGAAAGATATTCCTTCAATCGCTGGAAGGCCGAGGAACATTCCTCCATCCATTCGAATCCCTTCCACTTATGTAGCAACAGGTAGAAGGGCCTACACCTGTCTGCTGAACGAGAAATGAATCGGTTCAAAGCGGCGGTCATTCCTGTCAGCTTTTGGACTTCTTTGGGATTCTGAGGAGGCTGCAGGTTGTTAATTGCTCTAATCTAATTAGGGTCAACTTCAATTCCATGGTGGGTGACCATGTAACCTAGAAACTTGTCGGAGCCTATGCCAAAAGAACACCTAGCGGCATTAAGGCGCAATTTGTGTTTCCTCAATATATTGAAGATATTCCCGAGGTCATCTATATGCTCGGACTCTACTTTACTCTTTACCACCATATCATCTATGTACACCTCAATATTTTTAGCCAACTAAGGTTCAAACATCCTAGTCATCATCCTCTAGTTGGTGGACCTTGCAGTTTTCAATCCAAAGGGCATCACTTTGTAGTGGTAATTCGCAGTGGGTGTAAGAAAAGCAGTCTTTTCTTGATCGTCCAGAGCAAACGGTATTTGATGATAGCCCTGGAAGGCGTCCAAAAAGCTCATCTGAGGATGGCCTACGGTTACGTCCACTAATTGATCTATCCGAGACAAGGGGAAAGGGTTCTTTGGGCAGGCTTTATTTAAATCCATAAAGTCTACGCACACTCGCCACTTCCCAGTTTTCTTTTTCACCACCACTATGTTGGCCAGCCACTCGGGGTAAAATACCTCATTTATGGCCCCAGTCTGCTTGAGCTTGAGCACTTCCGTCTTGACAGTGTCAGAATATTCCCTAGATGAGCGTCGAGGTGGTTGCTTCTTGGGGATGGCAAATGGATTGACGTTTAAACGATGGCAAATGAAATCTAGATTGACCCCAGGGCCCTCATAGGCACTCCACGTGAACACATCAATATTTTTTATAAGAAAATCTATCAGCTCTTGCCTCTCCCGAGGAGGCAGCTAAACTCCGACCTGAAAAAACTTCTCTTCTTTGTTGCCAATAACAACTCTTTCCAACTGCTCGCACTTTGCCCCTCTTACCTCTACCTCCGTGGACAACACTGGAACCTTTGATTGCTATAAGCCTCACCTAGCAGAAGCCAAGGACTCACCTCCAACCTTATGTCTAATCGCGGCCACCATGCACTGCCTGGCCATAAATTGGCTCCCCACCAACTCCTCAACCCAATCCCCAGACAGATACTTTACTTTCAAATGCAGGGTGGAAGGTACGGCTCCCATGGTGTGAAGCCAAGGCCTTACGATAATAGTAGTGTAGGGGGAATAGGCATCTACCACGATAAAGTTCACCTCTACAACCTCTGTCCCTGTTTGAACAGGTAGTGGGATTTGGCCTTTTAGAAAGAAAATCTTCACGTCAAACCCTATTAGAGGGGAATCATAGCAGGTCAGGTCCTCGGGCCTTAGATTCAACCCTTTAAATAGGTCAAGGTACATGATCTCTGCGCCGCTGCCTTGATCTACCAACACTCTCTTCAAATCATACCCTCCTATCCTAAGGGTGACCACTAGGGCATCATCATGAGGCTGCAAAGTTCCAACCCTATCCTAGTCCAAAAAGCTCAAATTCGGCCGAACTTCCATTTTATTCCTCTTTGGATCAGGGGGTGAGCCCTCCGCAGATGGCTGAGCTACAGATGTCACCCTAGATGGCCGAGAAACAGTTCTTCCCAGAGCAGCAAGAATGACACTGATTATACCTAGAGGTGGTCATGCAGAAGCATCTCTCTAAGCCTCTGACCCTACCTGGCCACCTTGTCCGTTAGGCTGATACAGGAATTGCTTCAACTTTCCCGCCTTAACCAATTGCTCCAAATATCTCCACAAGGTCCTGCAATCCTCAGTAGTATGCCCTCGTTCCTGATGATACTAGCAATGAAGACTTTGGTTGCGCTTCATGGGGTTTTCTCTTATCTTAGTTGGCCATTTAAAGTATGGCTTTTTCTTAATTTTTTCCAAAACCTAATGCATGAGTTCTCAGAAAACAGCAGTAACCATTTCGGTAGCAGCCGAGCTAGGGTGCCCGGCGAAATCTCTCCGAGGTCGACTGTTATTATACCTATTCGACCTAAAATCCCTCCGCTCCTGGGGGATCACCTTAGCCTTTCCTTTTCCTTGCTGTTGGTCCTCCTTGACCCATTTGTACTCGTCGATATGATCCATGAGCTAACGCACGCTCCCAACAGGCTTCCTTGTCAGAGATTTTCTCAAATCATGCTCGGCGGGCAGGCCGACTTTAAAAGTCCTTATGGCCACGTCGTCGAAATTCTCATTAATCTCATTAAACATTTCCTACTACCTGTTAGAATATGTTTTCAAGGTCTCCCTCTCTCGCATGGTCATGGACAACAAGGAGTCCAAAGGCCGAGGAACTTTGCCACAAGTAACAAAACGAGCCCCAAATGCCCGAGTAAGCTCCCAAAAGGAGTTGATAGAGCTTTCCCTCAAGCCGTCAAACCACCTCATCGCCACAGGCCCCAAACTGGATAGAAACACCTTGCACATCAAGGCCTCATTTTTGGAGTGAACAACCATTCTCTGGTTGAAATGGCTCATATGCTCCACGGGATCCGTTCGACCATTGTACATGGTGAATGTTGGCTGAGTAAACCGCCGAGGAAGTTTTCCTCCCTCAATTTTGCGTGTAAAATGCAATTTGGAGATTTGGTTCAATGCCCTACTCATTGCATCGTTTCCCAGACCTTTGCGAGACGGGCTCTTATTTCTGCACTCATAATGGCGATCCTCATCATACGAAAAAAACTTACTGGGAGGAGTCCTTGACCTACGCCTATAGCTGCCATCCCCACTGTCATCAGAAGAAGGGTCAAAGCTTGAAGGAGTCTTTCTCCGTCGTTCACGGCGTAACCTCCTTCGCAGACGGTCGATCTCCAACTGCAGGCTTCTGGTATTCTCTTCATGAGAGGCGTGACTCTTACTTCGAGACTAGCTTCTGCTAGTTTGCATGGTGTGCATACTAACCTCACAGTCCCTCCTTCGTTCAAGATTAAGAAATTGGTTTTGATGTTGAGAGCCAACAAATTCCTCTTGGTTGGACCCCGAACCTACCATAGCTAGATGTTGATCTCACTAAAGCTCGAGTCTCCCCACAAACGGCGCCAATTGTAAGATCGCTGTTTGGATCCTAAGCCCAAAAAGTGGCTGGATTACAGCCCAAAGAGCCCAAACAATGAATTTGTAGAGAGTGGGCTTAAAGACTAGGTTTCAATAGATCAAGCAACACACACAGGTGTTTAAAGATCATAAGAAAACAAAGGAAGACGAGCTTTATGCAAAGAGTTCCTTCCTCAGCAAAGTCCGAGGAGAATGGTTGTTGAATATAGTTCTTTTAGACTTGGATACAATTTCAATTCTTGTTGCTACAGTATTTTCTCTATAGATTTCCCCCCAATCCACTCTCCCTAGAGGATCTCTCGCATTATATATGCCCATTTTTCTAATGTTGGCCCTCCATTTGTTGATTATGTAGGCCATTACTTGAGTGCTTGTCCCATCAGATGCCCTCCCCAGTCTTCTGTGAGTTGCGACAACCAAGACAACACTGTTTAGGGGTTTTCTCCACATAAATGCGGCCAGGGTGTTTGGTGGGGTGCATTAAATATGGTGGTAGCTACCACCCCTCTAGTCATGTCAGGGCTAACCCCTTCTCTGAAATTCCTCCTCAATAGAATGGCCCTTCTCTAGTAATGTGCCATCGACGTGGCCATGGCTTGCCTCCCTGGCTTCACCGTTCGAGAGTATAGGCTTCTCGACACTGTATTGGGCTCCTCGGCTTTGGGTATGACATGTGGCACTATTACCTTATTAGATTTTTATACACCACAAATACTATCTTTAATTTTTTTTTATCAACTTTTCTTCTACATAACTTTAGCGAATTTTTAGATATGTATACAACATTTTCCTCTACTACTTTATCCACTTTTTGGATAGATACAAAAGGTAATCAATTTTTTTTTTCCTTCACATTGTCTTTTTCTATGCTAAAATCAATAGCTATTAGGTAGAAAGTGTCACAATTTTTTCCCTAATACACGGTTTCATTTTTTATTTATGTTGAACTGTCACAATTTTTTTTTTAGTTGATTTATTCTTCTTATCAAACTTTTCATTCCACCATTATCAATAATTCTCCTTCTCTAATAATTCATATTGATTAGAAATCTAACTACTTTACAATTTGAAATTTTATACCAAATGAAATTCTTCAAAATTGATTTAAAACTGAAGCCTCTGAAACTGTTACAATTTTCCATGTCAGCACAATATTTAAATAAAATTATCATTTTATTTAAATAAAATTATTTTTGTTTAGTCCAAACTTAACAAAGAGTAAAACTCTATCTCTCTAACAAGTCCACTTAAACTCAAACTCATCATTTTTTTTTTAAACAAAATTATTTTTGTTTAATCCAAACTTAACAAGGAGTGAAACTCTATTTTTTTAACAAGTCCAACTTAAACTCAAACTCAAATATTAATAATTTATCTCAAATTTTTGCGAGGTTAATCATGAACACTATAAAAGCAATGCAAACCCCAATATTTTTATTAAAACCGAGTAGAAGTATGAGCTCTTCTTATATTATTTTCTTCTCCTCTACTTTGTTAAAATATATATATATATATATATATATATATATTATGGTTTTTCATGTATTTTTTAAAAAGTAATTTTCGTATATGAACCACCAAACTCTCTATATGAACCACCAAAAGCTTACAATATATATAACTCATCTTTCTTTTATATTTTTCTATTATTTAGTCATATATATTTTGTTTTGTTTTAATAATTTCTAAGCAGTAAATCATCTGATTCTTTAATATTTTTTGGTCTTTCAGAAGTTTTAATGTCTAAATTTAAGTTATTTTTTTGCAGAATCTGAAATTGTCTGACAAATTTTTTGTAAACCATTGCACGTTCAAGCAATGGCTTCTTCATCAAATTGTAATTCAAATTGAAATCATACAAGAGAAAATCATGTGATAGTGTAGTTTCTTAATCAATTTAAGATTTTATTAAATTATTTTAGTTTAACTCACAAATAAGTAGGTTCCTGTGCATAGCACGGGTTTACGACTAGTAATAATAAAAAAAGAAAAAACTATCAACAATAAGAGAGTTAGACCTTGAAGGAAAAGAAAAAGATTAAAAACAAAATAAACACAACCAAGCAAAAATTGGTACCCCAATAAATTTGACGGTTGTTGGATTGGGTACCCAATAAATTTCGGTTGGATATATATAATTATACAGGAAGTAATTGTGTTTTTCATTTTTTTTTTTTTTTTTTTTTGGTGGTAATTGAGAGATAATATCCAATGTTGGATGCCCTTTTTATCTCAACAAGCACGTTTTCCCATTGCCTTTTATTTTTTTTTAAATAAACATCACACTGGCTCTAATTTTTAGAGTATTTTGATGTTGATTTATACGGAAGCAATTCTAGCCAAAACTCCAATGATTACTCATTTTACTTTTTATTTTATTTTACCCATTTAGATTGAAGCTAAAGCATGTGCATGCATGCAATAATGACCAATCCTTCCGGCCAAAACCCCAATGATTATTAATATTTAATACACATGCACACTTGAGTAAAAGAAAAGAAATGAAAAACAGTAAATTCCTAATCTGACAAATTAATTACTTGCTGAGAGAAAAAACAACCATAAAAGCAGGGATGGAGCCAAAATTTTGAGTTAAAAGGGGCGACTTTACTACTACTTAACTGTTGAGGATTTTTTTTTTTTTTTTTTTGTGTTGGTAAGAACAAAATTATTTTTGTTTATAATAAAATTTTAAATGACAGGGTTGCTTATTTTAAATAAAATTGGTTAATTGAGCTTAATTTTTTTTAAAGTTTTACTATTGGTAATTTTTGTTATTGAGCTTTTTTTTTTTTTTTTTTGTATTGAGATCTTTTTTTTTTTAGTTTTTTGTGCTTTTTTTTTTATGATAATTTTTTTTATTGATCTTTTTTTTTTTTTTTTGGCTTGTATATTTTTTTTTAGATTTTAGATCTATAAATTTTTTTTATAGTCACTAAAATGAGGAAAATACTTGTGCTACAAACTTTTTTTTTATAAATTATTGATGTAATTTGCTACCAAATAAGAATTTGCTACCAAAACAGTTAGTAAAAATGTTATCAAAAAGTTTGTGAGTATAGCATTACTCTTAAAAGAATCAATGATATTGTTTAAGGGAAAAAAAATATAATTTTATTGAACAAAATTGCTAAAATTAGTACACATATATATAATAATATTTTTTAAAAAAAAATTAGGTTAGGGGGGGGGGGGGCATTGCCCCATAGTCCAAAGCTAGTTACGTCCCTGCATGAAAGAGTGGTGGAAGGCCCTAGCTAGCTAGCTATATGCCTATAGATCGATCTCTCTCCTCCTCAAACAGCCAAAACGAAAATAGTGTTGTGGTGTTGCAAATCCAAAGCTAGCATTTGGAAGCAACTAATTAAGAACACAAAATAAGAGAGGAAAAAAAAGGGTAGTTGTTATTTGTTGCACAAGCTAGCTAACTATTTAATGCATATTGGCATGGTGTAAAATAGGAATAGTCATGTAAAGTTGGCCTCCTTTTCTAGAATGCTCGACTTTGAATTCTAATTTTGTGAGATATTTATCAGTTGCAGAATAAATGAACTTACAGCAAATAATACACAGGGGTTTCCAAGTCCACACGTGTGACTAGTAAATGCAAACAAATTCAAAGATAATAGCCATAATTATTGCAAGACAAAACAGATTAGATGATGATGATGTCGTAAATATCACCAGTGAGCTATACGATCCTTGCACACTTGTAATGATGCCTACAAAGAAAAGAGAGAAGACCTAACAGAGAGCACCGGTGTGGTGCCGGCCAAAAACCCTCCGAAGGTCAAGTTAGAATTATTCTCACAACTCTAGAGTGCTAGAGAAGGGTAAATTATGCGTACCTTGATTTGTGAGGGTATTGGGGCTTTTATAGTAGTAAAAGGTTGGCCTCCCTTCCTTGGTGTAGAAGTCTTTTCCTTATAGGAATCCCAAACGTGATGGACAAGACTTTTCCTTGTAGAGAAGATCTCTATTAACATGCGTATCTTCCGGAATTCTCTTTGTGCTAGGATTCCTATTTTCTTTGGGATTCTATGATGATTCAGGCGTGTGTAGCAAGTATTTCCAATCTAGGGGGCTTACCCACTATCGGCCCATGGGCTAGGATCCGTCAGGCCCAATTTAACGATGGTCTGTCATGAAATATTTTTACCTCTTCAGTTGCCCCATTCACCCTATGGGTCCATCACGATTGAGTGGATAGACCAATGGGGTGATGGTTCAATATTCTGGGGTTGACGGATCTCAAAGAGGACGATGCGAACTGTGCCCATCCCTGACAAGTTGTTAAGCAATTATTATCCATGACACGTGTCGTTCTCTGATTGGATTTTTCCCAAGATCGAAGCATCGCTTCGTCTTCCGTGCAATTCCTATATATATATCACACTCCTCCTTTCTCATTTCTCCATTTTCATCTGAAACATATTGTCAGAGCGCCACCGTCAACCTTGTTAGAGAGCGATCCGTCCAATACCTGTACCCGTCATTAAATCATTCGTCGTATTTCACTTATTCACAGATTTAGTGAGTATTTTCTTTTTACAAGTCCTGCAATTGTACTTTTTATTTTCCTAGACTTTTATACGCACCCATCAGCACTTCTAGATCCGTCAGTCTTAGGTTTTGTCGTCACATGTAGGCAATGTCTAGTGCGTCAAATAATCAGTCAATCGTTCGTGACGGGGCGGATTACGAGGAAGTATACCCGTTCGGTCACAAAGACCAAGAGAGTCCAGGCGAAGAGAGGAGTCTGTCCGCCTCTTCCTCGTCCTCAACAAATAAGGATATGGGGATGGCTGAACCAGAGGATGTTTCTGATGACGGCGAGGAACAGCCAATAAGATCCGTCGTAGGTGCTGATGGACTTAGGGAGTTCATCATGCTACCAGAGTGGACGGTGCATAACTTCACATCCACCATCAAGGAGAAACACTTCAACACTTTTAGGGCTAATTTTCAAATTCCAGATAATATTTCAATCCGTCTACCCTATGTATCAGAGAAATGTTATTACAAAGGGGTAGAAGGTGTCGGGGTGTACAAACAGATGCTGAAGGCGGGACTTAGGTTTCCACTAAGTACCCTTCATCGAGAGCTTCTCAAGTATCTGGGTCTGTCCGTCACCCAAATATCACTGAACGCCTGGAGGGTCTTCATAGCAATGGAGATTCTGTATGGCACTATGACAGACGGTGCTAGGAGGCTGACGGTGTGGGAATTCCTCTACTGCTACCGTCCAGATGAAATAGACAGATCAAGGGGAATGTACAGTTTTGCTAGTAGGAGTTCGTTGTTGAAGGTTATATTTGAGACCCCCGACTCAAATAGAGACTGGAAGAGTCGTTATTTCTTTCTAGAGGGTGACGAATGGATGGGTCGTCCAGGGGAGACGAAGCACATGCCCGTCAACACTACTTAGGGAGTATTAAATCCGTCCAGTATGCACCCGTCCTAGTTTTGTTGATTCTATTTACATCCGTTCAGTTAGAATTTCTCCAACACTTTTAACCGTCCTTTTCTTTTGCAGTTAGACGGCATCCACAGGTTAGCACTGAGGAGTTTGGTTTTCTTGAGAAGATTTTTCAAAAGACCAAGCCGGAAGAAAGGACTTGGACGAAGTTAGTGAATCCTGATACAATTCACTGGTATTGTGACAGTCCCGAACCAACTCCAGAAGCCGTCACAATGGTTAGTGAATCCTATAACGCAAAAATTCGCCAACATAAGTTCGTTGACCTTATTTTACTTAAATGGCTTTTAGCTTTGTTAGTTTATAACTTCATCCATCCTTCTTTGCAGAGATGGACGACGCTAAGAGGAGGGCGCTGATTAAATCACAGGCTGCGAGGAGAAAAGAGTCCGGCGAGGTGGTTCCCAAAGGGACGACTCCGTAAATAAAAAGGAAGCAATCGTCCAAAGGGGACCGTCCTCCTAAGCAACAAAAGGTCCCATTGGAGCCCGTCGTAGGGTTAATGGCTGAGGGTGTGAAGACGGTCACCCCAGCAAAGCATGGGTCTGGCAAGGGTTTTACGAAGGCCCCGTCCACCAGCCAGGAGAAGCCACCTTCCCTCCTCCGTGATGACTTCAAATATGCCCTAGAACAACTTTCATCCATCATCACGTCTGAGGACTATGAGGATTTGGGCAATCACTCGACGGAGGCAATGGGGGAGACGGGGCTCTTTGCGATTGCACAGGTAATCCTTGCCCGTCGACTTACGTCTGTCCATTCAACTTAGCTTTTTACCTGACACTTCTTCTAACTTTTTTGTTTCAGTCCATGACTATGATGAAGGGTCTAATGGATCGGTGCATTAACCGTGAGATGGCTCTGGAACGTGTGCGAGCAAAGGCAGAGCAGACGGAGGATGAGCTAGGTCAACTTAACAAGTGGAAGTCCACTATGGAGAAAAAGTTGGACCTTTCAGAGCAGGTGAGGAAGGAGCTTGAGCAAAAGACGGATGAGGCGAGGAAGGCCCTGGAGGTCAAAAACAATGAGATCCAAGACCTGAAGGAAAAGATCCGTCAAGCTAAGGAGGTGGCGATACGAGAATATCGTGACTCCAACGCCTTATTGTCCGAGCTGGGAGACTCATTCCTGCAAGGTTTTGATGACGCGCTTCAATTTAAGGAAGCCTACCCTGCCCTGGATGTGTCCATGATAAAAGTTAACGACCAAGCCCAGACGTCCGCTATGCCCGTCGCCTCAGAGAACACAGATGACCTTTTTGCTGAGGAAGCAGCCCAAAGGGACGGAAAGTCAGCTCAACCACAGAATGTTCAAGATGCCGACCCTAAAGAGTAGATGGGTTTTTTTTTTTTTTTTTTTTTTTTTTTTTTTTTTTTATTTGAGAACAATCCGTCATTAAATTTGTGTATTTGAACAATTGCCCCTTGAGGGTTTTATCCGTCAATGTTATTTTCTTTATTCCGCAATTTTATGCCCGTTTTATCTATCTTTATTGTTTGAATGAGACGTATAAATCTCCATCCTCTTCAGTTGTCCACTTCCTAGACTAAGATTTTCATTCTTTCCAGATGACCCGTCCTCTTTATGGAGAACTGTCTATTTGGATGAACCATCCACCTCAAATACTAGGCAGTTTACCCCGTCCTTTCTTGTGGACTTGGAATTTTTTCCTTATGGGATGATCCGTGCGGTTCGTGGGCTTGTATCCGTCCACTTATATGAACTTAAGGAATTTGTTGTTATCCGTCCATTTTATGGACTTAAGAAGTTTTTACCCGTCTTGGATGATCCGTCCATTTTGTGGACTTTGTATATTAACCGTCCATTTTAATGGGCTTAAAAGGTTTCACCCGTCTTGGATGATCCGTCTATCTTGTGGACTTTGTATATTAACCGCCCATTTTTATGGACTTTAAGAAACTTCATCCTTCTTGGGATGATCCGTCCATCTTGTGGACTTTATTTATTATCCGTCCATTTTTATGGACTTCAAATTTCACCCTTCTTGGGATGATAATAGTTTCCACCCTATAGGTGGTCCGTCCACTTTGTGGGCTTGATAACAAATTTTCACCCTATGGGTGATCCATCCACTTTGTGGACTTGGTAATAGTTTCCACCCTATGTCCACTTTGTGGGCTTGATAATAAATTTTCACCCTATGGGTGATCCGTCCACTTTGTGGACTTGGTAATAGTTTCCACCCTACAGGTGGTCCGTCCACTTTGTGGGTTTGATAATAAATTTTCAACCTATGGGTGATCCGTCCACTTTGTGGACGTGGTAATAGTTTCCACCCTATGGGTGGTCTGTCTACTTTGTGGGCTTGATAATAAACTCACCCTATGGGTGATCCGTCCACTTTGTGGACGTTGTTTTCTCTCATCCACTTTTGAACTTTGTAAGAATTCTAGTAGAGAAACACGGTTGTGTCTGAATATTCTTCTTAAAGAAAATGCGTTTGTAGGAAAAAGTACCTACCCCCTTGGGCTTAAAAAGGCACAAAGTATTGTAGCAAAAATTGTCAAAGAAAAACTAGTAATTGTAGCTAGGATTAAATAAACTGGGAAATTAGGGATCGTCGCTGTTCTTCATATTATCTCTACTGGTAGTATTTTCGTAGGTGCTCTATGTTCCATGGGTGCTGCAACTTTTGTCCGTCCAGCATCTCGAGGTGGTAGGTGCCCTTCCTCTGCCATGATACGATCCTGTAAGGTCCTTCCCAGTTGGGGCCGAGCTTCCCTTGCGAAGGGTCTTTAGTGGTGCCCATTACCTTCTGTAGTACAAGATCACCGACCTGAAAGTCTCTATGCCTGACGTTGGAGTTGTAGTGTTTTGCCATGAGATTCTGATACCGCGCCATCCTTTGCTCCATTGTCATTCGTACCTCGTCCACTAGGTCCAGCTAAAGTCGCATGGCCTCTTCGTTCTTATTCTCATCGTAGCTCTCCACCCGAAAGCTTGTGAGCCCTACTTCTGCTGGGATGATAGCTTCACTTCCATATGCCAGTCGAAACGGCGTTTCTCCAGTGGGTGTTCTTGCTATAATTCTGTATGCCCACAGAATGTTTGGCAACTCGTCCGGCCAGATACCCTTTGCCCCCTCGAGCCGGGTCTTGATGATCTTGAGCAAGGACCGGTTCGTGACTTCAACTTGCCCATTAGCCTGTGGGTGTGCGGGCGATGAGTAGTGATTCTTAATCCCTAGCTCCGAGCAGAAGTCTCTGAATGCGCTGTTGTCGAATTGCTTACCGTTGTCAGAGACTAACACTCTGGGTATCCCGTACCTGCATATGATATTTCTCCAGACAAAACTTCAGATGTTCTTCTCTGTGATAGTGGCTAAGGCTTCTGCTTCTATCCACTTAGTGAAGTAGTCGATGCCAACTACCAGAAACTTTAGCTGCCTAACCGCTGTCAGGAATGGGCCCATGATATCTAGTCCCCATTGAGCGAACGGCCAAGGTGCCGTCATGGGGGTCAGCTCTTCAGATGGTTGCCTGATGAAATTGCTGAACCTCTGACACTTGTCGCAAGACTTGACATAAGCTTACGCGTCCTTCAGCATTGTAGGCCAATAGTATCCTGCTCGGATCATCTTGTGTACTAATGACCGTGCCCCCGAGTGGTTTCTGCAGATACCCTCATGGATTTCTCTCATTACGTAATTTGCTTCCTCATGGCCTAAACACCTCAGGTATGGTCGAGAGAACCCTCTTTTCTATAAGACATCTTTTATCAGCACAAATCGTGATGCCTGGACCTTCATCTTTCTAGCGGCGTCCTTCCCGTCTGGTAACACGCCAGTTCTCAGATAGGATATCAATGGCGTAGTCCAATTGCATTCAGTATCTACTTCCTGCACATTCGTTCCGTCATTAATAAGTGAGAAGACTTGAACAAATGATAATACCTGTTCGGGGACAAGCATAAATTCGGCTGAGGCAGCTTTTGCTAGATGGTCAGTACATTCGTTTTCTTCCATTGGGATTTGAACGAATTTAACTTTGAGGTTGCCGATTCAATACTTCACTTCTTCTAAATACCTCTTCATCCTTTCATTCTTACACTCGTAGCCACCATTAATCTGACTTGTTACTACCTGTGAGTCGTAATGCGCGACCACATTTTCCGCAACTGCATCCTTTGCGAGGTCTAGCCCTGCCACCAAGGCTTCATATTCTACCTCGTTGTTGGTTGTGGGGAAATCTAGTTAGATCATACACTGGATCTTATCCCCCTCTGGGGTTTGGATCACCACGCCGACCCCCCCGACTCATCTATTTGATGACCCGTCTGTATAAATATTCCACTGTTTTTTCTTCTCTGCCCCCTACCATCTCCGAGGGTGAATTCGACGATAAAGTCAGCCACTACTTGCCCTTTCACAGCCGTTTGCGGACGGTACTGTATGTCAAACTCGCTAAACTCCACTGCCCACAAAGCCATTCTTCCTGCTGCCTCTAGACTACTCATAGCTTTTCTCAAGGGCTTGTCCATCAAGACAACAATGGTATGTGCTTGGAAGTACGGTTTGAGTCTTCGCACTGCGGTTACCAACGCGAAAGCCAGCTTTTCCATCTGAGGGTACCTCTCTTCTGCTCCTCGGAGCGCTCGGCTTGTAAAGTAGACTGGTCTCTGAGATCCGTCTTCCTCTCTTACCCAAGCTGCGCTTACAGCAGCTTGTGAAATGGCTAAATATAGGTAAAGCTCTTCTCCTGGCTTGGATGGACTAAGCAACGGTGGAGATGAAAGATATGCCCTTAAGTCGTCAAATGCCGTCTAGCATTCGTCCATCCACTCAAATGATTTTCTGAGAGTGCGGAAGAAGGGTAGACATCTGTCCGTCGCTCTTGAGACGAACCTGTTCAGGGCTGCGATTTTTCCATTCAAACTTTGGACCTCCTTAACCGTCCTTGGTGGTTCTAACTCCATTATGGCCCGTATCTTCTCCGGGTTAACCTCTATACCTCTTTGGGACACCATGAAGCCCAGGAATTTCCCCACTGTCACTTCGAACGCGCAATTGTTTGGATTGAGCTTCATGTTGTATGACCTAAGTGTGACAAAGGTCTCCCTAAGGTCGTCTAGGTGATCATCTTCATGCAAACTCTTTACTAACATGTCGTCAATATAAACTTGTACGTTCCTCCCAATCTGGTGTGCAAACATTTTGTTCATTAACCTCTGGTATGTTTCCCCAGCATTTTTTAGTTCAAATGGCATCACCTTGTAGCAGAATAGTCCCTGGCTTGTAACAAAGGAGGTCTTATCTTGATCAGCTTCTTCCATTTTGATCTGGTTGTAGCCCGAGAAAGCGTCCATAAAACTTAAGAGCTGGTGTCTTGCAGTTAAGTCCACCAAAGTATCTATCCGTTGGAGTGGGTAGCTATCTTTAGGGCAAGCTTTGTTGAGGTCCGTGAAATCTACGCACATCCTCCATTTTCCGTTGGCCTTTTTAACCATGACGACGTTTGCCAACCAGTCGGGGTAGTATACTTCTCAGATGAAATCTACCTCTAGTAATTTTTGAACTTCCTCTGCTATGGCCTTGTCCCGCTCCTAAGCGAACACTCGTTTCTTTTGTCGGATTGGAGGGAATGAGGGTGAAACATTTAACTTGTGGACTATGATTGAGGGGTCAATTCCTGGCATGTCTTCGTGACTCCAGGCGAACACGTCTTAGTTATCTCTGAGGAATGTCGTGAGCGCTTGGCGTACCGGCCAACTAGCTACTGTGCCAATTCTAGTCGTCCGTTCCGGCCGTGTGTTATCAAGGTTCACCTCTTCTAGTTCCTCAACCGGCTCTGCTAGTGCTCGTTGTTCTCCGATGCACATCGTTTGTTGTTGATCCTCCACCTCTAACATGGCAATATAGCATTCCCGCGCTGCCACTTGATTCCCTCGCAGTTCTTCCACCCTGTAATTCATCAGGAATTTAATCATCAAGTGGTATGTTAAAGTCACCATCTTCCAGGAATTGAGAGTGGGTCGTCCGAGAATGGCATTGTAGGCAGACGAGCACTCGACTATGAGAAACGTTACCTCCCTAGTGATCTGCTGAGGATAGTCACCTGCCGTCACAGATAGTGTGATCGCGCCCAAGGGGATCACCTTCGTTCCTCTAAATCCCACGAGAGTGGCATTTGTTGGGGTTAACTATTCCCTGTCAATCCTCATCTACTGGAATGCTGGGTAGTATAGGATGTCCACTGAGCTACCGTTGTCGACAAGGACCCGATGCATGTTATAATCTCCTATTTGCAAGCTGACCACAAGTGCGTCGTCATGCGGATGGTGAAGTCTTCGAGCATCATCTTCTGAAAATCCGATGATGGGGTTGTCTATTCATGACATTTTAGGTACGGATCCTGTAAGTTGGACTCTATGGACCATTCTGAGGTAGGTTTTACGGGCTTTTTTGGAAGATCTGGCAGCGGTTGTGCCCCCTACGATCATTCTTATATCCCCTATAGGTGGTCTAGGGCGCTCGTTCTCCCGTAGTGGGGCCTACTCTTGGGGCGAATCAGTTCTTTCCTTGTTGACGAACCTCTGTAGCTTCCCTTGTCTAATAAGAGCCTCAATCTGCTGTTTTAGATAGTAGCAGTTGGCTATGTCGTGCTCGTGGTCACGGTGGAAGCGGCAATACTTGTTCCTTGGCCTCTTGTTGGGATCTCCCTTTAGCTTACCAAGGAATGTCAGGGCTCCTTCGTCTTTGATCTGTATTAAGACTTGATCTACGGGGTGGTTAATGGGATAAAACTTATGAACTTCCCAGTGGGGGGTCTAGAGCGCCTTTCATCTCGTCGATCTCCGATTCTAGCCATCTTTCGCCCCCTATCCTGTCGTGTGTCCTCCTATCTTTCCCTCTTTCTGGGCTTCTCCTCGTGGGCCAGCAATGCATCTTCCGCGTTCATGTATTTGGTGGCTCTGTAGAGCACATCCGACATGGTTTTTCGATCGTTCTTGTATAAAGAAAACAAGAACTTACCCTTCTGTAACCCATTAGTGAATGCTGCCACAAGTATCTTATCATCCGCTTCGTCAATTGAAAGGGCCTCCTTGTTGAAACGAGTTATGTAGGATCTCAGCATCTCGTCTTTTTGCTGCTTGATGCTTATCAAGCACGCAGTAGACCTCTTATACCTATGTCCCCCAATAAAGTGTGAGGTGAACTGGGCACTTAACTCCTTGAAAGTGTTGATGGAGTTCGACGTTAATCTACTGAACCAAATTCTCGCAGGACCCTTCAGCGTCGTAGGAAAGGCCCTACACATGATCTCGTCTGGTACTCCTTGAAGGTGCATCAGGGTCTTGAAAGTCTCTAGGTGATTGAGGGGGTCTTTGACCCCGTCATAGCCTTCAATCTGGGGCATGTGAAATTTCTGTGGAAGGGGGAAGGAGTTGACGGAAGTAGTGAACGGTGAGTCGGTTCTGTTTACTAGGTCATCAAGATCATTGGACACTCGTCCCTTGAGGGCATTCATCATGACCTCCATCTGTTCCTTCATCGCCTGCATCTCTGCGACAATAGGTAGGGAGGCCGTATCCATGAGAGATGGAAGGCTCATGTTTTGCCGCTCTGGTCTGCTTGGGGCGTTACTGCCCTCTGGCCTCTCTTGGTCCCTTCGTTCGACACTGGTACCTTCTTGGTTTTCCTCTTGAACGTTGTGTCCTGCATCCCTTTGGCGTAGCTGTTCCTCCAGATCATGGTTTTGTTTTGTGAGACATTCCACTGCTACCATGAGGGTTTGGACCTGCTCTCCAATGCGGTGGATCGCGGTGGCTCGTCTCCTTGAACGTTGTTAGTGGTAGCCATCGAGCGAGTGAGTACCATGCAACTCTTATGTCCAGGAAGCGATTAGTCTGGCTAAACAGATCGTTTCCCACAGACGGCGCCAATTAATGATGCCGTAAATATCACTAGTGAGCTACACGATCTTTGCACGCTTGTGACGATGCCTACAAAGAAAAGAGAGAAGACCTAACAGAGAGCACTGGTGTGGTGCCGGCCAAAAACCCTCCGAAGGTCAAGTTAGAATTATTCTCACAACTCTAGAGTGCTATAGAAGGGTAAAATATCCGTACATCGATTTGTGAGGGTATTGGGGCTTTTATAGTAGTAAAAAGTTGGCCTCCCTTCCTTAGTGTAGAAGTCTTTTCCTTATTAGGAATCCCAAACATGATGGACAAGACTTTTTCTTGTAGAGAAGATCTCTATTAACATGCGTATCTTCCGGAATTCTCTTTGTGCTAGGATTCCTATTTTCTTTGGGATTCTATGATGATTCAGGCGTGTGTAGCAAGTATTTCCAGTCTAGGGGGCTTACCCACTATTGGCCCATGGGCTAGGATCCGTCAGGCCCAATTTAACGAAGGTCCGTCATGAAATATTTCTACCCCTTCAGATGATAAGCCTTAATCCGAAATGACATGTAACAACTAATGGGGAGTGTCATATGAAACACACAGCAAAACAAACTGCTTACTCAATTTTCAGTAGGTGGTGCAGACATGGAGGAGCTGCTGCACTTTTTTCTTTTTCTTTTTTTGAGGCAAACTTATGTACTGTGTTTAAAAGTAGCATTAGCATTGGGGGTGTAAAACATCCCAAATTGCTATTTTAACCATCAAGATTCAAGACACGAAAGACAAGCATTACCTGGATTACTATATTTAAAATATTTTACAATTGAGCTACAGTGAGTTGTTACTTTTAGACATTGCTGTTCATTGTTGCTAAACTTAAAATTGTTTATCTTATTAACTTCTCACACTCACTCTCTTTCTCACACACTCAGAGCATAAGAGATTGTATATTTATATTATTTAATTGAATAATTTATATTATTTTAATAAGTTGTATGGTAAAATAAAATTTTGGATGATGGGTGAGTTGTGAAATTGTACTGTAAAATAAATAAACGTTTTAGAACGTAAAATGGCAAATTTTTTAACAATCTGGATGTGAATGCTCATATTCTCCAGTTAATTTAATCATGGTTACACCAACCCATGCAACACAAAAATATATTGTCCTTCTCAAGGAATTGTAACTAAATTTTATTCTTGTTTTATGGTGGGGTTTTTTTTTTTTTTTTTTTTTGGGTGGGCCTGAAATCCCAATTCCAGTAACCAAAAAAATAGTCTAGAATCATAGGCCCGTTTGGTACATGTGTTTAAATACATGTTTTCAATTTTTAAACAACATTACACATATTCTTACACATTTTTTCACCCACACGTATTTTCAAAAAATACAAACAACGTTACTAGAACAACATTAACAAACGGGCCAATTTCTATAAAACAGAATCCAATCTGAAACAAAGCTCTAATAACAAATAACAAATACCACACATTATTTGCATACAATTCAACAAAATAAAATGTATGCACTTCCTCAAACTTGAAGGACTTTATGCTGGAATATTTAAAGATCTTCAGTGAATTAAATCAACCAAAAAAAAAAAATGGTCATCAAGCTCATATAGGCTTGAGTTGCTGAATACCCTTTACCTTTGAAACTTTCAAGATTTGATAGCTTTAACGAGAATAAAATTAGGACATCATGTTTACAACCAATAAAGAAAGTGGTTTTGATATTGATTTTGGGTATAGGGTTTAGAAGAGAAGGGTCAAAAGGGTGGTTGATTTGAAGGGCAAAATTGATAGAAATCATTAAGTTCAGAGAGGGGCAACCACCCAACCTAACACAATCTAAACTCTCTTTCTGATAACTATTAAGAGTGTGAAGAAGAAGGAGAAGTAAATCCGTTTAAAAAATAATAATAAAATAAAATAAAATAAAAAAACATAGAGTTAAATGAAATAAGAGCACCACTAAATAAAATTAAAACATATTCATACCTATTATTTAATGCATACAAAAAATTTGAAGGAATATTAAACATAATAACAATAACTCATTTTAAAGTTAATTGACACTTAAATTGTAATCAAATCCAAAAAGAACTTCTAATCCCTCAACCATGCTAAGTGAAGACTGAAGACTAAATTAAACCACAAACAGAGGGAAAATACTATAATTGAAGATAATTGAAAAAGTATATTATATTCAAGACAAAATAAATATATTGAACATTATTAACAAAATAAGAAAAAAAAAGTTTTTTTTTTTTTTTTTTTTTTTTGTCCATGTCTACAAACATATCTAACTTCCTTATTTCTTAGACAAAGGCTTCTGTTTACTTAAAGTAACCATTTCAAAAGAATCAAACGGACAACAGCAAAACAAGAAAGGAAAATAAAAATGCAGCTTATTAAAGTCAACTTCTCATAAATTAAAAACCTGGATAAGGACAACTGCAAGATTTCCTCATTTGATTTCCAGCAGCAAATTCTGATAACAATCCTTTAATTTGCTGCCTGCTTCAAGCAACTGCTCCTGCAAATTAAAACCTTTTGCATGTGAACCAAAACTAGAATGAACCAGTTTTAGCATATAGACAGACGCAAGGCCACTTAGAGGCAAAATTATAAACATTGGACTGAGGTAAAAATGTCAAGGACCCCCACCTTTGAGAATGGAAATGAAAACCACACAGTCAAGCTCAGGTTGGGCGAGATCAGAAGAGGTGGTGGCAAAGTTAGAAGCTCTGATGAGCCTTATAAGTTATGACATCAACCAAGGGCACTACCAGGGATATTTTCAAACATCTTCATCAGTAATGGTTTGTCAACCAATCTTTTTTCAACTTGCATAAGTATAGCAGACCAGAGTAGATTATTCACAACACAAGGACTTCAAGACAAGGCCCTTCCCACATACAACCAAAAAAATAAAAGTGTTATAAGAAATAAGAGCACCACTAAATACAATTAAAACATATTCATATTTGTTATTTAAAGCATACAAAAAATTTAAAAGACCATTAAACATAATGAAAATAACTTACTTTAAAGTTAATTGACACTTAAAACGTAATCATACTAATCAAATCCAAGAAGAACTTGTAATCCCTCAACCATGATAAATGAAGACTAAATCAAACCAAAAATAAAGGGAAAATACTATAATTTAAAATATTGATAGTAAAGGTATATTTCTGATTTCTAAAAACTCAAAAATTCACTTTCGGTTTCTACACTAGTGTGGATTTCACATTGTTCTCCTAGTTGTCATTCAAATGCCTAATTCAAAAGTAATTTGGACTGCTATGGCAAAGCTTTAGCTGCTTTGCCTGGCCAGGAATTCTTGTATGAATGCAGCTCAAAAGCTTTCTCAACAGCAACAACTTTTCTCACTATCTTTGTAAAGTTGTAATTTACAACTATGTGTTTTGTTGGCTTTAATTCCTTGCCAAATTTGATTGTAACTTTATTCAATCTTTTGTACCCTGTATTTATTGTGGGATTTAATTGTAAGGGTTGTGTGATAGAGAGAGAGAGTGTGAAGACTCAAGCTATTGAAGACTAAAGAGGTTTTCGCGAGTAGCTCGCGACTTAGCATCCCGCGAAGTGATGTATGTGCCCTGCACATGACTAGAATGCGAAGAGTCAGTACAGATGGAGACAGCTGTGTTTCGCGAGTATATCACGGGTAAGGCCTTCTCGTGAGACACCCGCAAAACATTCTGTTTTGTCAGACTGTGCTATCTGATACACACTTTCTGTACCCACACTATATATACCCACATTACCCACAAATGTTGAGAAGTGCTTCAGAGAGAAAACCCTAGCCACAAACCTTGAGAGTTAGAGATTGTTATACCCACAATCCTCTGCATAATTGCTTGTAGATTTTCCTCAACTTCTACCTCTCCATTTCCATATCATTGAGAGGTTAATAGCCCAAACACTTACCACACCCTTCAGAGTGTCAAGTAAGATTTTGGTGCTGCTGGGAAGTATTGGAAGAAGCCAAGGATGGCAAATGCAACACGGTGCTTGTTACGAGATCCGGAGAGCTAGACAAGACACGGTTCCAAGAAGCCTTGTTGGAGTAGAAGCTTGGAGGGCTTAGGTACATCGGATAGATTAGGCTTGGAGGGTCTCTTGCTAACCCATATATCCCAACTGATTGTCTAGTGGATCGATTACCGCTTGGAGGACAGCGGAGAGGTTTTTCGCCGAGTTCTTCGGTTTCCTCTTCGATAACACATCGGCGTGTTATCTTGTGTTTGCATCTCTCTTCCATACTCTTTTACATTCCATTTTACTACTGTGCTATCTTGATTATGGATTAGAGTAGCTTGTTTGTTTATCCGTTCACATTTACACTATTCCGCACTTAGTATTAAGTTAGTGTAAAATCTATCGAGCCGTAACTTTTATTTGGGGGTCTAAATAGCTCTTGTGTTTTTAACACATTTTCGAGCTTTCAATCTTGAATTCAGATTAGGTGATTTGGTCTTGTCAGCAAAGTTTGAAACTCTACAAATTTATCGGTCCATAACAAATGACATCCACAAAAACAATAACAAAGTCAGCAGCAAGGTTCATTTTGTGACTCTGCTGTCCAATTCCTGGAATTTCTATGATCAAAATAAAAGCCTACTTTGGCAGTTTGTCATCTCCAACAGTCCACAATAAGTCCAACTGGAGCCTTTAAAAAACACATATACAAAACAACATAAGCCATAATAAGCTCCTCCCATTTTCATGAGGAAAATGAATTTTATTTAAAGGAAATAAATTGCCAGCAAAGCCAAACACAACTAGCTTGCTTGAGCTGTCCTTAAGTGTTCTGAAAACAAACCATATAAAAGCATAAACCCCAGAATTTTGTCACTTGTCCAATTTCTATGAAAAATATAGGATAAGAAAAAAAAATTTATTGTTTCTAAGGGAACCCAGTAACTAAGTCTGGAACTACTATTTCATCCCATATTAGTCAAGCATTGCACCCTTTCTACATTAACTTTCCTCAAGTTTCCTTGCAGCCAAACAGAGAAATAGTCACATAAAACAACAGGTGCACAAAAAAAAGGACAAAGTTTCTGGGAAAAGAAATGGAAAATCCACATGAGAAATGAAGTAGATAGATAATAATAATAATAATAATAATAAAAGAATTATTACTGTTAAATATTTTCAATTGATAGTAGATAATCCATCAACAACAAATATTATAAGGAAAGAAACCAATAATACTCAACGAGAGCTTACTTGCCACACACACACACACCAGGAGTTCTTAACATAATTTCATATCTAAAATCAAATTGTTTAAATGAAAAAATAATAATAATAATAATGATCTGAAAGTTTCATATTGGGATCCCGAACAACAAAAAGCCCTCCACTAAAAAGTGCCTAATTTTACTATTACAGGCCTGCTATGGTGGACTCAGTACAAAATCCAAAAACCAAAAAGTGAAATTTTCACAACTTTCTAATCAACCAAACTGAACAAAATCAACAAAATTCATCATAGCCTCAAAGATCCTCAACATTACAACTAAAAAAAAATCATTGACCAATTTTCAGATTTCAAAAGGGTTGATGCAGTGAAGGGAAAAAATAATCGAATGCCTCTTTTTATAGGCCCTAAAAGAAAGCGACCTCTCTAGGAAAAAGGGCCCAAATTTTCTTCTTTCCATTTGATTTTAAGTGGCATGCATCTATGGAAAATTGTAGTGAACACTATAAATAGAGCAACAAAAGTGCCGAGTTTACCCTCCAACATAATTGAACTAATATGAAGAGTGCACAATCAATTGCACAAACACAGCAATTAGGAAACACTTCATAACACTTGGTCACAAGGACCAAGCAACATAAATTACAATTATTTGCAGTTCAACCAATTACTCACAAGGACCAAGTAGATAATTGCTGTTTTTTTTTCTTTTTTTCTTTTTTTTAATAAAATTAAATCACAAGATAATGGAAATAGATAACTATAAAACCAAATATTTGGAACACAATACAGGAGCTAACATCAAGAGGGTAATCCATGTAAAGAAAGAATTCTTTTAAGCTAGGAACAGAACTTGCCTTTGGGGTTGCAACTTGAAGCTCAAGTGTACTTCCATTTAAGGGTATTTTGAGCCACAAGAATTTTTTGGCAGCTCTCTTTTTAGTTGGCCAGGCTATAGAAGTTACTTGAAATCTTTACTGTAATTAGCCCCAACTGATAACATCATGCAAGAGCGTCAAAGGGCCAACGAATTGATAAAGCAGGACAACATACACAGCTCTACCTTCAAACATCAGCAATGGTTAGTCAACCAATTGTTTTTCAACTTGCAAGAGTATAGCAGGCCAAAGTAGATTATTCATGAGGATCTTCAAGGCAAGGCCCTTCCCATATAATACAACAAATATGTCATAATTAGCATAGCACATGATACTTTGGTATGTGAAAGTATTAAAAAGTCAAATTCTATAATTAAAAACTTTTAATAAAATGATGATTTACAACATAAAACTGTTGAACCAAATATATCCAGATAAATCCCAACACAAAAACGTTTTTTTTTTTTTTTTTTTGGGGGGGGTTGGCCAGGCTATAAAAGTTATTTGATAATTTTACTACAATGAGCACCAACTGATAACATTATGCATGGATAAAGCAAGACACTATAACAAACAGCTAGATACCACAACAATCAGCTCTGCCTCTTCATTTCAGTCCCTAGTCCTAGATAAATCGGAATTTATTTTGTCTCTTTGATCCAAATTGATTTGTCCATTGTCTACTATGCAAGTAACACTTTGTAATGGCAATAGCAAAATATAGTTCCATATAAACACATGTAGGAGTTAGCACATATGACTACCACTGATTGCAATGCAAGAGTAGCACTAAATAACAAAAGTTTAAATTAATTCAGAACTAAATAACAACCGTATCAATTGCAATTGCTACTATGTTAAGATCAAAAAAGCAACAAAACATCAAAGTTGAAGATCAAAAGATTACAAAACATTAACATTCCCTCCATAGTGCCATGAACTAATTAAAGAGAACCCAAGGGCAATTCATCCAATGCCAATTCGTAGAGCTCTCGTTCGAATGCAGCCTGCCTACGGGTTGTCTCCAATTCAGAAAATTTAAACTCACTCCACTTTTCCTTCAAAGACGTTTTTTTCTTAGTGTCTTTAAAGCTACTCAAACTCAGTCCACGCTTTTTCACAAATGCCTCCATACCATGACCCTCAAAATCAAACTTCAACTTCTTATTAACCACGCATTTGGTTTGACGTGAATCCTTTTGCAATCCCCACATACAAATTAGATAGTTTATAATTTTTGACTTTTATGTTAATAAGATATGCAGAGAGTATTCATAAATAAAAATAAATAAATAAATTTAAAAAAAAAATTCATAAAAAAAAAAAAGATATGCAGAGAGTTTTCCTAGCATGATGGAGTTTTTATTTTTATGGCCTTTGTTACTTACAGTTATAGTTCCTAATTCAGGACAGGTTGGTATTATCAACATTACTCAAATTCTTTGTCTTGCTAAGGAATTCTAGACATGATAGGGGACTGCAAATTTGTTATAGTCTGGAGCGAATCAAAACTATTCTTTTTGGAATGGTAATATAATTTTAGTATAAACAAATTCCCTACAAACTCAAATTAAAGCATATATATTTTTCAAGTTTTGAGCAGATTGCCCACCTAGTTAGTTCATGGGCAGCTCTATTCATCTCTCTAGGAACCCAATTGAAGGAGGATGCTCTGCACTTGGTCACCGTGATCCTAATACCATCAATAATTGCCTTAACCACCAACTAGGATATGGATTTCGTATCATACTGACCTCCACATAGGTTTTTACATCTCCTTGAATCAACATAAGCCATGCTTTATTGGGAAATTTCACATACAAACTATGGTGAAATTTTTAAAAGGGAATTCATCTAGCGTGCCATGTTTAAAGTAACCTTTCTAGTTCTAAAACCATGCTGTGTTATAGGCTTATAGCATGTACATCCCTTTTTATAATCCCTTCCAATTGGAGGAATTTGGAGAATGAGTAGAGGGGAGATGTTCCACTTATATTAAAAACATTTTATCATAAAATCTGGGCATCACAATGTGAGGGTTATCCACGTGTATGCATGTGTAAAAATCTACATGTATTTAGTGTGTGCATGTCTTTAAATATGTGCACTAAACTATTTGAGGAATTCACAATTTGCAATTTGGATATGTCATCAGTTCTCTTAAATGGTATGTTCATTTATCTGTTACCTTAATATCTGCATAGTGGGGTGACATTGGTCTGAATATGGTTGAATCTTCCAGTCTTTACGTGAGATCGAATTTTTTTGTTGTTGTTGTATAGATTGACAGGTGGGACTAAAAACACAGTCAGCAAATTGCAATAAGCTATGACATCCATTTTTCTATTCTGAGTTTCCTTTTATCATTCAGATAAATTTTGAACATTAGAATTGGGTTTTATTTTTATTTTTTTGGTAAAAAGGGAATTCATTCAACAGCTAAACAAAAGCAGCAACTACATCCAAGTCAGGACATATCCTGGCATGACCAAGGCCATAGAGATCCGATAGAAAAGAGTTCAAAAGCACAGGGGGAGGGGAGTTATAATAAAAAATATCCGAGTCCTGGAAAGTTCCTATTCTAGCATTAGCATCAGCACAACAGTTTGCTTCCCTAAAACAGTGCACCACCTTGACCTGTGGAATTTGGGAGAGAAGAAGCCTGCAATCAGCCACAAGGGAGGCATTAGTCGCGATAGACAAGCTGTCATTGTTAATCAAATCAACAAAAACTTTAGCATCTGACTCTACTATTAGTGCATAAATCCTTAGATCTAAACCCATGCTTAATCCATCTCTTATTTCCCAAAGTTCAGCTAATATGCTAGTAGTGATTCCAATGCTTTGACCATAATGAGTCATAAAGTAAGCTTTACACACACACACACATATATATATAGAGAGAGAGAGAGAGGGAGAGAGAGAGAGAACCTTAAGATCAGATAACTCCAGTGAAATAAGCAAGATTTTGTTCCATAATAAGTGCAAAATTTAAGTCTTTTTCTTCCTTAAGTTCAGCGGCAAGTTTCTGGTAAACCCGTTCAGCACCCAAATGTTCACACATTTGAAGAATAATCAATGAAGCATGGCTAGAAGAAAACACAGGAAGAGAGTGAGAGAGAGAGAGAGAGAGAGAGAGAGAGAGAGAAAATGCCCTGCAAGTTCCTAAAAATGTTGTTTCTAAATAAAAATGTTGACTAGAAGAAAATTTGATATTGTTGAGGGGAGGGGACAGGGTGAACTCACGTTTGAAGCAGTGAGTGTTGAACCCGAAAACTATCCAGTAAATATGCAATAAGACGGTTGAAGTACTGGACATCCTTGGCCATTCTTGCATGCACCTCAAGTACCTGCCGCACTACCTGTGTATAGTCAAATACAAATGATTGTAACCTTTTAACCAGTACAAGAGAAAGCTACCAAAACAATTCAGGAAAATATTCTTATACACTACAATGTCTATATTTTAACACAAGATGTCTACACTTTTTAAGCATGTCTACATTTAATATGTAAAATAGGTGATGTGTAATTAGTGCCCAACTAAGGCATGCAAAAAAATGCCAGAACTATCTTTCACAGCTTTAAACCTTTTTAAAAGTAAATATTTTTCCATAAACAAGCACTATGACATTTGATCCAAAGGCAGGCTCCATAGTTTAGATAGCCCCTTTATATTTTATAGACAAAGGATAATCAAATGTTTTAAAACCACAATTACAGGTGTGAAACACTGATGAATTCAGTCTACTGATATTTTAAAAAGGGAATGCACTAAAACTACAAAATATAATTAGGAAAAAGGAAAGTTAACCAAGAAAATGATAGTACCTCAGTTGATGGATCTAATAACATTTTAAGAAGCTTGTCCAACAAGTCATCTTGTGAAGATAAAATCTGTTTCAACATTAAGCAAAAAAAATTTCATTACATGAATAAGGGGGTCCTTGAGAAAAATAATATTATATATGCCCAACTTTGTCGCACAGTTCTTATAATAAAAATAAAACAATTACCTCAGCAGGAGAGAGACAAGTTTGCTATCCATTTCAATGATTGGATTCTGAATTTGGTACATTCACTAGATAGATTCCTGAATGGCCAAACACAACCAATTAATAACCATCTAGTTCATTCATAAAACCAATTGCAACATATAGAACAAACATATTGTTTCATTGTCCTGTTGCTACTAATGATTTAAGGAAAGATTTTGTTTGGCAATGAAACAGTACCTAGCAACAACAGAGAGAATTGCTCTTACTACATCCCAGTCCGCATTTGAAGATTTCACAATTTTTCTAAACATTTTATTAGTCTGATTGGCAACCTGACAAATAAGTGTAAGCAAAAGACATGAAATACGATGCAAAATAATTTAGGAAAACTATGAATATGTGTATCATATAACTAGAAGTGTAAATTGTACCCTAAACTATGAAGTCATTCCATGTTCACCACAAAAATACAATTTTTGTTGTGAAATTAACAAATTAGTGGACTGATTGGGGGTGGATATTATAAGGTAATAGGAACAAATCTATTAATTTTGACATGTTAGTGCACCATACCATTCCAACCAACCACTAATTTGGACAGGGGATGGACATTGCAGACTAATCTCAAAGTCTGAAATTAATATGTTATTGCAGCAAATTTATAGTTTAGGGTGGACATAGCAAATGACCTTATAAACTAAAAATTGAGGAAACAAATAAAGATTTACCTTTCTTATCGAGTAATCATTATCTGATATGCTATCCAACATGACTCCCACAATTTTAGCAAAATAAGGAACAAGCTCTTTTTTACCAAGTTGTATGAACTCGCTAATCTGTAAAGTCATATCATTGGACTGAATTTAAATATCTAACTCCACATCTAAATTGATGGTGAGACATCACAAGTATTAATAAACCAAGAAGGATGCCAATCCTTTATTAGAAGAAGAAAAGTGATATGAAAACTGATAAGGTTTTTGTGAGAAATAAATAGATTTATATCTAGCTACTAACCCATGTGATAGCTGTCAACCGAGTCAATTTGTCTGGAAGAGCTGCTTCACATAATAATACTTGACTCACACCAACATAGTCTACAGACTATTAGAGGAGCAAAGTCAAAAACTTGACATGGATGAATCATGAAAACAGAAAGTTAAAAAGAAGAATAAAAGTATTTCATTTATCCTCAGCTAAACACAGAATAGTCTGAACCCATTTGGCTACATATGTCTGTTACTGTTACTTAAACCATCCTCTTCCTTTCCAGTCTAGTCAGGCCTATCTGTTATGATTTACATGGTATTTTGATGCACTGGTTACGACTTTGCAAACTCATCTATTCAAAACTTATTTTATGGGACCCACGTGTAAAGTATAATAATGGAAATAAAAATCATATGGTTTTGATGATCTAATGATATGTGTCCTAGGATTAAAATAGTCTTCAATTTAGTTGCTAGATTAACAAGTTATAATCAATTTTTTGTATTCAGAGGTAACTTGCAATTTTTGCAATCCTAACGAATTAAAGATATATTAGTTGTTAAGTCTAGTCTAGAATTTTCTGGGAGGTGCTAAGAATCATTAATTTGGCATGCAAGACAAACATTAGTATTAGAATAATGGTTAAATGATTAAGTTCATTATTTCTTAACAACTTAAACATTTTGGAGAAATGGTAATTTATCATGGTATTCGGACTCACTAATTAAGATGGAGTTTGGACCACATGTGTGAGAGAGTGTTAGAATAATAGTCAAATAATTATATTCATAATTTTTTGATAGTTTAAACTTTTGGAACGAGTGGTCAATTATCAACGAGGATAGCATATAATACAATTGTGAAATTTGGTACTATATTGATTCAAATAAAGTGTTATGTTGAATGGCATCACGTTTAGAGATATTACACTAATCTAGTATCTTTTCACGTTTAGAGATAATTTTGCAGAATGCAATGCTAAATTGCACCACATCTTATCTAAGCTTTTCATGCTTATTGTCATATGAGAAAATGATTGGATAATAAAGGATGTCTAATCCATAAGTGTTTAAAATTATTGCATTAGTTTTTCTGAAACAAACTAAATGGCATGACTCATGAATCAAATAGTAAACGAGATTAACTTAAACTAATCCGGCTTGCAAGGCAAGAATAAATAATGGAATATATAATTCAAGAGTGGATATGGCAGAACAAAAGACATACTTGTGAGATCTTAGTTTCTTGGAGAAAATTGGATAACATCGTAGCAGCTTCGTTTTTCACTTCACGATCCGGATCACTCAACATGTTGAACATACCTGAAGTTTCAGTTCATTATTTCCTATATCATCTTAATAATCCAACTAAAAAAAGGCTTGTATTCAAAACCTCAAGCACAATCAATGGTTACCATCAATAATATTCAGAAGATAACTAAGCATATCAACTTCTGGATCGTTGTGCATTACTTTAATCCAGGATAACAAAATTTTTCGTCCAAAAGGATTCGGTGTATTTATATGCTCAACCAACAAATTCATGAATTCTTCAGTGCTGTAAATCACATAAATAATAAAGTTAGACAAAATTCAGCAACAAAATATGGCAGAAATATTTTGCAATATGAATCTAACATGTAAAATAAAAGGAGGCTTACCGGGGCTCACTATGATTTCTCACAAGATCCTGTTTATCAATTGGCAGAAAATTCTTTTTGTAAGACAAGAGTAGTGCGAATTCAACTGTTACCCCTTTTTTTTTCCAAGCATAACATGAAAAGGAAAAATCAAATCAGAATATACCAGAAGACTGTCATTGAGTCAAGTGGCATTTTGTACAGCCAGATCTGAGTAAGCAAAAAGCTTGCAGATTGCTCCAAAAATCTCATTGAGGAACTTAAAGATACTTTGTTTTGCTACCTAATCATCAAAAAGTAGAAGAATCGATTATGTTAAGTATAAAAATGGAAATACTTCCGAAATAAAAATTTAACGATTACGAAGATAAATTAATAATTGAACATTAAGATATAAATTCCCAATTAATTCAATATAATCCATAATAATGAAAAAAAAAAAAAAAAAAAAAAAAACCTCTAGTTTATAGCAAATAATTAAACATTTAACCGTGCAAAAGCTATCAATATGACAAGTTTAGTTCTTAACTGGATGAATCATGGTAGCAGGGTACACCAAGAACAAGATAGTTTTGATTGACATAAATTGTGTACCTCAAGATAAGGTACAGCAGCAGGATCCAACACATTTGTATCTGTAGCCAGCCCGCCCACAACAGCAGCAAGTCCCATTAGTCCTCCCTGATACAAGAAACTAACTTTAATAAATAAACAATTAAACAACATAGATAGATACTGATGAGGATAAAATTAGTTAGACAAAAGTGACGGGCCAAGCTTGACAAGGGTGACGAGATGAAACTGTACCGTTAGCATTTCTTCAAGACTGACGGAGTAATGAAGGAAGAGCACACATGAAACTGGGCATCCTGAAGCTGACGGAAGTAAAATTGGAAAGACGGGGGTAAACTTGGGAGACGGGGTTAACCTAAACTGACGGCGTCAGTCTACGGATTGATTGATCGGCACGTTTACGTATATAAGTAAAATAACTTGCTCCCCACGTTTCAAGGAACCTAAAGACTCCTATATGGAAAGAATCCCGTAAAATACGCCCAAGAAGACTCCTATAAGGAAAAGACTTCTACTCCAAGGAAGAGAGGTCAACCATCTACTACTATAAAAACCCAAGCACCCTCACAAACCAAGGTACGCATAATTTACCCTCTCTAGCACTCTAGAGCAGTGAGAATAGTTCTAACTTGACCTTCGGAGGGTGTTTGGCCGGTACCACACCGGTACTCTCTGCTAGGTTATTCCCTTTTGTTGTGCAGGTGCCATTGGCGATCGTACGAGGAACGTGTGACTCACTGGTGGTATTATTTCCAGCATCATCAGTTGGCGCCGTCTGTGGGAAACGTTGTAGCACATCCTCGCTTCCTAGACACAAGAGTTACATGGTACTCACTCGCTCAATGGCGACCATCAACGACGTTCAAGAAGAAGAGACCCCTATGACTGCTCTTGAACGACAGGTCAGGACGCTCGCCACAGCCGTGGAGCGCCTCACCAAACAAAACCACGACCTAGAAGAGCAGCTGCGCCAGAAAAATGCGGCAGTCAATAACCAAGGAGCGGATCAAGAAGGAACCAGCGCTGAAAGGAGGAATCACGAAGGACCACAGGAGAGCAACGCCCCGAGCAGACCAGTATGACGGGACACTAGCATCCCTTCCCTGACAGATACGGCTCCACCACCCGTCATCGCGGAGATGCAGGTGATTAAGGAACAGATGGAAGTGATGATGAACGCTCTCAAGGGGTGAGTATCCAGTGATCTTGACGACCTTGTCAACCGGACTGACTCGCCATTTACGACAACCGTCAACTCCTTCCCCCTGCCGAGTAAGTTCCGCATGCCAAATATGGATAGTTACGACGGAGTCAAGGACCCTCTGGATCACCTAGAGACCTTCAAGACCCTGATGCACCTTCAGGGAGTGGCAGACGCAATTATGTGCAGGGCCTTTCCTACAACCCTAAAGGGCGCAGCACGGATTTGGTTCAGCCGGTTAGCACCCAACTCCATCAGCACCTTCAAGGAGCTAAGCGCTCAATTCACTACGCATTTTATTGGGGGACATCGGTATAAGAAGTTCACGGCTTGTTTAATGAATATCAAGCAGCGAGAGGAGGAGACGTTAAGGGCCTACATATCACGCTTCAACAAGGAAGCGCTCTCGATTGACGAAGCCGACGACAAGATACTGGTAGCAGCATTCACAAATGGGCTCAAGGGAGGCAAGTTTTTGTTCTCCCTATACAAAAACGACCCAAAGACCATGTTGGAGGTACTTTACAGGGCCACCAAGTACATGAACGCTGAAGACGCGTTATTAGTCCGAGAAGATAGACCCAAGAAAAGAGAGAGACAAGAAGAACCCCGACAGGACCAAGGGCGGAAGAAAGGCAGGATGGGAGACCGAAAGGAAGAGAGACGTCCAAAACCCATGAGCGGAAGGTTCACAAGTTTCACCCCGTTAACCACTCCGATAGACCAAGTCCTAATGCAGATTAAGGACGAAGGGGCCCTGACGTTTCCGGGAAAGCTGAAGAGTGATCCCAACAAAAGATCCAAAGAGAAATATTGCCGCTTCCACCGTGACCATGGTCACGACACGGCCGATTGCTACGACTTGAAGCAGCAAATCGAAGCCCTTATCCGATAAGGAAAGCTGCAGAAGTTCGTCAGTAAGGAGAAAGCGGATTCCCCTGCACGAGACCAACACCCCCGCCGGGACAATGAGCGACCAAGGCCTCCGATTGGAGATATAAGGATGATCGTAGGAGGAACGGCTGCCGCCGGGTCATCCAAGAAAGCCCGCAAGACCTATCTTCGGATGGTACAAAATGTTCAGCTGACGGGAGTCGTGCCGAAGATAGCGCGGAGAGAAGGTCCCGTAATCGAATTCTCAGAAGAAGACGCGCGACGCCTTCACCATCCACATGACGATGCGCTCGTCGTCAGCCTGCGTATGGGTGACTACAACATGCACCGGGTGCTGGTCGATAATGGTAGTTCAGCAGATATTTTATACTACACGGCGTTCCAGCAGATGAGGATCGACAGGGAGCGATTGATCCCAACAAACGTCCCGCTTGTTGGCTTCGGCGGGAACCGGGTATTCCCATTGGGCGCAGTCACATTATCCGTCATCGTAGGCGATTACCCTCAACAGATAGCCAGGGACGTGACATTCTTAGTAGTCGATTGCTCCTCAACCTACAACTCTATCCTCGGGCGACCCACGCTCAACTCATGGAAGGCAGTAACTTCCACCTACCACCTAATGATAAAGTTCCCGACTGATTACGGAGTAGGCGAACTGCGCGGGAGTCAGATGGCCGCACGCGAATGCTACATAGCCATGATGGAAATGGAGGATCAGGTTCAGGCTTTAAGCATAGAAGAGCGCCGGACGGTAACAGAGCCGGTCGAGAAGTTGGAAGAGATACCCCTTGACAGTTCTGATCCCAACCGAACGACCAAAATTGGAACGCTCGCTAACACCACGATCCGTCAGGAGCTCATAACCCTCCTCAGACGCAATCGAGACGTATTTGCGTGGGATCATGAAGATATGCCGGGAATAGATCCTTCAGTCATGGTGCACAGGTTGAACGTATCGCCCGTCTTTTCACCTATCAGACAGAAGAAGAGAGTGTTTGCCCCCGAGCGAGACCGAGCCATAGCAGAAGAAGTCAGAAAGCTACGGGAAGCAAGTTTTATTAGAGAAGTATACTATCCCGACTGGTTAGCAAATGTGGTGATGGTCAAGAAGGCGAGCGGGAAATGGCGGATGTGCGTGGACTTCACCGATCTCAATAAGGCCTGCCCCAAGGATAGCTACCCCCTCCCGAGGGTCGATATCCTAGTAGACTCTACGGCTCGACACCAGCTGCTGAGCTTCATGGACGCCTTCTCGGGATACAACCAAATCCGAATGCATAAAGCCGATCAAGAGAAAACGTCGTTCGTAACCAGCCAAGGCCTCTTCTGTTACAAGGTGATGTCCTTCGGCCTGAAGAACGCAGGCGCAACGTACCAGAGACTCATGAACAAAATGTTCGCGCAGCAGATTGGGAGGAATGTCCAAGTCTATGTGGACGACATGTTGGTAAAGAGCCGAAGGGAGGAAGATCATCTACGAGATCTCAAAGAAACATTCGACACACTTCGCTCCTACAATATGAAGCTCAATCCAGGAAAGTGTGCCTTTGGAGTAACGGCAGGAAAATTCTTAGGATTCATGGTGTCTCAGAGGGGCATCGAAGCAAATCCGGACAAGATCCAGGCCATCCTGGATATGGCACCACCAAGAAATGTGAAGGAGGTGCAAAGCCTCAACGGAAAGATAGCGGCACTAAACAGGTTCGTGTCAAGGGCCACGGACAAGTGTTTACCCTTCTTCCGAACATTGAAGAAATCCTTCGAGTGGACTGACGAATGCCAGCAAGCGTTCGAAGAATTGAAGGCTTACCTTTCCTCCCCACCATTACTAAGCCCGTCGCAGCCAGGAGAAGAGCTTTTTCTCTATCTAGCCGTCTCCCCCGCGGCAGTTAGCGCGGCCTTGATCAGAGAAGAAGAGAAAGTGCAAAAGCCCGTGTACTACGCAAGCCGAGCGCTTCATGGGGTCGAAGAAAGATACCCGCCCATGGAAAAACTTGCCTTTGTGTTGATTACGACAGCCCGCAAGCTCAAACCGTACTTCCAAGCCCATACAGTGAACGTCCTAACTGACAAGCCTTTAAGGCGAGCAATGAGCAGTCCCGAGGCCGCGGGACGATTGGCATTATGGGCTATAGAACTGAGCGAATTTAATATTCAGTACCGCCCACGGACTGCCATCAAGGGACAGGTCGTCGCCGACTTTATAGCTGAGTTCACTCATGATGAAGACAAGGGGGCAGCAGAGTCCCCTCAATGGAGTATATATACGGACGGGTCATCCAACAGACAAGCTGCAGGGGCCGGCATTGTGCTATTATCGCCCGAAGGAGACACCATTGAATGCATGGTCCGTCTCGACTTCCCTGCCACCAACAATGAATCAGAGTATGAGGCTCTGATAGCAGGGCTCGACCTCGCCAAAGCGGCAGGAGCCGCGAGGGTAGTCATCTACTGCGATTCACAGGTCGTCACTAATCAAATAAATGGAGACTATGAGTGCAAGGGCGAAAAGATGAAGAAGTACCTTGCTGAAGTAAAGGCGAGAGTGGATGACCTAGAAGCTAAAGTTGTCCGAATTCCTAGAGAAGAAAACGAGCGAGCCGACCGCCTCGCGAAAGCCGCCTCAGCAGAACAAATGATCATCCCTGGTAATGTACTCTCCTTCATACAGCTTTCTCCGCTAATAGACCTCAGCAACATGCAGGAAATATGCTCCGACAGAAGCTGGACGACGCCGTTAGTTTCATACTTGAGAGACGGGGTCTTACCAGACGAAAAGGAAGCCGCAAGGAAACTTAAGGTCCAGGCAGCGAGGTTCGTCCTGATAAAAGACGTCCTTTACAAAAGAGGTTTCTCCCGACCATATTTAAGATGCTTGGGTATGGAAGAGGCAGACTACGTCATGAGAGAGGTGCATGAAGGAATCTGCGGAAACCACTCAGGGTCCAGATCGTTGGTACACAAGCTTGTGCGAGCAGGGTACTATTGGCCCACCATGCAGAAGGACGCCGAAGCCTATGTCAGGGCCTGCGACAAGTGCCAAAGGTTCAGCAACATTATTAGGCAACCAACCGAAGAGCTGACCCCAATGACGGCCCCATGGCCGTTCGCACAGTGGGGCTTAGATATTATGGGACCCTTCCCTACAGCAGCACGACAGCTAAAGTTCCTGGTGGTAGGCATCGACTATTTCACAAAATGGGTGGAAGCTGAAGCTTTGGCCACAATCACGGAGAAAAACGTACGAAGCTTTGTTTGGAGATGTATCATATGCAGGTTTGGCATTCCTAGAGTCTTCGTCTCGGACAACGGACGGCAATTCGACAACGACCCCTTTCGAGATTTCTGCTCACAACTAGGAATAAAGAACCACTACTCCTCCCCCGCCCACCCTCAGGCTAATGCCCAAGTCGAAGTAACGAACCGATCCTTGCTCAAGATTATCAAGACTCGGCTCGAAGGGGCAAAGGGTATATGGCCCGATGAATTGCCAAGCATATTATGGGCTTACAGGACGACAGCAAGGACACCCACAGGAGAAACACCATTCCGACTGACGTATGGAGGCGAAGCGGTCATTCCAGCAGAAGTTGGGCTCACAAGCTACAGGGTGCACAACCACGACGAAAACAAAAATGACGAGACTATGCGATTACAGCTGGACCTAATAGAAGAGATCAAGGCAATAGCAGAACAAAGGCTCGCTAGGTACCAGGACCGTATGGCTAAACATTACAACTCCCGGGTTCGACACAGGGACTTCCAGGTTGGAGACCTTGTTCTTAGAAAGGTCATGGGCGCCGCTAGGGACCCTACCCAAGGGAAACTCGGCCCCAATTGGGAAGGACCCTACAGAGTCACGTCGTGGCAAAGGAAAGGCACATACCATCTAGAGACGTTGGAAGGAAAGAAACTGCCGCACCCGTGGAACACCGAGCACCTACGAAAATACTACCAGTAGGAGCGACAGCACGAAGTTCAATTTTTTCTTATTTTATTTTACATTCCAGCAAGACTTTAGTCTCACTCCTCAGAACTATCATTTACTTTAATCTTTTGCAACAATTCTTCTTTTTAGCCCAAGGGGCAGGATTTGGTTTTAATTACTTTTATTTGAATGCATGGCAATAAGAGGAGTTTTTCAGAAATTACTGAAGTGTATTTTTTCTACGGTCTACTAAGTCGATAACATACGGACCAAAAAGATGTCAAAGACATCAAGGCTTAAAAAGCTGACGGGCCAAAAAAGATGTCAAAGACATGAAGGCTAAGGCCGACGGTCCGAAAAATCTAAAAAGCCGACGGTCCAAAAGATGAAACAATCATCATATGGACGAGGTCCTAAAAAACTAAGGACTAATGAAGGTGTTAAATACATCAAGGCTTAAAAAGCTGACGGGCCAAAAAAGAGTCAAAGACATCAAGGCTAAGGCCGACGGTCCGAAAAATCTAAAAAGCCGACGGTCCAAAAGATGAAACAATCATCATATGGACGAGGTCCTAAAAAACTAAGGACTAATGAAGGTGTTAAATACGTCAAGGCTTGAAAAAGCTGACGGACCAAAAAAAAAAAAAAAAAAGGGATGTTAAAAACATCAAGGCCTAAAAAACAGACGGGCAAAAAAGATGTTGAAAACATCGAAGCTAAGGTCGTGAAAATAACGGTAGGAAAAAGCTAAAGGTTAAAGAGCTGACGACTATTAGATGAAGCAATCATCATATGGACGTAGCCCTCGAACCAAGACATACAATAATGAGTCATCAAAAATGACAGATTTAAGAGATTGACGACCTTAAAACAGTAACCAACAGTAAGAGCTATAAACCAACGGTCTCCAAGCCGACGGAGCTTGGAGCCTAGGCACGACATCATGCCAACAGGGGCTTCCAACAGTACAAAATAGCTGACGTAATCCAAGTAGACGGGAATAATCACCAAAATTTCGTCTAAGGCCACCATCAACAAAGGAATATAAAAGCTACGGAAATTAAACACAACTGTACACAAACAAAAGCCCGAAGGAAACAAAGAGAGCACTTAAAAATTGGTTGAAATTACAACTGTTCTTCAATACAACTATTTTATACACGGCCAAAATACAAAATAAAAGCTAAGGGGTAGGAACGTCAGCATCCTTGCCGTCAGTTTGGTGGTCTTCAACATCCACAATCACGGCAGGAGAATCAGAAGCAGCAGGATTGGTAGCAGGCTGGGCTAGGACCACACTGTCGTCGCGCCTCGGAGTAGGCTGATGGAGGCTGTCGTCTCCGTCATCCATGGTGATCCCGGATAAATCCAACTCCGGGTAGGCCGACGCGACTTGCTGAAGGCAATCTTCAAACCCGGTGCCATAATATTCACCACACGAGTTAAAGAAGGACTGCGACACTTTGAAATCTCTAATCGCGTCAGCCCCCGCCGTCTGCAGCTTTTCACCTAGAGCCGTCACCTCTTCCTGGAGTTTATCATTCCGACTGCTGACCTCCGTCAGCTTCTCCTTAACTTCCTGCAGCTCCTTGTTGAGGATACGGACGGCATCCTTGTACTGAGCTTGCTGGTTCATCAGGTTCGTATTATGATTGCGAACTCGAGTGACGACCCCCTCCTTCGCCGCACAACGATCTTGAAGTGCCTTGACACGCACCAAGGCCTAAGAAAACATATCCGTCAGTTGAAAAATATACCAAAGCAAAGCAAAGCTTCTCCAAACAAAATTTTAGTAAACATACCCTGGTAAGGTCAAAAAGGGCTGACGCCCCTAGGTCCTCCGTCCCCACCTGGTCACAAGGTTCAATATCCGTCGGTTTTATCAGTGACCCAACCTCCCCGATGGCATAATCCTTGTGAGTCAGGAGACGGCAGGGGCCCTCGCTGACGGGACCGGTAGAGGTCATCACCCCCTTGCCCGTACCATGAATAGGCTTAGGAAGGGACTTCTCCTTCAGTGGTTTGTCCCTGGGAGTGACGGCAGCTTTCTTTGAAGGACGGCTGTCATCACCGTCAGGCTTCCTCTTCGTCACCTTAGCAACGACCTTTGGAGTTGACGAGGCCTCCCCTGCTGCCTCCTTATTTTTTCTCTCCTCCTTCTGACGGGCTGCGGCAGCCCTTATCCTTTGCTTCGCAGAGTCCATTTCTACAACACAAAGAACACCGTTGAGGCAGGTAACGAAGGAATAAAACTGACGGGATAAATAAAAGCTTACTCACGTCGGCGTGCAAATTCTTCCAACCTTCGAGCTTCCGCTGACGGATCTGGACCCCCACAGTATAAGTGAAGGGTGTCAAGGGTGATCAAATCCCTGCACTTACGTTCTTCCAAAGGAATTTCCAGAATCCGTTGGATGAACTCCTCCTGCTCGTCAGTTATGCTCGGACGGGTATAAGCTGAAAGAAATAAAAAGTGTTGTTAGCGTCGCCTCAAAAAATACACGAGCCTTATAGTTGACGGGATTAACCTGAATCCCTGACGAAAGCCCAAGTGTTGTCAAAGTAACCACGGGGCATCGTCGCCCACTCCTCCTGACGGCAAACCCAATCCGTCCCCTCGACAAAAAAATACCGACTCTTCCAGTTCCTATTTGAGTCTGGCATATCCGACACTAGCCTTAGCCCTTTCTCCCGGGCATTAAAGTGATACGTCCCCTTAGACGAGGCAATGTGGTGAGGCCTATAACAATAAAAGAATTCTCCTAAGGTGAGCTGATGGTGTCCTCCACTAAGACTGCCCCAAAGGATTTCAGCTCCTATAAAAGTCCTCCAAGCGTTTGGGGCGATCTGGGTGACGGATATTCCGAGGAAGTCAGCAAGTTGACGGTGTAGAGCCGTCAACGGTAACCTCAGACCCGCAGCAAACATGGCATCATACATGCCAACGTCAGCTGTCCTCCCGGAGTAACACCTCTCATCCTCTGTAGGGAGACGGAGGGGGATGTGGTCTGGGATTTGATAACGAACCCGTAACTCCCTAAAGACTTTACCACTCATCCCAGGCGAAAATTTGTTGACGGCCCAATCCTCAGGAAGGATGAAGGGACGGCTATCTCCGGGACCCTCCGAGGTTCCTTCACTAGATCTCTCATCCCCGTCACTATCCTCTCCGTCAACATCCACTCCATCCCCGTCATCTCCATCCCCTCTTCCCTCATCCTCATCTCCCTCGGCAAAACTCTCATTGTCGTCAGGAGATTGGGCTGACGACCCTCTCTCTGACGGAAGGGAGAAGTCTGACTCATCTCCAGAACCAAAGGTTTCGTCGTAGCCCGCTCCTTCGCGGACTGACGACTCCTCACAAGACGCGTTACTTGACATCTGACTACCTACAAGTGACGGGTTTAAGCTAAGTACCTAGGCTGACGACCATACTAATGAGGCAAAATAAAAAAGGGAAAAGAAGAAGGAAGGGAAGAGAAGGTGAAAACTTACCAGTATGGAGGCCTTCTGGACGACTCTAAAAAACAGCGACAGATAAGCCGACGGAAGTGAAGCTGACGAAAGATGGGCGACGATCTTTCTCTCCACAAGATCAGCAAGAATGAAATAGTGAAAAATGAGGGGAGGTGCTGTTTATTTATAAAAAAAATGGCGCGGAAGACGAGGCGACGTTTCGTCGAATGCAGAGCCAATAAGAGCAAGCCACCTGTCCAAGGCATTAAATACACAAGATCCACACGAACGATATCCCTATAAAACAAACTCCATAACCCGTCAGTATAAAGTCTAACGGAGGTATGGAGTAGGGGGCAAGTGATGAGGATAAAATTAGTTAGACAAAAGTGACGGGCCAAGCTTGACAAGGGTGACGAGATGAAACTGTACCGTTAGCATTTCTTCAAGACTGACGGAGTAATGAAGGAAGAGCACACATGAAACTGGGCATCCTGAAACTGACGGAAGTAAAATTGGAAAGACGGGGGTAAACTTGGGAGACGGGGTTAACCTAAACTGACGGCGTCAGTCTACGGATTGATTGATCGGCACGTTTACGTATATAAGTAAAATAACTTGGTCCCCACGTTTCAAGGAACCTAAAGACTCCTATATGGAAAGAATCCCGTAAAATACGCCCAAGAAGACTCCTATAAGGAAAAGACTTCTACTCCAAGGAAGAGAGATCAACCATCTACTACTATAAAAACTCAAGCATCCTCACAAACCAAGGTACGCATAATTTACCCTCTCTAGCACTCTAGAGCAGTGAGAATAGTTCTAACTTGACCTTCGGAGGGTGTTTGGCCGGTACCACACCGGTACTCTCTGCTAGGTTATTCCCTTTTGTTGTGCAGGTGCCATTGGCGATCGTACGAGGAACGTGTGACTCACTGGTGGTATTATTTCCAGCATCATCAAATACAAAGATAAATGATGAATTCATCATCACCTTTATATGGTTTTCCACTGTCGAGGCTACGAATTTTGTCACCAACAAGTTGATTATATCTTTAATAACTTTCTCTTTCTCATGAGGACTGTCAAAAATCTTCTTCTGAACCTTTTCCACGATTTTTTTTATCTGCAGAAATATTTCATGCATATAAAATCAACCAATGCCCCCAACACAAGAACGTGTGTGCATATATTTTATACCCAGATTGGGAAAAAGAAAAAGAAAAAAAATCAAGAAAAAAGAAAGTTTCTTTTTTCTTGAAGGGCATAAAACACCACATCCAGACAGAAATGCCGCTCAGAAACAGAGGGATACTGAGAAATAATAGCTAGCAAGAAAAGAAGCTAAAAAGAACATGCATGCTCTGTTTGCGTTTGGTGTCTGAGAAAATAGTATTACACAAACGAAACGAGAAAAAATATACTATATATAAAACTAATTGACTACTGCTTGAGTTGAGTGAGTCACATTAATAATACCCACGCATGCACACTGACACACACATATATACATATTCCTTTCTTTTTCTTTCTTAATTGTTATATATGTTTTTCTTTTCTATTCTTTTAGTATATTATTTTCTCAGCAACCAAACAGAGATAGAAATAGTGAAAAAGGCGGCAAAAAGATCAAAAACAGAAGAATTTAAGGTTGTGGAAGGAAAAACCTCATTAGCAGCATACACTCTGATCTCCGAATTCCTTTTGCAGAGATTTCGACGTATATGTCGTGGAATCAGCGCCATTATGAATTGTATAAAGTAAAAACCTTTTCTTTCTCTTTGAAAAGTTTGCTTTTTTTTTTTTTTTTTCTCTCTCTTTCTCTTTCTCTTTCTCCTTCTGAATTCTATAGCGCTTCCATTCCACAAGGCGATGACTCCTATTTATACGATTCTGCACTATAGTTTAATCGTGTTATTTACAGATTTGCCACCGATAGTTAGTTAGTTAAGATCACAACAGAAATTTGGCTTTCTTTCCGTTTTGGTCATAGTTAAGCTTAAGTAGTAAATTACTAACTTAATTAATTCATAAAAAAAAAATATATATATATATATATATATATATTAACGCGTGGAATATTTTTTCTCGAAATTAATAAAGTCTTTCCCATGATTTTGTCATGGCCCCCATGGTCATTGACCTATTGCAAAACATTAATAGATCATAATTAATTATATTAGTTATTTATAAAGGAAATTGTTAGGTTCTAAGGAATTAGGAAATAATGTATTAGATTTTCAATGTGTAATGTTGGCAAATCATGATTAAAACATTTAGTCTAGATTTAGGCTGCTCAAAGTATGTTTTTGTGTAAAGTTAGAATCTAGTGTACTGCAGGATTTATTATGTATTTGCAAAGCTTGATCGATCAAAAATTAGGCTCGATTAATTGAATCTCGTGCAAATTGTTTTTCTGCAAAATTTTCCAACTTAGCCCGAGCTCATATGACGTGTAGGGTTTTATGTTTTTCCTTAAGTATAAAATGGAAAAACCCTAGCCACGTTTTATGGTTGTTGTTTATGCTGTGTGTATGAATCTCTTGTGAGATCTAGAGGTGTTTGCCTTCATACATACTTAGGGTTATCAAGAATCAAGATTCATGCTAAGAGCTTGATGATCGTTTCAGTTGCTGCACAAAGAGCTTAAAGAGAAACACAAGTAGGAGTACTTGTGGTTGCTGTGAATCTAAGAAAGAAGTAGTCCGTGGACTCGGAGCTATCACGTGGTCGTGGTAGTAAGTTTCCTACTCGAGATAGCAATAGGATGTTAGTGGTCTAAGTCGCTATTGTGTAAACTTCAATTCTTTCATAGTGGATCTGTTTAACCTTGAGGATAGCTAAATTAAATCCCCCCAGATTTTTTATCGGTTTGGTTTTCTTAGGTTATCATATTGTTGTATTCTTTATTTTCCGCACTGTTTCAATTATATGATTTATCTGTGTTAACCTAGATTTGTATAATTTACCTAAGTTAATCACTTGGTTAAATAACTAGGTTAATCTGTTTACGTTTAAGGGGTCTAAAAACGTACAAGTGATATCAGAGCAAGTTAGCTCTAGTGTTTAGATTCTTTGATCTAAGAGTTGATCCTTGACCCCTGTTGTCATGGAACACGGTCACTCTCTTGTGATCTCAGCTCACTTTGATGGGAACAATTATGCTTATTGGAAAGTAATGATGAAAGCATTCTTGAAATCTATTGATAAGAGAGTCTGGAATTCCGTTGAATACAGACGGGAGAAGCCCACTACTCTAGTTAGTGAGTGGCAAACTTTTCAGAAAGAAGTAGCCTTTTTTAATAGCAAAGCCATGAATGTTATTTTTAATGTTGTTTCTATAGAGGAATTCAAGAGAATCTCTAATGTTGAGGTTGCTCATACTACATGGAATATTCTCTAAACTGTGCATGAAGGCACAAAGGCAATTAATATTAACAAACTACAGTAGTTAACTACTAGATTTGAAAGTATTAGAATGTCTGATGATGAATGTTTTGATGAATTCTATGCTAAACTAAATGATATTGTTAACTCTGCTTATAATTTGAGTGAAATCTATGATCAACCCAAGATTGTTAGGAAGATTCTTAAATCCTTGACAGAGGACTTTAGACCCAAAGTAACTGCCATCATTGAAAGCAAGGATGTGAACTCTATCCCTGTTGATGAAGTTGTAGGATCTCTTCAGTTCTATGAGTTGGACCTACCTAAGACAAGTAAACCCAAATCAATGGCTCTTAAGTCAGTTGATGATGTTGATGGGAATGGATTTGATGATGAACTCTTTGCTACAGAGATTGCTTACCTTACCAAAACTTTAGAAATTTTCTTAGGAACAATAACAGAAGGGCAAGAGGTAAAAACAATGCTGAATATAGAAATTTTAGGAGGAATGATCCCACTAAGGTGAATAATACTAAAAAACCTAAAGAGAAAGTAGGTCAAACTTCTAATAATTCTATAGGTCAACAATGTTTTAGTTGTCAAGGGTATGGTCATGTGAAATCAGAATGTCCTACATTCTTAAGATCAAAGGGTAAGGCTATGGCTGTAACTCTTAGTGATGATGAAGTTTCTGATCATGAGTCTGGTAGCGATAAGGATGGAAACTTCATTGCTTTCACAGCTACTTCTGTAGTTGATGAAAGTGTTGTGACTAATGAGAACCCTTTTGATGGAAACTTTCTAAGAGTGCTGATTTGCAAGAAGCCTATAATAAATTTTGCAAGATTGCTGTAAAGGATGCCATGAATGTTGATTTAGGCTTACAAAAAATTGCTTTTCTTAAACTTGATAAGAAAAATTTGCTCTTGAAATTGTTTGATGCAAATGAATTGCTTGATAAGGTGAAGACTGAGAACATGTTATTGCTTGATAAAGTAAAAAATTTGGAACTTGAATTATCTGTTGCTAGAGAACATACAAATAGAACTGCTAGTTCCAAACTTGAACACATGCTGAGTATTCAGAAGTCTCCCTTAGACAAAACTGGTCTAGATTTTGAAAATAGCATCACTGTTTCTAAGAATCATTCCACAAACTTTGTTTCTTCATCAGAGCCTCCTGTGAGTGAGATTGTCAAACTAGAAGAAGTTACATCTCCTAGGAAGATTAGGGTTGATCTCAAAGAGTCTAAACCTAAGACTCCTAACCCTCCTAAGGACAAGGTGCATGATAGACCTGCATGAGTTTGTCATTTTTGTAGAAATTCTGGGTACATTCATCTAAACTGTTTCAAATTGCAAGCTGCTAAGCGAGCAAATAAGCCAAAAGTACCTATGCCTTAAGGACAAGATCCCATGGTACTTATTGGTGAATTGGTAAAGGCTTTAAACCTTTATTCCAATCCTGGAGTTGCTCAGTATTCTAATATGAATCATAACTCCAATGCAAGAGTTGCATCTAAAAAGTTTTAGATGCAAAAAGTTCGATCTAATTAAGTATTTCTGACATGGTCCTTGTGCTTCATCGCTCTACTCTTTGTGACCATCCTTCTTTGTTGTTTTGTTTTCTTTGTTTTTCTAGGATTTGCATTGCATAACATTCATGCATTTCATTCTAGATTGTTTTTGTTATTCTTTTCAAAAATTAAAAAATTAAATAAAAAAAATAAAAAAATGAGGAAAAGGGAAGAAAAATGTGTTTTGCATTATTGTTCTTGAATTTGAAATCAAGGTTGGCCATATTATCTTTACATAACATGTTTATGTACTTTGTTTTGTTTAGCATGGATGAGCTTATTTTATTGCACTTTACTAGTTTGAGTTTTGTAGTACATGTTGTGTGGGAGATTTTTATAGTTTTTGATCGCTTGTTCTTGATCTTGAAGTCATATGCCTTTGATTGTTGGACTTGAACTTATTGAGAAAGGCATAAATAACCATCTCACCACTGTTTACTAGCCAATCATGAACACCTTAATGCATATCATAAGATTTTATACTTGAAAAAGTATAGCACATGCACAAAAAGAACATAAGGTGTAGCCTCGGTTTAATGCTAAAATTAGTGTGTACATTATTGGGCTATAATTAATTCAATCAAATAAAATTGGTGTATACATTATCTTGGCTATTTTAATAAGTTTCTAATCAAATAAAATTGGTGTGTACATTATGAGGCAAATCAAGAAACTTACATGATTGCAAGCTTGTTTTCTAGGAGATATGAGAGTTATATGATGTAATTTTTTAGGTAATAGTCTCTTTCAAATTTATGTGATGAATTTTGTAGAAATTGTGATTGATTACTATTCACATATCACCTCACATGTATCTCAAGTTTTTGCTAGTTGCACACACTACACAAGTTACTCTTTGCTAAACTTTGTACATGTTATTGTGTGTGATCTTGTTCTGGCCATCCAAGATTAAAAATTCCTTGATTTTAATGCAAAATGTGTTTAATATTTGAGATTTGAGGAAAATATGATTGAAAATCTTGTTTTTGAAAGATTTAGGTTACGTTCAAGTGTTTTTTGAAAAACCTTTGATCTCATACTCATGCATTTTATTCATGAAATACCATGCTTTGAGGAGTTTATGCATAAGTTTGCTTTGTTTTTCAAAAATTTGATTTTTCCATATTTTCAATCGATCGAACCTATTACTCGACTGATCGAAATTGCGATTAAAATTTTGTTTTGAATCTACCTAGCTTAATTGATTCTCGATTGATGCTAGATCGATCGAATGTAATTTTCGATCGATCAAATCTGTTTTTCAATCAATTGAAAATTGGTCAAAGAGTTTTTTAAAACATGAGATTTTCACGTGTTCTTCACTATTCAAAACTTTTCAAAAAGCTCTTTCTCTCTCTCTTCGACCGATCCAGATTCAAAGCCAATTTTTTTGTCGTTTTCCCTCAAATTTTCTTCAAGGTTTTTGTCTTCTAGCACCGGTAAGACCATTCTACCCTTTCTTTTTTGGTTTAATCTCATTTTTCATGCACTTAAAGGGAAAATTTCGAACCTATGGGATTTTGGGGTTTTTGGTGTTTTCAATGATTTCTTTCAAAATTGATCAATGGGTTTTTATTGTTGGATGATATTAACATGATCTTCGTGGTTTAATTTGTTCAATTTGATGAATTGGGAATAAATGGAATTTCTAGGGCTTGAAACTACCCGATTTAGGGATTTTGTTCAATTAAGCAAAAATTGATGAAATTGGCTTGTGTTATTGATTAATTTTATCACTATATACTGTTATCTAACTTGTGTAATGATAATTTGGTCAATTTGTTGGGATTTTTGAAAGTGGGTTTTCAAAATTTGGGGTTTTTGATATAAACTTTATGTTCAAGTCAATTCTGTGATTTTTAAAGTGTAATTGAACTATTCTCACTGCATTAGAGCATGCATCATGTGTTAATATTGTTCATGCATCATATAGATTGTTATTTTCTATATTGTTTTTGCTTTAACTGTGTCTGATGCAGTCTGCCCTTGGGTTTTCTTGTTTTTTTTCTTTGGTTCTTTTCTGTCTGTCCTATTCCAACCTTAACATCATGGTTAGGAAGACTAGAGCCCATAGGACATCCACCTCCTCTTCTACTCCATCTTTTGATAGTGAGAGGTTTCTCAGTGAGAAAAACCAAGAGACTTAGGAAAAGTTGAACATTCTTAGATCTATGTAGGCTGAGAGGAAAGTTGTTTTAGATGAGCTTGACCCGGAGATTAGGAGAAATTTTGAGCATAGGGGCTAGTTGCCTTTGATGGATATTGACCATCCTCCTCTGGCTACCTTGATCAGAGAGTTCTATTCGAACCTCTCTATCCACTCCAATGATTCCAACACTTAGTTTATGAAGAGTTGGATACGGGATGAAGAGTATACCATTACTCCTACGATAGTGGCCTTTGCTCTTAGGGTGCCTAAGGTACAGCATCCTGTCTATTCATATGATGAGTCTCCTCCACTCGATGACATTATGTCATATCTGACTAGTATTTCCATTCAATGGGGTACTGATCCTCAGATTACTTCTCATGAGTTGAACGAGATTCATTATTTGTTTTTCTGGATTTCTTGCCATTCTATTTGGCCCATCTCTCACTTGCACACTATTCCGATCAAGAGATGTGCATTTTTGTATGCCCTTGTCACGGATGCTCCTATGAGTTTTCCTCATCTTTTCATTCATTCCTTGGTTGAGGTTCATAGAAGTAGTTCTTCTGCTTATGCTTTTTTCTTCCTAGTTTTTATTCATCTGATTTTATTGCATTTAGGTTTATAGGAGTTTCTTGTGTCTGAGCCTGTTCAAATTATAACTCCTATAGGTGCCACCTTTCTTAGGCAGAAAGCTGCTCAGATGAGAGCTAGCTCTAGACGCCCTAGAGTTGAGTCGTCTTCGAGTGCTGCACCCTCTCCTCCTTCTTCTTCAGGTGATCTGACTGCTGATGCGTATGTTGATCCGACTTCTGCTGCTGTTCCTCCGCCTTCTACTTCGGATGATTCTAGCATTCGTTGTATATTGGACACTGTCATGACCATTCAGGCGGCTCATGGTCAGCTTTTGGTGGACGTGCTCACGGAGCTTTAGGCTTTGCATGCGAAGTTGGCGAGCATTAGACGGTCTTCTCCACCACCTCCTATTGATGATGAGTCTTGATTGCCTTTTGGCAATTTGTCACAAAATGGGGGAGTACATATGGATGGAGATAAAGGGGAGATTTTTTTTTTTTTTTTTTTTTTTGTTTTGGAGCTTTAGATTATATCTAGGTGCTTCACATTGTACTTACTTTTTGGCTCATGATGTATTTATTTTGATGTCTTTATATTTTATGAGTTGTATATGATGGGGGGAGACATTATGTTATTGTTTTTGTTTCTTGTTTCACATTGTGCTACATTGATTATTGATTTATATTTATAAGGTTATTCATGATATATATATATATATATATATTATTTTATGTTATGTGAAATCAAGAATTTATTTTGTTTTACTTGTATTTTCCACACATGCATTTATGTGCTTGTTAAATGTTACATGAATATACAGGTGGGTTCAGTCGTGCTGCTGTCTACACTTGCAACTGATAGATAGTAGTTAGGTTGAATTGTCTTTGGTTGGGCTGTTTTTGTAACTTTGAGCATTTTGTTTTATTATGTGTTTTGTCACGGATTGCCAAAGGGGGAGTTTGTTAGGTTCTAAGGAATTAGGAACTAATGTATTATAACTTCAATGTATAATGTTGGCAAACCATGATCAAAACATTTGGTCTAGATTTAAGCTGCTTAAAGTGTGCTTTTGTGTAAAGTTGGAATTGAGTGTACTGCAGGATTTATTATGTAAATCTGCAAAGTTCAATCGATCGAAAATTAGACTCGATCAATTGAAACTCGTGCAAATTGTTTTTTTGCAGAATTTTCCAACTCAGCCCAAGCCCATATGACGTATAGGGTTTTATGTTTTGCATTAAGTATAAAAAGAAAAACCTTTGCCACGTTTTACGGTTGCTGTTTAAGTTGTGTATGAATCTCTTGTGAGATTTAGAGGTGTTTGCCTTCATACATAAGGTTATCAAGAATCAAGATTCATGTCAAGAGCTTGATGATCGTTTCAGTTGCTGCACAAAGAGCTTAAAGAGAAACACAAGTGAGAGTACTTGTGGTTGCTGTGAATCCAAGAAAGAAGTAGTCCGTGGACTTGGAACTATCACATGGTCATGGATATAAGTTTCCTACTTGAGGTAGCTGTAGGATGTTAGTGGTCTAAGTCGCTATTGTGTAAACTTCAATTCTTTTATAGTGGATCTGTTTTACCTTGAGAATAACTAGGTTAAATTCTCCCCAGGTTTTTTACCGGTTAGGTTTTCCTGGGTTATCATATTGTTGTGTTCTTTATTTTCCACACTGTTTCAATGATATGATTTATCTGTATTAACCTAGATTTGCATAATTTATCTAAGTTAATCACTTGACTAAATAACTAGGTTAATCTGTTTGTATTTAAGGGGTCTAAAAACGTACAGAAACATTTGTTTCACACATTTTGTGTGCAAACACACTACCCATTAAATTGAAAAATGACCGTTTTTAAGATTGAAACAGTGACTTGAAAGTCACCTTTTAAGTTATAATGGGTAGTGTGAACAATGTGTGCAACTAGTATTAGCCTATGTATCTATATATTCTAGCATGAGACATTTTTGAAAAATTGGCACATCATGATTTCTTTAGACTTGTAAGGGACCAGGAGATCGCCAAAACGGTCACTTTAAACTTTATGAACTAATTAAAACTGGCCATGGGCTAAATTTAGGGACTCTATATATTAATTTGATTGTGTCAATTTAAACATTACATTTTAATTACCATAACAATTAAAACCTCCCATCATGGATCCACTGAGTTTTGCACGAGAAATATAACAATGGTACACACGAAAAAGACATTGTCTTGTTCAACCAATAGAACTCATCATTTTAATCCTCACATTAGAGAGAGACAAAAACTTTATCAAATAGACAAAATCTCCTGTGGAAATTGATGATGATGTACTAAGTTCTAATTATCAAGAGTTTAGTAGTTCAATTAACACGTCTTGGTGTTTTTAAAAGAGACGCTCATGACTTCATGTTTTTTTTTTTTTTTTGATAAATAACTTCATGTTGTAATTATATATATATATATATATATAGGGTAAAGTTTAGGTACCGGTCCTTAGGTTCTTTTCTTAAGATTCAGTCATATGGTTGTACTTAACTAAAAATACACTTCCATCTTATGAGAAAAAAGCCACATGACTGAATATTAAGAAAGGAACCTAAGAAACAATATCTAAGCTTTACCATATTTATATACTTCAACTGAAATTCTATTATAAACAAAAAAAAATTAATATCAATCTTTGCGTGGAGCCTTAAAATGTTTGTTCTTTTACATTAAGGCATGATATTACTAGTTTTTATAAATTTTACTAATTATTATTGCATACGGTGAGTTATTCATTGTCATACACAAATTTACAATTACATATAATTTCTAATTATCACCACTCTATAAATTTATGCAAGCTCTGTTTTACACTCTATAGTCTATTCCCTCAAAATTCAATGTACCCACACGGTACATAAAGAATTAAATCAGTATACAATTTTCATTAAAAAAAAAAAAAAAAAATCAGTATACAATGCAAATTGGATGGTTAGTGCATCTAACCAGGCTTAAATTTAGCCAAAAAATTACAATGTTACTAATAGCTAATATAAAACTTGTTCTCATATATATCAGATTACAGATTATTACTATAAATCCAACCACTAAGTTGGCCATCCAGCATTGCTGCTGAACCTGATGTATTTGCCTTTTGTTCCATGTTTAATGATAGTACCCAAAAAAAAAATTTTTTTTTGAACTTTGATAAATTTTAAAAAACCCCCAATTGATACTGTATAGCATATGATCTCAAGCTTAAATCTGTAAACAAATACTTAGATGCGGTTTGGATCCGGCTTTTTGTGCGTCTGCGTTTTAAAATCACGTTTAGTTCTTTTTTTTTTTTTTTAAGCCGCAATATTTGACTTTTCTCTCGTGAACAGTGCACCCGTGCACTGTTTACAGATCCTACAAACTTTACTTTTTAACCACTTTTTCATTAAAAATGGGTCTAACGGCATTATTCACACATTTAAAAATTATTTTACTACAATGTTTTCAGTTTTCAATTTCAACAAAATAAGTTCTATCCAAATGGAGTCTTAATCTATGAGCTAAAAAGATTACAGATTATAATAAATCCAACCAAAAATTGAAGTTTGATAAATTTGAAAAGCCCACAATTGATATTGAATAGCACACGATCACAATGGTTAAACTTGTAAACAAATCCTTAATCCTAAACGAAAGCAATAAAAATTAGAACTACATATAGCCATAAACATTTACTACAAACTAAAAAGATCAAATCTTTTCGTTGTCTTCCTAATCTCACATGAATTGAGCTCCTGGGGGGAATTTCATGTTGGGATTCTGAGCCATGAATTGTTTCATCAGCTGTCCTTGTTTAATCTCATCGCTTGTTGGAAGTCCCTTCTGTTTCTGTGTCTGATCAAACATCATCTTCTCCACTGTAGAACGGGTCTCGGAGTCCAAGTCAGACAACTTGCTTGGCTCTAGTTCAGCTTTTTGTGTGTCAATCTCTGGATAACCCTTCAACAAAGATTTTCACCACTCGCTCAGATCTCTCTTGCAAATAAGAATAGTGATCATCTTCTTATCCTCCAAACTCCAAATACAATCATCAACTTTCACAAGCGTGAATAGCTGTCCATCGATGATTGGAGGCTGACCCTTGAGCCCAACCTTCAAAGTTCGTCTTTATGTCACACAAAAGAAGGCTGGATTTAGTGCCTTGTGGGACTGGTACGTTTACAGTGACTTCTTACAGGGATTGATCCCATGAATAATTCTCCATATCTAGGCCGTTGTCTTTGTTAGAAACAGGTTTATTCTCTTTCTGCTGCTTCTCCTAGGGGAATAGGCAGACTAGCAGTGTGAGGGGCAACTATGTAGTAAGTTAGGCAACATTTCAAAGTTTTAAGAAAAATAGCATCTCGAGTTTTAGAAACTCGAGATCCATATTAAAACCTGAGTCCCAAAGACTCGCTTTGCGAGTGTTTGGCTGGACGATTTGGACTGAAAATGCCACATAGATCTCGAATCTTTAAGACTCGAGTTCCATGCAAAAAAATTTTCCCCTATGGTGGCGTTTTTAAGTCTTATAGTGACATTTTAAAGTCCTATAGCGGCGTTTTCCTGCAAATTTATTTTTTATAAGTGTGATCACCCCATACCAGGTTCAGGTAGTGGCGTTTTTAAGCCTTATAGTGACGTTTTAAAGCCCTATAGTGGCGTTTTCCTGCAATTTTTTTTTTATAAGTGTGATCACCCCATACCAGGTTCTGGGAGCCCTATAGTGACGTTTTAAAGCCCTATAGCAGCGTTTTTCTGCAATTTATATAAATCGAGTCTTTAAAACTCGATTTCCACGTGGATTTTTTTCCACATTAGACCCATCCGCTTACAAATCAAGACTTAAAAACTCGAGTTTTATCTTGGAACTCGAGTTTTAGACACTTGAGATGCTAGTTTTCAGCATTGTTTTGAAACGTCACAACTAACTAAATTTTTTGATATTTATTGTTATTTGGAAAGGGTGTTCGCTTCTACTCCTCTTTTGACCTTTTGACCTCGGCTTCTTTCTCAGCAAGAATGATCTCCTTCTTAGAAGAAAAAGGTTGTTGATTCTGCTGATCTTCTTCATAAACAGAGAGGATGGCCATGACTGACAAAGTTTTGGATCACTGGTTTGTTGAAAACTACTAAGGAACGCTAGGAGGCTGGGATATCCCATGGAGGGTTTTGGTGAATTTTTGTGTGTATTAGGTTCTGATAGGATCTCTAGGATTTTTTTTTAAAAAAAATAAATAAATACATGAAGCCAAACTATTTTGGGTTGTTAGCATACATCTTTTGAAATTGATTTGGTATTAACAATTGAACCAAAGGACTTGATTTTGGAGTTATAAATCAAGTATAAACTCCGATTTTCCCATCAGGCAAACTGTGGTGGACATCTAGTCCACGTAGGCTCAGAACTCGAGTTTATTGGACTTTGTTTGTTCAAAGGTCAAGTCCTTTAGTTTAAAGAACGGAAACCAAGTCTTTTGAACTCGATTGTTAGTTCAGCCCTCCATGTGTCCAAATCACGTCAAAACAGTTCAGATCACTCCAAGTCAACACACTCAACCACACGAACACTTTAGTGCGAATGGTCCACTTCACAAGTAAAGTGTTTGTGGAGTATGGGGGACAAGACCAGTTCAAGTCTTTCAGGAGAGAGCTTCACAACATATACAAACTTAGATTGATAGAGTAAATTCTATCTGTATCAACATAAAAAAAAAAAAAACACACCGAGTCTTCTCACAGTCTCTCACTCTCACTCTTCAAACTTGGTTTTCCCTCTCACTCTCACTCTTCAAACTGGGTTTTCCCTCTACTTCAAACTTCACGGTCTCTCTTAGTCTCATTCCCTCTCACTCTTCAAAGACTCTTCGCTCTGTCGTTTCCTCCCTCAGACATTGATTTTGGGTGGCTCCACTGGTAGGGACTCCACATCTATCACAATTAAGGACTCTCTCTCTCTCTCTCTCTGTTGGTGTTTGAAACTTTTTGTTTTCTTAGTGCTATTTTTTTGGGATTTTATGTGGTAGAAGTAAAATTTTCTAGGGCAAACTTTATTTTATTATTATTATTTTTATATGATATTGGGTTTCTGATTTTCTTGGTCATTATTGTAGAAATGTTTTTTATTCCAAATATGTTAAGGAATAGAATCTGGGTGTTTTAGATTGATGTAGAAGGTTTCAGGTTTATGATCATTTCAAGATCATTTTAAAAAATATGGCAATTTTTTTTTTATGGTTTATCATGGTGGCTGTAGGGGCAAAGGCCTAAGATCATACAATAGGCCTTGGGCCCCGTATAGGAAGATCGACCACGTCCGAGGAGAAGACGTGGGTGCCAAAAGGGCTCCCGGCCCATTTCTTGTGGGCCTGAAGACGTTTAGAAGGCGGTCCGAGGAGAAATGTCTCCTTGGATGTAACAAATATGGCTCAAACATGCACTTTGCCTGCTAGAAGGACCCACCCCAACGGGCATCAGTAACAAGGATGAGTCCCACAGGCCTGTAGGAAGGAAGGAAGCGTAGGGTGTCCAAGGAGAGGCTGCAGCTGCCACAGTAATTGCATTGCAGCTACTTTTCTGGCCGCATTAATGTGGAGAGGACCTGTGAACAATGCTGCCTTGGGTACCATAACTCACAGAAAGATGGGAGGGAATGTCCGATGGGATAAGCACTCAAGTGAAAGCCCAGATGATCAACAAATGTAAGACCCTGATGACTCCAAGAAGACTATATAAGAAAGGGGAGTCCTCATGAAGTAGAGGACGGAAAAAAGGAAGTTAGAACAGAAGAACAGTGCAAGAACAATAGTCTTTGAACTGGGACCCATATACATTCCCCACATCTCCTCGGACTGAGAATCTATGAATGTGAAGGGGATTTTCTTACTTTCAATTGTTGTATGGCCCAACCTTAGCTAGAATACACTTCGTTAAGACCTAGTTCTATAGCCCACTCTCTACAAATTCATTGTTTTCGAGCTCCTTGGACCAGAACCCTATACCTATTGGGCCTGGGCTCTAAATTGTGACCCTACAATTGACGCCGTCTGTGGGAAGAACTTGTGCCTCAGCAAGTATGACCGTTAGAAATGGAAGGATCAGGTCTGCGCTAAACGGGACCCGTAGACTCCCAATGGCAGGTCAACTTTCTGAACCTCGAACGGGAAAGAGATCAAGACAAGTGACGAGAGGGTAGCGTAAATACCTCCCACACGAGCAGAAGTCGCTCGAAAGGGAAAGGTCATGCATCCCAAAAGCGGGATGATAATAGGGCTCTACAGTAAGAAATCAATGACCTGAAGAGGAAGTTGCGCCGAGTACAGCAAAGGCATCCTTCCCCCAGTCCAGACACCAGCGATGAAGAGGATAATGAGTATAGGCGAAGGTCGAGAACCCCACCAAGTGAAACCTATTTCTATGAGGAAGAGCAACCTCACAAACGCGGCCACAAAAGTCCGTCTTACAAGGGTCTAGCAAACGACGCCATGAGTAAGGCCTTGGACCGCATCTCTCAGTCACCCTTCACACGCAGGATAGAGGGGGCTGAACTTCCTCGGCGGTTCCACTAACCCACTTTCGCCATATATAATGGTCGGACGGACCCCGTAGAGCACGTAAGCTAGTTTAACCAGATGATGGCCGTCCATTCCAGAGACGAAGCTTTGATGTCCAAAGTGTTTTCATCCACTTTAGGACCCATGGCGATGAGGTGGTTTGACAGCCTCAAGCCAAACTCCATAAATTCTTTTAAGTAGCTAACCCAGGCTTTCAGTTCTCGCTTCATAACGAGCAGTAGGGTTCCTCAGCCCTTAGATTCCCTCTTGTCCTTGTCCATGCGAGAAGGAGAGACCCTGAAGGCCTACTCGGATAGGTACTGGGAGATGTATAATGAGATAGAGAGAAATTACGATGACGTTGCCATCAGCACCTTCAAGAGAGGCCTGCCGACAGAGCACGGTTTAAGGAAGTCCTTGATTGGGAAACCGGTCACCAGCGTGCGCTAGCTCATGGACCGAATCGATAAGTACAAGAAGGTCGAAGAGGACCAACAGACGAGAAAGGGTAAATCGAAGGTTGTCCCTCAAGAGAGGAGGGACTTCAGGTCGAATCGATTTAGCAACAACAACCGGCCAAGAAGGGATTACTTGGAGCAGTCTGGATCCACCGGGGCACAGGCAGTCTACGCTGTGTTCCGAGAACCATTACATAAGATCTTAGAGAAAGTCAAGAATGAACCGTTCTTTCAATGGCCAAGTAGGATGGCAGGCGACCCCGCGAAACGTAACCAGAGCCTATATTACGAATACCACTAAGAACCGGGGCACACCACTGATGACTGCAGAAACCTGAAAAACCATTTGGACCGACTGGTCTAAGAGGGAAAGCTGAGACATCTCTTGTATCATCCCATTGGATGACAAGAGTAGACGAGCATCGGGGCAAGGAAAAGCACCTTGAGACTGCCTATTGGCACGATAAATGTCATTCTTGCTGCTCTAGGATGAACCGGCTCCCATCCTTTCAGAGTGATGTCGGTGGCCCGACTCCCCGCTGAAGCTGATGACCGTGAGTCTAAGAGGGCTAAAGGGATGGCCTCGCCTATACTCGGATTCTCGGATGAGGATAAAGTTGGAACCATCCAGCCCCACGACGATGCTCTAGTCGTCACATTCAGGATTGGGGGATATGACATGAAGAGGGTGTTAGTTGATCAGGGCAATGCCGTGGAAGTAATGTACCTCGACCTATACAAGGGGCTGAAGCTGAGACCAGAAGACCTGACAGCATACTACTCCTCTTTGGTAAGTTTCGAAGGGAAAACTGTTATTCTGAAAGGTCAGATTAGGCTGCCTATACAAACAGGCTCGGACATAGTGGAGGTGGACTTCATAGTGGTGGACGTATATTCACCCTACATCGCCATTATAGCCTGACCTTGGCTTCATGCCCTAGGAGCTGTATCCTCAACCTTACACCAAAAGGTGAAGTACCCGTCGGAGGGTCGGGTCAAAGAAGTGATAGGGGACCAAGCCATGGCCCGGCAATGCATGGTGTCCACTATCTCACGACAACTGAGTACCGAGCCCTCTACCTTTACCAAGAATGGCTTATTGCAATTAACAGCCCCAGCCCCGGCCCCGGGTGGTGGGGGACCTGCCGAAGAGGCGAGTTGTGAGGATTTGGAAAAAGTTCTTGTGTACTCCAATCTGGAAAGATTTTTTCAGGTCGGCTCTAAGTTGCCACCCCAAGAGAAGGAAAAGCTGATTGATTTTCTAAAAGAGAATGTGGACGTGTTTGCATGGGATGCCTACGAGGCTCCGAGGGTCGATCCGAATTTCATTTGCCATCATCTTAATGTTAGTCCAGCCGTTACGCCTATGAAACAACCTCCTCGGTGACCGTCGAAAGAGCATGCGGATGCGATAAGGGAGGAGGTGATGAAATTAAAGAAAGCAGGGGCTATCAAAGAAGTTTTCTACCTCGAATGGCTGGCTAATACAGTTGTGGTGAAGAAGAAGAGTGGAAAATGGCGAGTCTGCGTGGACTTCACGGACCTGAATAAGGCCTGCCCGAAGGATCCTTTTCCTATGCCTCGGATAGATTGATTGGTGGATTCAACCGTAGGACACCCTCGAATAAGCTTTTTAGATGCCTTTCAAGGATACCATCAAATACCCTTGGCCGCCGACGACCAAGAAAAGATGGCTTTTGTCACCCCCATTGGAAACTACTACTACAAAGTGATGCCTTTTGGCTTGAAAAACGCTGGGTCCATCTACCAGAGGATGATGACCAGGATGTTTGAATTACAAATGGGCAAGAGCATCGAAGTGTATATAGACGACATGGTGGTGAAAAGTAAGTTGGTGTCCGATCAATTGAGGGACCTCAGCGATATCTTTGAAATCCTGAGAAAGTACAGGTTGTGCCTGAACGCGTCTAAATGTTCGTTCAGAGTGGGATCAGGGAAATTCTTAGGTTATATGGTGACCCACAGGGGTA